>NC_047084.1:260914780-261220080 GCF_902459505.1 Geotrypetes seraphini
ATAAAGCGTATATATTAATTATAAAGGGCACCTTTTACGAAGGCGCAGTAGCGGTTTAACGCGCATAATAGCGTGCGCTAAACTGCCGGCCACACTAGCTGCTACCACCTCCTCTTGAGCAGGCAGTAGCGCGGGGGTTAGCGCGTGATTAAAAGTCACGTGCGCTGAAGCCACTACCGCGGCTTTATAAAAGGAGCCCAAAGTGTGTATATAAATGCTGTCCCCCTTAAACCTTTTCCAGGAACACCTCCACTCAGCTTATGACTCCATACAAAATCACAAGAATGATTGCAAAATACTTAGGCCCTCCTTTACAAAGCTGCGCTAGTGTTCTTAGTGCCGGCTGCAACGGTAAGACCTCCAACACTCATGGGAATTATCTAAGCGTCGGCATTCTTACTGCCACATTCAGCACTAAAACCACTAGTGCAGCTTTGTAAAGGAGGGGATTATTCTATCAGATTGTAACTTCCTTTGCACTGCTACTGAAATGGTATGAGCTAAATCCAAATAAAGAAGGCTGTGTCAGTGTCCATTTCACATTTTTTACTCTCAGCTAATTTAATTGGATTTTGGATTGTTGTGGAAATAAACCTAAATAAGATTAGCAAAATATGAAATCGGAATTCCTTCCAAACAGACGTTAGAGAACAGGAAATTTATTTTTGATATTTGAACTTCTATGGTAGGCAAAACAGACATGGAAGTACATAAAGTAATGGAGAGGTTCTACCGGAGTCTGCCTCTGTGTTATGGGATGATTTCCATGCTGCTTGCAGAGATGGCGTCTAGGAGTCCTTGTTATAAGATATTTGCAAACTCAGGAATAATATCAAAGTAAAACTAGGGCTCCTTTTACTATGGTGCATTAGGGCCTTAACACGTGTAATAGCGCGCGCTAAATTGCCGTGCGCGCTAGACCTTAATGCCAGCATTGAACTGGCGTTATTCTAGAAGCGTACTGCACGGTGTTGCACACGGTAGTTTTGTGTGTTCCTTAGTAAAAGAAGCCCTAGGTTTGTGCTTTTATTTGAATGTTGCACCTTCTTATGCAGTCACTCTTTTCCACTAAAGGAAGCTCTGGAGGGGGGGGGGGGGGGCGCTAGCGAGCAGCATAGGTAATGGCAGCATAGTTGCAGAGTTCTGGCGGTCTTTTTGCTTAAATCAATAATTCACCAAAAAGCGGCATGATAACCTTCTCTGATCTGTTCATGATCCCCTTCTTTATCATTCCTAGCATTCTGTTTGCCCTTTTTGCTGCCTCCGCACATTGTGTGGACGGCTTCATCGACTTGTCGATCAGAACTCCCAAGTCTCTTTCCTGGGAGGTCTCTCCAAGTACCGCCCCGGACATCCTGTATTCGTGCATGAGATTTTTGTTACCGACATGCATCACTTTACACTTATCCACGTTGAACCTCATCTGCCATGTCGATGCCCATTCCTCGAGCTTGATTATGTCACGTTGCAGATCTTCGCAATCCCCCTGCATCTTCACTACTCTGAATAACTTCGTATCATCCGCAAATTTAATCACCTCGCTCGTCGTACCTATGTCCAGATAAGGTGAAGAACACCTGGCAGGAAGATTTGGCTCTAGTTATGGATTCAGATTCTTGGAAAAGTATATGGGCCTTGCCGTATAAACTTACTAGCTCGGCTGCATTATACCAATCATACTATTTCTTAATGCACCGAGCGTATTGGACACCACAAAAATTATCAAAATTACAGAATACAAATATAGAGGGTCTTTGCTGGTCATGTAAACTATCCACAGGGTCATTGAAACATGATTTTTGAGTGCCCTCTTTTGAAGGAATTTTGGAACCAGATTTGGTCTCATATAATTTCATTGTCAGGTAGTTCTACTCCATTTGCATATTCCTACCTCATATCCACTATACATTCACTGCAGGAACCATTCACGCAAGAGATGTTTCACTTAATACAACTACTACCACTGATTGCAATATAAATCATATTAGCCAATTGGAAAGACTTTACTTTTTTTTTTTTAAATTCTTTATTCATTTTCAAAATTACAATAAGTATTATATATGTTCAATCACATTAACAATACATACATCACTTACAAGCTATCATTGGTACATTACATAAACTCTTATCCCTCCCCCCTTTCCACGCCTCCCTCCCATATATTCCAATATCTTATAGAATATGTAATAATAAAATATCCCTCCCATCACTCTTAAACTGATAAATTTAAGGGAAATAATGTCAACTAATCCGTACAATATTTTGTTAATGGTTTCCACACATCCTGAAATTTCCTAAAATATTCCCGCTGTATTGCAATAAATCTTTCCATTTTATTGATATGGCATAAAGAGTTCCACCAAAAATTATAACTTAATCTTCTCCAATCATTCCAATTATATGTTATTTGTTGAATGGCAACACCAGTCATTAGTAATAATTTATTGTTGTTCGCAGAAATCATACTTTTTGCTCTCATTTCCATACCAAATATCACAGTATGATAGGATAATGCCACTGGGTTATCTAATAAATTATTAATTTGGTCCCAAATTGATTTCCAGAAATTCATAATAAATGGGCAATGAAACAATAAATGATCTAAAGTTCCTGCTTCTAGATGGCAGTGACTTTACTAATGTCTCATATAATGAATGGTGTAATACAGTCTGCTTATATGCTCGATATGAAAGGATTGCTGCTGAACGTAACAATTCACTTCGGAGGTTCACAAAAATGTGGGCACCATTGACATGTGCTATGGCGACTAATTTACCACTCGTCTGTCCCGGCGAGCCAGATACATAAATAAACAACTTAATATATTAACTCATTCTTCTAATAATTATTAACGCACAGTCTACACTATAGTCTTGAGTGATACTTATATGTGAGCTTTACATACTCTTATGATTGTGAGTCTACTTCTGTTCTATACACACAGCTGACTAGTTTGTTAGTTTGGTTAGGTTATATTTTTCCTTACTGATTTTATTGCTTTGTCATTGACTGTATATATGTACATTTGGTTGTGACGTTTCATTGTAAGAGGTCACTGACTTATACTTTTAAAATACCAATAAAGATGATTGAACTAAAAAAGGAAGCTCTGGAATGAGAGGGCATAGGATGAAGTTAAAAGGTGATAGGCTCAGGAGTAATCAAAGAAAATGTTTTTTTATAGAAAGGGTGGTAGATGCATGGAATAGGCTCCCAGCAGAGTTGGTGGAGACAAAGGCTGTGTCTGAATTCAAGAAAGCATGGGACAGGCACATGGGATCTCTTAGGGAGAGGAAGAAATAATGGATGCTGCGGATAGGCAGACTGGATGGCAAAAATGACAGTGAAGGCAACTTTTGGTGCTCAGTTGCTTTATTGTATACTAGCTGATGCCCCGGCATTGCACGGGTATTTAATTATAGCAATAACAATGTAAATGGATTCAAATAAAGATACTTTATAGTGGTGAATGAAATTATTTTTTTACAGCTTTATAAAAAGTACAATATTCAAATTATAATGTGAAATATTTGACAAAATGAATACAATACAACAAACACAAAACTTGATTATAAACAACATTTTTAGTTTCACCTCCAGGAGCAAGAACATATAAATTCTTGGGTGAAGAGACCCCCAGAACATATCACCCAAGGTAGTGAGGGATCTGCATACCAAGTTTCGTTCAAATCGGTCAAGCCGTTTTTGATTTACTGTGAGAATGGCAGCTGTTTACATTTTTTCCATTGACATGAATAGGTGAAATCTGATTTTCTGTTTGTAGCTCCGCCCACGTGTGCAGGTGGGCCGAGAGACCCCCAGAACATATCACCCCAGGTAGTTGGAATTACTGTGCGAATGGCAGCTTTTTACATTATTTCCATTGACATGAATGGGTGAAATCTGAATTTCTGTTTGTAGCTCCGCCCACACGTGCAGGTGGGCCGTGAGACCCCCCAGAACATATCACCCCAGGTAGTGAGGGATCTGCATACCAAGTTTCGTTCAAATCGGTCAAGCCGTTTTTGAAGTACTGTGAGAATGGCAGCTTTTTACTTTTTTTCCATTGACATGAATGGGTGAAATCTGATGATCTGTTTGTAGCTCCGCCCACGTGTGCAGGTGGGCCGAGAGACCCCCAGAACATATCACCCCAGGTAGTGAGGGATCTGCATACCAAGTTTCGTTCAAATCGGTCAAGCCGTTTTTGAAGTACTGTGAGAATGGCAGCTTTTTACTTTTTTTCCATTGACATGAATGGGTGAAATCTGATGTTCTGTTTGTAGCTCCGCCCACGTGTGCAGGTGGGCCGAGAGACCCCCAGAACATATCACCCCAGGTAGTTGGAATTACTGTGAGAATGGCAGCTTTTTACATTTTTTTCATTGACATGAATGGGTGAAATCTGATTATCTGTTTGTAGCTCCGCCCACGTGTGCAGGTGGGCCACGAGACCCCCAGAACATATCACCCCAGGTAGTGAGGGATCTGCATACCAAGGTTCGTTCAAATCGGTCAAGCCGTTTTAGAATTACTGTGAGAATGGCAGCTTTTTACATTTTTTCCATTGACATGAATGGGTGAAATTTGATGTTCTGTTTGTAGCTCCGCCCACGTGTGCAGGTGGGCCGCGAGACCCCCAGAACATATCACCCCAGGTAGTGAGAGATTTGCATACCAAGTTTCGTTCAAATCGGTCAAGCCGTTTTTGCGTGATTGCGGCACATACACACACACACACATACATACCTCCGATTTTATATATATAGATTAAGACTTGTCACGATCGTGTTTTGGCCAAAGTGGTCTGCCTCAGGAGTCTGAATGTTGATCATGAACTTGTTTCAACAGGCAATGTCTAAAGCAGGGATGTCCAACCTGCGGCCCAAGGGCCGCGTGCAGCCAGGTGAAGTATTTTGTGCGGCCCCGGTCGAGGGCAATGCAGTGTTTTCCTCTGCTGCCCCTGGGTGTTTACCGTCTTGCCAGCTCCCTCCTCTGTCTTGCTGCAGCGTTTGCATGTTTGTGCGGCCCCAGAAACATTTTTTTCGGCCAATGCAGCCCAGGGAAGCCAAAAGGTTGGACACCCCTGGTCTAAAGCAATCAATGTCTGAACACATTTGTTTTCTGTGCAATGAATAGATGGATATCTGCTGAAGAATAATCCAAGTTGAACTGTGGAATTGCTCTTGATTGGCAGATATACTCAATGGCAAGGAATGCGCTACTCTTGTGACAAGGATTGTAGACTGTTATCTGCTTGTTTTTGCTTTCCAAGCTTTGGGAAGGTGGTATCTTCTGTTTCTTTGGGGCAGACTAGATGAGCCATTTGGCCTTTATCTGCCATCATTTGTCTATGTTAAATAACACATACTTCTATAAATATAAATGTACATGGATTGTTTCTATCGCCAAATATGGACAGAAACGTGTGCACTGAGGCTCTCTGTATTTAGTGTGTACTCATACTTACGTGCAGTAAATCTACTTTAGGCAAGTAAATAGTTTTTAATCTGTTGAAATCATTTTGTCCAAAGAAGGACAGTGAGAACATCTATATTGGTTTATTAGGGGAAAAGGATCACGATAGGAGTGCACTACCATCTACCTGGCTAGGAAGAACAGACAGATGCAGAAATGTTATCAAAAATTAGGGAAGCTAACATACTGGGTAACACAATAATGTTGGATGAATTCAATTACACTTCTCCCTCCGTATTTGCGGTGGATTTGGGCAGCCAATAGGCACGAAAATGGAAAAAAAAACGCGAATAACATTTTTACATGTTGTTCGCAATTTTGAAAAAGCGCCATCGTTTTTACTGTTGAAACCGCAAATAACTATTGAAACCAGCGATTTCTGGGCAGGCAGGCAAGCAAGCAGCGATTTCAGGGCAGCCAACCAGTGATTTCATGCATGCTGGGAAGAAGCCTTTCTCTCTAGGGATGCTGGGAAGCAGTGTTTTTCTCAATGCACATTGGGGAAACATGGAAGCAGCGAATTTGTGGAAGAAAGCATGGAAGCAGCGATTTTCAGAGTTACAGTACAATAATGGTAAGTGCTAAACTTTTTTATCGGTACTGTACAGTAAAATGAAAAACTTTAGTGATGATGTTTTTTTTGGGGGGGCGGAGTCAGCGGCCAAAAAAATCGTGAATAAACGAAACCGCAGATACGGAAACCGCGAATGCGGAGGGAGAAGTGTATACTGATACTGACTAGGTAAATATAACATCAGGGCATGCTAGAGAGGTAAAATTCCTCGATAAAGTTAAGGACTGTTTTGTGGAGCAGCTGTTTCAGGAACTAACAGGAGGGGGAATAATTCTAGACCTAGTCCTTAGTCAAGTGCGTGATCTAGTGCATGATGTAATGGTACTGGGGGCACTTCATAACATGATATAATCTCTGGAGTATGTACACACAGAAAATCTAATACCTAAGAATAACTGGGTCAGCCAATGGTTGATCTAGCCCAGTTTCCTGTTTCCAACAGTGACCAATTCAGGTCATAAGTACTTGACAGAAACCTAAATAATAGCAACATTCCATGCTACAGATCCATGGCAAGCAGTTGCTTCCCCCCTGTCTGCCTCAATAGCAGACTATGAACTTTTCCTTCAGGAACTTGTCCAAACCTGTCTTAAACCCAACTAAGTTAATCACTGTTACCATATCCTCTGGCAACAAGTTCCAAAGCTCTATTCTTTGAGTGAAAAAAATATTTCCTCCTATTTGTTTTAAAAGTATTTCCATGTGATTTTATTGAGTGTTCCCTAGTTTCTACACTTTTTGAAAGGGTGAACAATCGATTCACTCTTACCCATTCTACTCCATTCAGGATTTTATAGACCTCAATCACATTCCCCTCAGCTGTCTCTTACCAAGCTGAAGAGCCCCAACGTCTTTAGTCTTTCCTCATATGAGAGGCGTTCCATTCCCTTTATTATTGTGGTTGCTCTTCTTTGAACCATTTTTAACCTTTTCCTCTCGTGTGTCCCGGATGATGGGACATTCCAAAAAATGTCATTGCCATTGTATGTCCCATGACATGGGACATACAGTACACCTTCAACCTATCATTTGTCCCCTCTATTGGGCCATTGTGTTTACAATAGCCGTAAATGATAACGGTGAATAATACAAAACTTTGCTAAAATAATTACGATTGGAACCAGCGTAACGTAAAATTTATTACGATAGGAAAAGGCTAATTCTGCTATGTCTTTTTTGAGATGTGCAATACTTAAGGTGAGGTCACACCATGGATCAATACAGAGGCATTAGAATATTCTTGGTCTTAATTACCATCCCTTTTCTAATAATTCCTAGCTTCCTGTTTGCTTTTTTTTGCTTTGTACCATAGCACCTAGCACTTGCGCATGTAATGACAGTTATCAGTGCCTAATATCAGACAACAGGTTAAAGAATTGCCTTTTGTTGCATAGTAAATAGTTTAATATTACTAATCCCCAAAACTCTCCAAAACACAAAAAGAACGCCAGGCTCATAAGCAATGCATGTCAAGCAAATGAAAGAAAAACCTCAGTAATATGACGAAGGTAACCCACTCTACCAACCACACATCACAGGCATAAAAAACTTTTGTTGCTGAGACAATTGCAACGCCTAATTACAAAATAAAGTGATGAAAAACTTCAAGAGTGCATAGCAGTTCAAAATTTGCCAAACAAGTAATGGCAACTATGTGCAGTCAGCCGACGATTGTTTCACAGCCACATTGCTATTTTATCAGCTCACATAGAACAGGAAATAAGAACTGTTTAAATGCGCTGCTAGTACTCGTAGTAAATAGTTTGCCCTATAGCACGATATGTTCATCTGTTCTGTCTGGTGATGCACATATCATGGACTGCAGCACCAAAACAATGGAACTCTGGTCATCCTCGCTATGCTGTCCAGCATCACTTGATGCCCCATCATCCTCTCAATAGTGCCTACCTCCTAACTACCCTTTCATCTGGTACATATGCAGAGGGGGGCAGTTTTCTTGTTGGGCTAATGTTGGAGCAGGCATGATCCTTGAATGTTCCTGACCCAATGCAATCCCAGGTTAAAAATAGTGGCTCTGACCTCTAAAGGTAGTCTTGTAGGTCAAACTACCAAATAAGAGCCCACCATGGAATCCCCTAGATGAGTGCCAGGGGAATTGGGAGAGGGTTGAGAGATGATCAGTATAGGGAGAATAATTAGGGCATCTGAAATGGAACAAAACAGAAGAATAGCCATACTGGGTCAGACCAATGGTCCATCTAGCCCAATATCCTGTTTTCACAGTGATCAATCCAGGTCAAAGTACCTGGCAAAAACCCAAATAGTAGCAATATTCCATGCTACCAATCCCAGGGCAAGCAGTGGCTTCTTCCATGTATGTCTCAATAGCAGACTATGGATTTTTCCTCCAGGAAGTTGTCCAAACCTTTTTTAAACTTATCTATTTTAACTGCTGTTACCACGTCCTCTGATAATGTGTTCTAGAGCTTAATTATTCTCTGAGTGAAAAAATATTTCCTCCTATTGGTTTTAAAAATATTTTCCTACGACTTAATCAAGTGTCCCTTAGTGTTTGTAAGTTTTGATGGAGAAAAAAAAAAAAAATCGATTCACTTGTACCCATCCTATTCCACTCAGGATTTTGTAGACATCAGTCATATCTCCTGTCAACTATCTCTTTTCCAAACTGAAGAGCCCTAACCTCTTAGTTTTTCTTTATATGAGAGGAGTTCCAGTCCATTTATAATCTTGGTCACTCTTCTAATTCCGCTATATCTTTTTTTTTTTTTTTGATACAATGACCAGAACTGAACACAATACTCAAGGTGAGGCTGCACCATGGAGCAATACAGAGACATTAGAATATTTTCCTTTACTAATAACTTCTAGCATCTTGTTCTGTTTTTTGGGGGGCCATGCTGCACATTCGGCAGTTTCAGCATATACGTATTGTCTGTGATGACACTTAAATCTTTTTTCTTGGGCACTGATCCCTAAGGTGGACCCTAGCATCTGGGACTGGACTAGGGTTACCAGACTTTCAGATTTCCCCGATGCCCTCCTTTTCGAGGACATGTCCGGTGGTCCGGAAAGCTTCTCAAAACCTGGCACTTTGTTCAGGTTTTAGAAAAGCTTCTAGCTGGCAGAGACATCGGGATGGCACCTGCGTATGCGCAGATGCAATGCAATAACATCACGTGCACGTGCGCATGAATGTGACATCATATCGAACCAGTGCATGCGCAGATGCCCTCCCAACAAGTGAACAGGTTGAAGGGGTGGGGCTGGAACAGGGCATGACTCAGGTGGAGTTGGACGGGGCTGGGGGTGGGGCCATGGGTCTGGATTTTTGTTCTGGACAATCTGGTAACCCTAGACTTGACAGTACGGGGAGGATCACTGGAGGCATCAGGTTGTGGGATGATGGTACTCATTTTTCAATTCCACTTTGATTTTTATTGGAAGAGACTGGGCCATGCTACCTTTGGGTAGCGTGGGTGCAATCAATGCCTTCTCAAGTGTATTCACACTATCTGCAGCAGTAACTTACTGTATGCTATCTGTAAGTTCCAATAATGTCTTATGTTTGCCCATAACCAACAGCTTCTGAGCCCAAATTCCTCTAAACCAAGGAGGTGCCCAAAACATCGATCGCAATCTATCGTTTGATCGCAAAGGCAATGCCGGTAGATCTCAGAGCCAATGTTATCCCTAGGATTCCCCCGGTCACTGTCTCACCTTTAAAGTAGTGGAATTATGGCAGCCTGTAGAGTGAAGGTAGCAGACTACCATCAGCCTCTGTGGTATGTTCCCTCTGCCGCTGTCCCACCCCCGACGTCAGAGAAGGTGCTGGACCACTGTAGAAGGAACGCACTACAGAAGCCGACGGCAGCCTACTACGTTCGCTCTGCAGGCTGCCGTAATGAATGAAGATGAGGGATCAAATCTAAGGGAAGCAGCTCGATGATCCAGTCTGAGGGAAGCAGCGGAGATAAGGCCTCGTACTGTGAGCCTGCCGGTGCCGGGCTTTGCAACAGGCCACCGACCAGGGCTCAGCAACGACCGATCTTGACGTGCCTTCAAAGGATGTTGAAGGTCCTGCTGGTTCTTATCAGTATAATAAAGGAACAAAAAAAACCAAACCAATTTTGTCAGAAACAATAAAGTCTTTACTACATCTGAGTCTTGCTTTATTGCCTAAGCAGTAGTTTGTCAGAATTAAGTCTTTGAACTCCCAAAAAAGAAAACTTGAACATAAAAGCCGGGCTTCTAAAACATAGCCCACACCTTCCCAAGTACAAGCAGGTAAGTCATCAAATAGTTCGTAGTAGCACTGCCCTATCAGTCCCACAATCCAAGAAGGGCAAAAATAAAGCTACCGAAACTTTCCAGCTTTATCAGCTTTCACAATGTTGCTCAAACACTTGGAGACCGTGCTGCCTAGGCCTGGCTTGTAACAGGCCTGCCCCAACCAACTTAACAGGCAGTTGGTGGGGGAGGGGAGTAGCTGAATCCACTTTTAAATAAGCTTGCCACAATTGGCCCCACAATCCCTCCTGAGGATCTTGTGTGGATTCTCCCCACTACTATCCCTTCACACCTTCAGCAATCAAGTCCCAAGCAAACAGCAACAAAAAAAAGGCAAAAGGTAAAAAGGCCAAGAAAAAAACCACACTACATTCAATGTCCCAAAAATCAGGCACACCTGCAGCGGTGAGCCTAGCACAGCTCACTTGGTCCCAGACTTGTGCTTCCAGACAGTTCAAAAAGAAAACTTCAAGATTCAAAGCATACAAAAAAAGGTCAAGCAATTTCACTTAGCTTTCATCCATGAATATTTCTTCCGGTTCCATGGCAGTGTCTATAAACTCCATGGCCTCTGGGCTGGCTGTCTGGCTGGCTTCAGGGACAGGAGCTGCATCCAACATCTCAATGTCCTGGCTTGGTGAAGGCTCAGGAGCCCAGACCCGGGAGCCTCCTTCCTGGGCTGGCCCAGGATAGACTGACTTGGTCTTTCTCAGCTCAGCTTCTAAAGCACTGAGCTGGCCATGCCCTAACCTGTGAGGGGGAAGGGCAACCTGCTACTTCTGCTGAGTTTTCCTTTGGGCCTTAATTGGACCCAGCAGTTGTGCATTACCTGAGCTCTGAGCCTGCCTCTTAGGCTGTCCTTTTTTTGTAAGGCACCTCCTGCTGCTCAAGGCTGTTCTCCCACTCATCTTCCCCTCCCCAGGGTTCTGTAACCTGGTGGTTCAATTGGAACTCAGACCCTATCTGTCTGTCTGAGTTTAACCTGTCAAACTGGTTAGCCCTTTTCAAGGTAAGGCTTGGGTTATGAGGAGATTTACCTGGCACAAGCTTAGCCTTAAGGCTGGGGTTGTGACAGTACGTCAGGGTAAAATTGTGCACGTCGCGAGAGCTCCAGCGAGAGGGGGATTGCCTTAGAGATGCTGGATCGGGGAGGGGGGGAGAGAAGAGACAAAAGGACCTTGAGGAGTGGCGGGAAAGCAGCCTTGAACCAAAAGGGAGTGGGAAGACAAGGCAAATAAGGCAGATCATGGACTACTAGAGGGGTTAGAGAGGTTGAAACACTCTGAACCGAGGAGAGAGAGATGCCAAGCCCTGAAGAGGGGAAAGACAAAGAGAGTGAGAGAGACAAAGACCTGGACCAAAGGTGGGAGGACTCAAAATGTTAGCAGAAGGAAGATAGAGAGAGGGAGAAACCTGAAACAAAAGGGAGGCAAAAGAGAAGGGGGCACATGTTGGACAATGGGAGGTGCAGACAGAAGAAACAGAGGGGGAGAGACCCTGAGGAAGAACAGAAAGATGCAAGATCAGAACAGAGGAGGGAGACATGTTGCCAATAGGGGTGGAGGAGAGAGGAAGAAAAGCTAGACTCCTAGAAGGACAGAGAGAGATGTTGGTTGGGGAATGGAACAAGGTCTGGAGGACAGAAGAGGTGCACTTGGTAGCCGATTTAGCGCACACTAAATGTTAATGCGTCCATAGAATATAATGGGCGCATTAGCACTTAGCGAGCGCTAAATCGGCTAGCGCACCTTAGTAAAAGAAGGGGTATATGTTATTGTTGGTAGATCATTTTGACTTGGTTATTTTAAAAGTAGCTCACAAGCCAAAAAAAGTGTGGGCACCCCTGCTCTAAACAATTAGCTTGATATATTTCCCATATTGTCTGTACAGTGGTTGTTAGCATGGCCTGCACAAACAGCTATCACGTGTTAAAAACATTTGCATTAGCAAACAGGCCCATAGAACTGTTATATCTATATCTATATATCTAAAAGCAAAAAAGAAAATGGTTTGTTTGCAAACTGTTAAGTCTTCTGGAGATTTCATTGAAAATGCAGCAAACGCATGGAATAGCAATCTTAATATAACTATTATTCAACATATCTCTTGAGTGAGCAGTGCTAATGGACAAAAGATGGAGTTGGAAAAAATCCATAAAACAAAGCAGCATGGTAATTAAGGTTCTTTAATAATATAAAATTCATTTGCTAATATGAGAATCACCGGCCTGAAGTAGCCACATTTCAACTTGTGCCTGCTTCAAGGACATATGATGCTACTTTCAGCAATTTCAAATTACACCGAGCAGTCAAGCATTCCTACAACGTTCCACTTGAATAATTTATATATTTCTTGGAATATATGTAAATGAAAAACATTGTTTTTTGTATGAAGGTGGGTTGGTTTGTGTTTACATATTTTTCATTTGTTTTGGATTTACAAACAATTTAGGAAACTTTTTTTTTTTTTTTTTTGCATTAATGATTGCAAATTGCATCCATAGAAAATGCCAAATTTCAAGCAACAACGAATTAAAACTTATGCTGATGCTTATCCAGGCACCATCTTTAAAATCCTAACTTAGTGCCAAGTTTTGTCACTCTGAAAGCTTAAGGGAAAGATATCTGTTCAGGAGCACTTCAACAATTGTAATAGCTTCTAAGCCCTTCTTGCTTAAAATGGAAGCACCACTGGAACACATGCCCAGCATTAACATTGCATTTTTCAAACAGTAACTTTACTGTCCCAGTCATGAGTGTGTTTGCTGAAGCTGATACAGCCAAGGATCAAACAAGGAGAAAGATGAAACTTGACACAGTTACATATATTATCAAAAGGATGTGCTGATAATGGAGTCGGTTCAGCGAATGGCCACCAAGATGGTCTCAGGACTCAAGGATCTCCCATATGAAGAACGTCTAGGTAAGTTGCAGCTATACTCTCTTGAAGAACGCAGAGAGAGGGGAGACATGATAATAATAATAACAACAGTTTATATACCGCAGGACCGTGAAGTTCTATGAGGTTTACAATGATTAGAAATGTTACAGAGAATATGTTACTGGCCGTATTGAGGTGGAAGAAGACATCTTTTTCCTTATAGGACCTACGGCAACAAGAGGGCATCCGTAAAAAATCAAGGGTGGGAGATTCCATGGAGACATTAGGAAGTATTTCTTCATTGAAAGGGTGGTTGATTGTTGGAATGATCTTCCACTTCAGGTAATTGGGGCCAGCAACATGCTCGATTTTAAGAAAAAATGGGATAAATATGTGGGTTCACTTCAAGGGGAAGGTTCTTCGAGTGTGCAGACTTAGGCCGATGGCCCTTTTCTGCCGTCATATTCTATGTTTCTATGTAAGTACAATATTGCACACTTCCAGACAGGTTTGGAATTAGATAAGAGATCACTTAGTGAATCTTTAGCAAAACCTTTACCTACTGCCAATACTAACATTCTTGATTGTCCAGTAAAGTTTTTTTTGGTTTTTTTAAATAAAAGTGCATTCATAATACAGAGCACAATATCAAACATTTTGCCTCTCCCCACTGTCCAAGATATACAGATAGATAAACGAGGGTGCTGAAAAGTTCTCAGCCCAACCAAGTGGATATGATTCAATCAATTGTCCAAAACAATGTCAAAACATAGAATTTTGTTTCTGCAAATTGGCACTTAACGAAAATAAAGCTCAGAATTCAGGAAGTTGGTTGCTTAGGCTGAGAATGTTTCAGCACCCCCTCTGTCTATACAATGCATACATGTGTAACTTATGCTCTTCTCCCTGCACATATATAAGGGCCCCTTTTACAAAGCTGTGGTAGTGATGCTGCCACTGTAAATGCAAAGAAGCCCATAGGACTTTGGTGCATTTATCACGGCAGCATCGCTACCACAGCTTTATAAAAAGAGCCCTAAATGCATCAGCCCCCCCCAAAAAAAAATCAGTGCTAATAAAAATTAGCATTAAGCACTATTCTATAAAAGTCACTCAGAATTGGGTGCCATTTATTTGAAAAAAAAAAAAAAAAAAAAAAAAGCATTTGGCACCAGAATTCAGGCCCAGTATGGGATGTGAGGATTTACACCAACTGAAACCTGGAATAAATTGTCTCACCTAAATTAGGTACTCATTTCCCATGTTCTCGAAGACTGCGTGCAATTTCCAGGAGTCCCCCTGATCCAACCATGCCCCTCACATGGCTGCTTCATCTTTTTGGATTCACACGAAAACTTTATGGACAGTTCCCAGGACCTAAAGATGAATACGTAATTTTAAACCATTCCAATTACCACCAATAATTATTAGTGCCTAAATATGTTTTAATTGGATCATTTCTCAATTAAATCGCACACACAAATTGGTTGGACTTCCAAATTTGCATGTGAAGTTTTGAGTGCCATGTATAGAATTTGGGTGATATTGCCTAAAACAATAAAATCATACAGAAAAGTCTCACTAATAAAACTCTATTAACATATTCATCAAGCTACGAAAAGCCATTTTTAAAATGTTCCACTGTAAATTGTTTTAGGTAATTTACCTTACTAAGGTCCTCTTTTACAAATGATGCGACATCCATTCAATCCTTATGGGTGTTGAAATATTTACCACATTGGCCCGTGATATCGGGCATTGTAAAAGAGGGGTAATTTCCTTAGGCAAACTATTCCATTAAATTGATGGCTTAATGGAAAACCTCCTACATTTAAATTTTTCACCTTTTATTTCCCAAACAGTTGGAATTTCCAACAATACAAGAGTCCTAACTAGATCTCAGTTATGGTTTAGGTACTTATTTCCTTAATTTGTCACATAGCCCCCCACCCCCTCATTTTATTATGAGCAGCATTGGAGCATGTAGGCCTGATTCTGCGGCAGAAGGCGTCCTATCACACTGACATCCATTACTTCAGATTCTTAGAACAGGCCTTTAATTCTATCTGCTCCTCTTGAGAAGTTCCTGCCAAGTCCATAGAGGAGCCAGCCTCCTCTAGTTCCATGGGGACTGGGCCATTACCCTGCTTGGAGCTGAAAACCTCCTCAGTGGGGAGAGGCTTGTTTCTCTTCCCTATCTTCTCTAACAGTCTAGAGAAGTCTGCAGGCTTTTCAGGGAGAGAGCCATGCCCTAACCTGCTTGAGCTTGTTCTAGCTTGTGGCTCTCTTGGGCTCCCCCGGTGGACACTAGCAAAATTACTGAGACCACAGTCAGGCATGGAGCATGCTTGGTCACAGGATGCATACATTGTAAGCATATGTTGCGCACCTATGGAAATTTGTAGAGATGCTTACAGATGCCCAAGGCATGGTGTTGGCATGGTTCCCCCCAGAAATGGCCTTGGGTATTGGTAAGTGTTCTTGTGTGTCTCCTTAGGCATGAGACAGATGCCTTAAATGTAGGCCTCTAAAATGCTGGCCTACGTTTAAGGCATCTGTGAGAAAACTAGATGCGATTCTCCATGAGTTGCTGATGCATGATTGACACGTGATCGCGGCTGCTGAGCAGTGGCCTATAGAGAACCAAGCCCTTAGCACTCTAGGTTGTGATAGAAACTTCTACCATGTCTTAGTAAAAGGGGGGATAGATATTTGGGGTGATTCTCCTTTATTACTGTAAAAGTCAATATTAAAATTTATAAATTTTGTTTCTTTTTTATGTTTATGGAAAATGTAATTTTGTTGTTATTATACATGGCACAAAACTTAGGGACTGAATGGGCTTCAGCAAATATGCCACTCGGCATTCGCTACCAAGGTTTGATAAAAGAGGGTCATAAAGATTTGTCTGGTGAATTTGTCTGAAGAATTTGAGCTTCATCCTGAAGCTTAGGAATTGTCCAGGTATCTTCATAAAATGTAGCTTGAACCAAGCAAAGTTATCCACGGTTTTCTAATCTGAAATTTCAAGGTTTTCTTGAAAATTGTGCAGTCTTGATGTAATCCTACCTAAGGTTATTCTTTATTCTTTATTTATTCAATTTCTATGCCAACAGTAGGGATACCTAATGTGACCATTTGTCCCACTTTGATCGGGACCGTCCCATTTTCAGATCCCCTGTCCCATTGTCCCCACACACAGCTTCGGGACACTGAAATGTCCCATTTTCAGAGACGGCATCCCAAAACTGTGGTGTGGGGACAACGGGACAGGTAATCGCAGAGAATGGGCTCTCTCCATGCTTCCCCACCCACTGCCGCAACTATAGAAAAGTAAGGTCCAGGCGCTGACCCTCAAGCCTTCTCCCTGACGCCAATTCTGACATTGGAGAGGAAATTCTGGGCCAGCCAATCACTGCCTGGCTGGCCTGGAACTTCCTCTCCGACGTCAGAATTGACGATGGGGAGAAGGCTTGAGGATCGGCACCTGGACCTTCCTTTCTTGTGGCTATTGCAGTGGCAGGTGGGAAGCAGCAGCGAGCTGTGGTGGCAGACTGGGTGGGGGAACAGAAGAATTGCCGGTAGGCCAGGCTTTGGAGGGAGGCAGACAGACAGACAGGCAGGCAGGTTGGCTTCGGTGTGGCAGGGAAGGAGGCAGGCAGGCAGGCTGGCTGGCTTCAGGGGAGGGGTGGGCCAATGGCTGGAAGGCAGTGAAGGAGACATAGGAAGGAGGGAGGGAGGAAGGAGAGACAGAGGGAGAGGTTGTAAGCAGAAGAAAAACTAGAGAGAGAAAGGCCTGGACCAAAGTGGAAAGGCAGGAAATCACTAGACAACAAAGGTAGTGATCAAAATGTGTCAGTTTTGAGAATTTATATCTGCTTTCTATATTTTGCACTATATTTGTCTATTTTTCTATAGTTACTGAAGTGACATTACATATTTTAAAGTCATCTGCCTTGACATCTTTGAAAAAACTCCGAAACTCGTAAATAATTAACATTTTCTCTGCGTACAGTGTGTTTTGTGCTTTATTAAAATTTTATGTTTACCATTATGAATTAATAAGATATTGTGTGTATATGAAAAATGAATGGAAGAAATTGGGGGTGGGGCTAGGGTGGGATTGGGGGGTGGGACTGAATATTAATAGATGTCCCGTTTTGATGAAAATAAATAAATGGTCACGTTAGGGATACCGTAACCTGACACGGCATGTTCTGGAGGCTTGTCAATTCTATTGTCAGGTCTCAGTTTATTGTCTATAATCCTTGTGTATCCTGGCACTGCAATGCTGATGAAAAATCACAGTATTGTTTTCAATTACTGTGATATTGGGTGTGTTATGTTCCAGATATTTGGCCATTTGAATTGAAATGTCTCATAAAATCTTGACTTTTTCATTTTTTATTACTTTTTTCTATAGTGTATGTACCAGTGTTTGTTTACTTTAAAGTTGTACTACTTCTTCTTACTGTTATCATTTTGGGAGCAATTCTTTCTGAAGAAGGCACAAAAAAAGGTCAAAGTTCCCCAAATCATTTCATTTACTGATTTTTTTTTTTTTTAATTCCTTAGTAGTGTTTTCACCATAAGTTTCAAGTTTCAAGTTTGTTTATTTTTGATATACCGTCTTTCAAAACAAATGTCTAAACGGTGTACAAAAGGAAATCAGACGCTTACAGATCATTCAAAATGCTTCAATTAAACTCATAACGAAAGCTAAGAAATTTGACCATGTGACACCACCATGTGACACCACCTTAAGAAAGCGCATTGGCTTCCAGTTGCGCACCGCATAACATATAAATTAATTCTACTGACTTTCAAATCTCTTCTTTATAAAACTCCTGCCTTTATTCATAGATTACTGATTCCCTATACTTCTACAAGATTACTCAGGTCTACTGAACAACATCTATTAATAGTTCCCTCACTCAAAAACATAAATACATGGCGGCAATTCATTTTATCCCTCACAGCCCCCCAAATATGGAATTCCCTCCGAATTTACGTACGTGAAGAACAAAATCTAGATAGATTGAAAAGCAAGCTAAAATGCTTTCTTTTTATAGATGCATTTGACAACTAAAAAATTAGATTAGGAGTATCAACTGAATCTTAGTTCCTAATTTCTTTGAAGTCCACTGCTTTCCCCTCTCCTAGTGTTTTTTCCCCCTTACTCGTTTTATTTACTATCAATAACTTGTATTTCTTTTCTCATTTTTCCCTTTCGTATTATATGTTTTGTCAGGTCAGTCGTATTTATTTGGTTTGTTTTCCCTAGAAACTTGTAATTTTACTGTTTTGTAGATCGCTTAGAATTTGAATAGGCAATTAATCAAATCCATAATAAACTTGAAACTTGAATATAAAAAAATTGTAGAAAACTGTTAAAATGGGTAAATAAAAACAATATTTTGTCATATATTAAAATTCTAGGCAAATTCACATTAATGTACATGAGACAGAAGGGAAGTTGGGAAAGGAGAAGTTGTTTAAAATACATCGAAGTAAAATTAATTAAAAAAGGGGAGATAAAAGGAGAGTGGCAAGACATTAGGGAGGGGATCGCTACAGAAGCGTTTGATGTTTCAGAGCTTCACACAAATTAAAAGTTTGAGAAGCGGAAGCTGGTACTAAAGAGTAAAGGCATTTTTAAAGAGAAAAGTTTTGAGTTTGGTTTTAAATTTTCCAAGTGAGTTCTCTAAATGCAAAGTCCCTGTCTGGTAGAACTTTTGTGATCCATTCCATTATAACAGTGGTCTCAAACATGCAGCCCGGGGGCCACATGCTGCCTGCCAGGTACTATTTTGAGGCCCTCGGTATGTTTATCATAATCACAAAAGTAAAATAAAACAGTTTCTTGATCATATGTCTCTTTAGCTATAAATGACAATATTATTATTAAGACTTAGCCAAAAGGAAAGATTTATAAACTATAAAGACCTCATGCAAAATTGTCATTTCTTTAATAAGACATTAACTATTTTTTTCTGAGGCCCTCCACGTACCTACAAATCCAAAATGTGGCCCTGCAAAGGGTTTAAGTTTGAAACTACTGCATTATAACAAATAATTGAAGGCACAGGAGCAGCTGAACCATCCAAGCAAGAACATCAAGCCCAGGGTGATCTTGTGTCAAAATTCAAAGTGGGTCAAGGTGGGTCAGTAACACAAGTGAGGTACCATGTAGCAACAGCAGCAATGATTGTTGCTGTTTTCTGAGTCTCGCCGCATCTGAGTAGGTAGAACTGATGTTTCAGCCATCGTGCTCTAGCTTTCTTCAAGGTATGCTGTGAGGTCTGCAGTTTGTCTTTATATATAGTGTTCTCAATCAGGTCAGCCAACCCACTAAATATAAAAACAAACTTCAGACCTCACAGCATACCCTGAAGAAAGCCACAGCATGGTGGCTGAAACATCAGTTCTACCTACCCAGATGTGGCGAGACCCAGAAAACAGCAACAATCATGATGCCAGCTACGGAAGCCTAAGAGAACAACAGAAGCAGTGTTTGTAAGAGATTTCACAAACACTTTTTTCCTTGATGCATGGCTAATATACAGACAGTAGCCTGTCCATCAGATCAAAACCTCCCATAACACTTGTATAGTTGGCAATCATTAGGAGTGGTGGCACATTCATCATCGCACGCTGCTCTTTCACGAGTCTTACAACCTTTTTCACTGGATAACAGTGTCAAAATTAGTAGTAAATATGACCAAGTTGCTGTCTCCAAGTTTGCACAACAGGTTATAACTGGTAAAAAAAAAAGTTGTGACTGTAATGAATGTGACATGTTTTAATTGTCATAATCACATGTTCATCCAGAGAAGTCTCTAAGAGGTGGCTGCTTTTGTCACAGTAAATGCTGGTGTAGCATGAATAGCCATCAGAAGAGCAAAGCATCCATATCTTAAATCCAAATCTAATGAACATCTTTGCACCATGATGTCCACAGTAAGAAAGCCCACTAAGTGGTGGGCTGATAACTATGTCCAAGCTGCTGATATGAGCTGGAAGGAATTTATGGTGCAAATGAGATTGGGAGAGGGTGGGGGTGGGAGTAGAAGTCAGGAATGGGTTAAGTTAGTTGGGAGGATGAGTGTAGGATGGGGCGGTGTTTTGGGATTGATTGGTAGGAGTGGTTGCTGGGTAGGAGAGTTGGGGATTGGTATGTGTGCTTAAATATTTGATTGGTGAGGGTTACACAGAAAGCTAGTTATGAGGAAGAACATTTTTGTTAGGGGTTGATTTGGCAGTAGAAGGAGGTGGGAGAATGTATTTATTTTATTTATTTATTTATTTTTTTTTTGGGGGGGGGGTTCCTGGGCTTAACATTAAGGTGGCATAGTAATTTGATTTGCCCACCCATTTGTTTCTTGTTTTGTCTATGCTGGGGGGAGTGTTTTTTTGTGTTGTTACTGTGGTAGGGGAGGGATAGGGGTGTTTAAGTGGATGGCATTGTGGGAGTCACAGCTGTGGAGAACTAGGATGTTCTATATAGCCATGACAGTTAGGATAAAGTTGTTTAAAGGAATTATCGGGTGTGCAATAATGACTTGTGTGCAATAATGACATTGGGTGACATCACAGGTCTCATGGGGAAGTGGGAAAATATGGTATGGTATGAACATTGAATACACTTATGACTTTGACAGTGCTGCTAGGTTTATTCAAGTTTATTAGGATTTTTTATATACCGCCTATCAAGGTTATCTAAGCGGTTTTTACAATCAGGTACTCAAGCATTTTCCCTATCTGTCCCGGTGGGCTCACAATCTATCTAACGTACCTGGGGCTATGGAGGATTAAGTGACTTGCCCAGGGTCACAAGGAGCAGCGCGGGGTTTGAACCCACAACCCCAGGGTGCTGAGGCTGTAGATCCAACCACTGCGCCACACACTCCTCATTACTGACTAACTGGCAGTGAAGATTGACTGTAAGGCTGGACTGGAAGAAGGGTTAAGTTTGTGCAGGTTTGTTGCACTGTGATTTAAAGAATTGTTAAATTAAACTGTGGCCAAATAATTGTTCCCAAAATGTGTACTTGGTGAATTTGTTGTTATAGTTCTTAAGGTTGAGGTGATTGTTGGTGTGAATGAAATGCTGTGAGTGCCATAAGTTAAATGATATATCAATGCTTAGTTTTGCAGTGTAAACTCCACACTGCAATAGCGACTTGTGTAGTTGGTCATACAGAGAAATAATTTTTGCCACCCAAGACTCGGAGAGAGTTCTGTTGCAGCCACGTGGCAGTTCTTATTCATCTCATAAAATCTTGGGGAGGAAGGGGGTTGGCCTTGCTCAAGCAACCATCTCAGAACTCATATATTCTGCTATAATCCAACAATCACATTCCGTTAGCAGACAGTTGTATCCGGATAACAGAATGGGGTTTAAAAAAAAACAAAAAAAACCACAACACTGAACTTTGTCGATGTAAGTTTTGAAACCAGGATTGTGCATATTTCTGTTTGCATATAATTCCAACTGTTCTTTCAAATATTCTAACATTTCAAGAATAAAAATATTTTCAAATAAGTACACTAGGCTCAGATGTTTATTGGCCCATAGTGGAAGACTCTGAGCTGGTAAAATGTTTGAATATTTATCAATAACCCTCTAGCACTGTTTGGTTGGCTGAGCAACTGATTTTTTTATTTTTCATATTCTTGTCAGATGAAATGCTGCTTTTGAATGAGCAGCCTGACATTTTATTAAAAGAGCATTATGCTGTACTTGTCTTTCTTTTAGACTTTTACCATTTTCCTCTGTTTTCTTGGCTCTCTTCATCTTCCTGTAACTGAGCTTCTGCTGACATCTTGGTTGCTTTCTTCCAGCTGAAAAGGAAGCCTCTTGATTTTATAATTTTGCCACTTTACTTCTTTCTTTGATCTAGTGCCTGATCCTCAGGCACGACTGTTTTGTTTTCACTTCTGTGAGCAAATATTTCTAATTCACCACACTGCAGCTTCCGCCAGGTGCCTGATCATTTTCATCTACATGCTCACATTCACTGCCATTACCATCAGCAAGAGGAAAAATACAGATGTTTTTCTCTTTGTATCCTATTTGAAGTATGAAACTTCTAGCTTTTAACTAATTTCTGGTCTGCTCTGGTTATGCATATAAGGTATAAGCTTGAAAAGCAACCCTAAGGCTAGTCCCAAGCGGAAACCCTATCAGTAATCCTACCACTAATCTTAACTACAAACCTAAGCCAAACCTGCTGGATAAACAATATGGCATGAATTGGGGAAACTATGCCATGCATATCGCCAACAATAGTAGCAAATGTAAAGAAAGCAAAACCAAACAACAAAAGAAAAATCCAACGAAGACAGCAGTACAGGAACAACAAACGAAAAATAAGAAAAAACTGCAGACGATATGTACAAAATGCAGGCTGTGTTTATTATATCAAATATTAAATGCGGTCAATAATACCACCTTTTTACAAACCAAGGGACCCAACATGGTCCGTGTTTCGGTATACATGCCTTCCTCAGGGGTCCATGGTTGATAAGGTTTTAAGACATACCGCAATTTAAATTGATAATGAACAATCAATGAACAGGAGCCAACGGTTACAGCATAAAATGAATACCGGAGCAAAACCACCCGTTACATGCACTCAGGACTGAGATTGCTTTAACATTCCAAGAATGGAACACTCTAATATTATGAACATTATTATGGATTCTAACCTTTAGCAATCTGTACATCCCAAACTATGTAGAGATACTAGGCAAAACATGTTTTGTTTTCTTATCAGCAAAAATCTGAAGTCAATTAAAGATTTGCCTATTGGAAAACTTTTACTATAATATCATAAAAATAAAACAGCAGAAAGTGGACTGTAAGAAAATATTCTAGAAAAAACAATTCAAATTTATTACTTCCTCCTTCCATGTGTTTTGCTGCCAAGGCAAAAAGTCGCCAAAGCTACATGGAGGGGTATTTCCGATTTAAAGCCTAAATGTGCATTGAGCCATTTTTGCCAAAAATGTCTCAAGCCAACCTCTAGAGAACATAGCCATAATTGAATCAGAAAAACATCTAAATTTCTGGTTTGATCATGGCTTTGAATTACGAGAGGTTGTTTGAATAGTTTAGTAAAAAAAAAAAAAACAAGTTAAGCAACTTAATCTCTATTGAGGGCTATACACTTAGCCCAGCGATTTTCTAGGTTTTTTTTCATAAGTTATTTTTCCTATGATATGAAAAAACTGGAAACTTGCTGGACTATTTGTACAGCCTTTCATGGAGACTATGTTGTTTAATTTGCTTTTTTCCAAACTTTTCAAATCACCCTCATACATTTTTCAGGCTGAACATGCCCACTTATAAGTACCATAAAAAAAAAAATAAGTCCCAGGGAAAAAAGTAGAAAAACAACATCCAAAATGGACATCTGTCTGGCAGCATTTATAGTGAACTGGCCACAAAGACAATCCAGGAGAGCAGAGGGGCAGCCTAGTGGTCAGTGAAGTGGACATCACAGAAAGGGAATCAGGTACAAATCCCACTTAAACCCTTTCATATTCTATGATGATTCCTTCAGAAACAGAGTAAACCTACTATATCTAAAGGTCTATCACCTAAGGGCTTACAGGTCACCTATGAACCTGGGTCCCATTGTTCACTGTACACTATCACAATTTACAGTTCAGCTTTATTTAATATAATGGAAATAATAAAATATCTAAGCGGTTTACCAATTGATATGCAATAGGAATAGGGTTATAAAATGGAAAGAAACCTTTTTAACAAAAAAGATACATCACAAGGAGACATCCGATGCCTTAACACTGAACTCAATGACAAAACACGCAGAGTACTTCACTAACAAAGTAGATAAAATACAGTCTCACATTGACTCCAATGCACTACAGATATCGTCCCCCCACAACTCAGACAAGATAATTAAAACACAACTGTGAACCTAACTCACATTGAAACTGTCTCCAATGATGACATTGCCCAAATACTAGACATTATTCGCCCTTCCAGCTCCAACCTGGACCCCTGTCTGCCACCTTTCCTAGTGGCTATGAAAAATGCCTTATACTCCATTCTTCCTCTCATCCACACCTCTCTACAAACAGGTATAATGCTCGCAAATTGGAAGTCAGCAGTCATCAGACCAATCTTGAAAAAACCCACACTTGACCCTAGCGTTCCTGGTGACTTTAGACCTGTCTCCAACCTATCCTTCATTTCCAAGTTCCTGGAAAAAACTGTATTAAGCCAATTACACTCCTTCATTGACAAACAAGGAGCTCTATCCACTTTCCAATCACATTACTGAAACCATCCTTTTTGATATCAACGACTGCTGGAAACTTGTGGATAAAGGTAATGATGTTCTTCTGATGCTGCTGGATCTCTGTGCGGTATTCAACACTAATGATCATCCTCTCATCATTGCATAGCTCTCTGAAATTGGAATCCAAGATACTGCATTACAGTGATTCAACTCCTTCTGAATAATAGATCCCAAAGCATACTGCTCAATGATGTACTATCGAAACCAAAACTGAACAAATATGGTGTTCCACAGGAGACTCTACTATCCCCCTATTATTCAATCTCTACATTAGACCAATCCTAGATATAGTTCACAATTACCAAATCAAGATTCACTCCTTTGCAGATGATGCCCAGATCATGAAAATCCTAAAATGCCTCTCAGAAATCAAAAACTGGATGCCTGTCAACAAATTAACAACTAAATTTCTCCAAAATAGAACTCCTTTGGATCTGCAAAGAACACTGCAAACATGCCCGTCCCTCACTACACTGGGACTCAACTACCATAACTGTGAAGGACCAAGCATGCAGCCTAGGAATACTCCTTTACTATTACCTATTGCTTTCCAACCATATCTCTTAAGTGGTATCTTTCTTATTGTATTACCTATGACAACTCCGAAAAATAAGGAACTACTTTTCTGAGTCTGACTTCACCCAACTACTTCATGCCTTAGTCCTCTCCTGTATGGAATATGCAACGCACTATTCAACAGCCTCACGACAAAGAACATACAACATCTCCAGCATGTAAAAAATGCGGCAATCAGACCTCTAAAAAGCCTGTGACCTTGTTTCCCAGACTCTATCATCATTCACTGGCTGCCTGTAGACAAACATATCTTCAAGGGTCTGAAGTTAGCATTGAAAACTTTGCATGACATGATGCCAGATTACATGTCAATTAAGCTTCCTCTGTACGTGTCGAACAGGTCCATCCGCTCCCAGATAAAATATGCCTCAGAAAGATATTATTAGGGAGTGAATTGGAACATATAAAGATGCAGGTTCCAGGAGTTTGGCTAATGATCTAATCATTCTTAGGTGATGGAAACAACATTGAACTACCTTGCTAATGGGCAGATGGTATGTAAATTTGCTGTCAAAAGAGTTTAAAGAGTTAACAATTTTAATCTACAGATAATTGAGTTTCAGTGACGCCTGAATAGTTAAACCTTCCATATAAGGGAAAATCATTAATTTTGATTTATCAACATTTAGTGATAATCTGTTGTCGTGTAGCCAAGATTTTATTTTCTCTAATTTTAAGTTTACATTAGAAACTTCGGCTGGATTACTAAGATCTATTGGGTGGATTAATTGAACGTCATCCGTGTACGCAAATATCGTGAAACCTATAAACTGCCCTAATGTTAAGAGCGGAGACATAAATATATTAAAAAGTAGTGGAGATAAGATGGAACCTTGAGGAATGCCATGGATATTTTTAAAGGGTTCTGAAACATTAGAGTTGAAAACAACCTTAGAAGACCTGTCAAAAAAGAAGGATGAAAACCAGTCCAAGACCTGGTCAGAAATTCTGATTTCTTGGAGATGTAATAGTAAGAGTCTGTGGTCGATTGTGTCAAATGTGAAGGAGAGATCAAGAGAGATGAGCAAGACTGACTGATATTGATCAAGGTGATACAGTATTTTTGTTGTTAGGCCAATGAGGGAAAGCTCAGTAGAGTGATGTTGGCGAAATCCAGTCTGATTAGGGTGCAGAGCCTTAGTTTTTCAATAAAATCTGTTAATTGGAAGAACACAATTTTCTCAGTAAGTTTTGCTAGGAAGGAGATATTGGCTATAGGTCTGTAATTGGATAATTCTAATGAGCTTGTTCTATGATCTTTAACAATGGGATATACAATTGATTCTTTCCATTGCTTAGGCAGGGATTCAGAGCTGAGGCTAGTCTTAACCAGATCGAGTTTTAGTGGGCCAAAGATATGGATGAACCATTTCAAGAGGAATGGAGGAATTATTTCATTACAGGTTCCCTTGATTTTGAGAGCATTCAGGTACTTCTTAATTTCTTGAATAGACGGAAGAGTGAATCGCAAACATTTTGAAAATGAAAGGCTAGTAATTTCTTTGGCTTCAGTTGAATCAATGGTATTATTATCGTCTATTTTGATGGTTTCTCTGATTTTCTTGACTTTGTCAATAAAATATGTTGCTAAGGCCTGAGCTGTTGGAAGGGAATCAGTCGCATCTGTTTGATTCTTCTTTAAAGATAGAGATTTAGTTATAGCGTATAAGGCCACTGTGTTTTTAGCCTCTTGTGACCAGTCAGGCTCTGAGCTTGCAAGGTCCAGTGAAAGCTGGAAGAAAGGGTGGCAAGAAGCCCAGAAAGGGGATTGCTCCCAGTACCAATCTGACCCGCTTGAGAATGCCACCAACCCAGAATGTGGGGAAGAAGAGGCCCCACACAATCATTACCATTCACACAGCAGGGCTAGGGACATAGGTTTTAAATCTTCTTCCAGGAATAGTGAAGTAGGCTATTATCCTAGTATCTACTGGTGGAGCCAGAGAGAAGCCCAGGTGAGAGCAGGCTCAGCTAGAGCAGGGCATGGCTCCCATCTTGAAAAGCCAGTGGATGTTAGCAAGCTACTAGGCAGGTTATGGAGGAAGCTCAGGTCTCTCCCTAAAGAAGAGCTTCCTAGCACAAGCACGGGTAATACCTGTGACCCCATGGAAGTAGAGGAAGCTGGACCCACTTCAGAGTTGCTGGAAGCAGACCAGGAGATGCCCATGGAGTTGCAGGGAGAGATGACTCTTGAAGATTCGTATTCAACACCTGAGCTGATGGAAGTAGGAATGGTAGCAATTTGCAAGGACTGAGCTAAAAAAAAAAAAAAACTGTGAGGGTTTTTTTTGTTGCTATTGTTGGCTGAGGTGGTTTTGTTTTCCAGCTAGTTTCATTGTCTGCTTGAACTTTGGGATTGTTTTCTATTTTGTTCTCTGCATAGTTTGTTAAGCTGGGAGTGTTTTGTGGGGAGAAGTTTGCCAACAACCGGGAGGGATTTTGAAAGCTGTTTTTGTGCTTTTGCAGGCAAACTTTAGGCACTCCCCTAGACTCAGCAGTGCTATAGGATAAGCTGGAGGCTTTGCTAGTTAAGACTGTTTGAATAGTAGTGTATGATAGCAGAGAACTGAACTTTTCTGAAACCTGCTAGGAGCAGGCTTTGAAAGCCTTATGGCAAGAAGCTCTGTAGTGAATAAGCCACAGAGAAGATTATAAGCAGATGTGAGGAGAAATCCTGAACTCACCCCAGAGTTTTATCTTTGAGATTTTTTGTTTTGCAAGTTGCATTGTTTTGGGATTTTGCCTTTCTGTCCATTCTAATTAAATTTTCTTTTGAAAACTGAACCTGGGACTTTATGCATTGGTTCTGTATTTTGGTTTTACTCATATTGATGCAGTACCTGCAGGGTGACTCCATACTGGGCCACATGCCGGTGCAGTTTTTGCTGTAACCACTAGGGGCACTGAGGAGTCTAAGCTGAAGGCTCTAGTGCCGGTTACACTCTTCACTTAATTCCTCTACCTAAGGCAATAGATTACAAAGAATATTCATGTATATTGATACTAGATCCTCGGTTTGTGTCACATTAGGATAAAAACTTAAATTGATAAATCTTGTACTGTAACTATGTCAAGTTTATCCTATAAACTGTATATTATGTATATTGGTATTAGACCCCTAGTATGTGTCAAATTAGGATAAAACTTGTATTTAAAAACCTTTCTCTGTAACTGTGGCAAATAGTAACCTGTAAACTCTGTACTATGTATATTGGTATTAGATCCCTAGTATATATTGAATTAGGATTTCTCCCACTAACGCCACTGTTAAAATTTGTGAATTTTGTGCAAAAAACATAGATAGTTCTTCCCCAGCCACCTTACTCTCCTGACTTGGCTTCTGCTGATTTCTTCTTGTTTCCTAAACTTAAATCCATGCTGAAAGGAAAACGATTCAATACCATTGAAGACATAAAGCAAAATTCGATGCAGCAACTTTTGGCAATTCCTGAAGATGCATGTAAGGACTATTTCCAGAAGTGGAAACGATATTGGGAAAAGTGTATATGTAGGGAAGGGGAGTACTTTGAAGAGGACCTAATGGAATAAGTTATAACATTGTTTAATAATTTTTTATAAAATCAGTCCTGGAACCTTTTGAACAGACCTCTTTTATTACAGATATTGACCCTATAACTGGGTCAGACCAGGGGGTCCATCGTGCCCAGCAGTCCGCTCCCACTCCCGCGGTGGCCCCCCAGGTCCATGACCTGTAAGTGATCCTTTACCTAAATTTTTTATTCCCTAATCATTTAATATCCTGTATAGTAACCCTCTATCAATCCCCTTCTCCTTCAGGAAATCATCCAATCCCTTTTTGAAACCCAATATCGTACTCTGTCCTATCACCTCTTCTGGAAGCGCATTCCAGGTGTCTACCACCCTCTGAGTGAAGAAAAACTTCCTAGCATTTGTTCTGAACCTGTCTCCTTTCAATTTTTCTGAATGCCCTCTAGTTTTTGTTGTCCCCGCTATTCTGAAGAATCTGTCCCTCTCCACCTTCTCTATGCTTTTCATGATCTTATAAGTCTCTATCATGTCCCCGATTATGTCTCCGCTTTTCCAGGGAAAAAAGCTCCAGCTTCTCTAGCCTTTCAACATATGAAAGGTTTTCCATGCCTTTTATCATCCTTGTTGCTCTTCTCTGGACCCTCTCGAGTATCGCCATATCTTTCTTAAGGTATGGCGACCAGTATTGGACGCAGTACTCCAGATGTGGACCCTTAAACGATATCTCACAAATCATGATCACTAATTAGAAATTTTATTGTAAACCACATTGAATCCTTGTTGAAACTTGCGGTATAGAAGTAAATATATGGTATGGTTAACTTCTGGGTTGCTGCACTAATCCAGATAGTCAATATCAGAGGTCATCTGTTTACAAGCTGTGGGTTGTTCGTAGTGTCCTAAATTTCTAATTAATTTGCATTGATCAACTTATTTTAGATTCTTGGTATTAAGCCTACTCTCTCTCTCTCCACCATGACCACAGCATACGCCTTTCATAGCCTGACCCTGACACTCCTCCCCTTCTCAAATTTCTTGCAACCTGTCCTGCTGCTCTGCTCTAATTGCACATCTGTAATGCCTGGAGCTGTGAGCCTTTGCAAAGTAAGTGTGGTAGAGAGCAGAGGATGAGCCTTCATAATCAGCACTGATATAGCACCAGCAGACATCACCAGTCATCATGCATATTATCTGTTTACATCTCTATATATGTCTACTGTAATCATATCTATATATTTATACTATATTTATGTATCATTATATCTTCTGTATAACTATCTTAATATCTATGCATATTTCTATACATCTATTTGTCTTTCTGTTGGTAGCTGGATAGTTTATCAACAGCATTTAAGATGAAACCAATAAGGTAGGTTTGGAAGACAGATTAGATTGGAAATAAAGTTCAAAATCACCCAAAGAGGGCAGAGGAGTCCTGCTGAAAGAAAAATGAAAAAGAAAAATATCTAACACAATTTATTGTATCAAAATCAACAGGTTTCATAGAGCTCCCAAATATTGTGAACAAGAATTCTGTTATAAAAACATCTTCTCAACCTCATCTATCACCTCAATAAGCCCTAATGTCTCTTTATCTTAATTTCTTTATTGAAGTTTCATTATGTCTTTGCAGAATCTCATTATCCTTAAATAAAGCTTTAGATACTGCATGGTTAGCTTCTGATTCATTGCTAATTTTGATTAAATCTACTTTTGTATCTTCCATTTCCTTCTTACCCTTCACAACTATGTTTGAATTAGATTTTGACTTATGTTCTATTAGATCAAATAACATATTAATTTGCATTGGTAGTTTCTAAGTGGTTGATGTCAGAGGTTCAAATTTTCTTTAAAATCTACTTTAACCGCTTCTGCTTCTGAGTTATTAGTAATAAACAAATGATTAATTTGATATATTCCCTGCATTACTCCTGTATTTGTTCAGTTAAAATTCCTTGCAAAGAGATATGGAGATATTTAAGTCAATATAAAGAAGTATCGTCTATATTCTGTCAAGATAGATGTTCATTCTTCACACCTCTTCACGTGAATTAGAGTGCATTAACTGCTTCCACACAAGTGTGCCAACTATAATCACAGTGCTATGGCAGTTAGCATGCACTAATGTGTGTGTTAGCTCCATAGGTATTAGAGGGTGTGAAATAGGGAATGGAAGCATGACCATAGTTAATACACTGTACTTACAGCAGTCAGTGCAGACTCAATAGAAATTGTTAATTGATAGTGCAGTTTGGTAATTGCTGAAGATGTGCTAGGCATGCTCCCATGTACAACTATTGTGACTATCAATAAAGTTTCTCCTGTTTGACCTACGCTTCAGCTAGTGACATCTCTCCCTCACCTCCTTATGCTTTTTAAAGATCAGTATATAAAAACTACTCTATATTGTGACCAGTCAGGCTCCATGCCTGCCAAGGTCCCTGTGGGTGCTGGGAGGAAAGGGGACAGGAAACCCCAAAAAGGGGTGGCTAGGGCCTGGACCCGACACCATTTGGATCTCCCTGAGCCTGCTAGTAACCCAGAACCGGGGGTTGGGAAAACTTTATACAAACCTTCCCATGAACACAGCAGAGCTAGGACCCAGTAGTGTAAAGTCAGACCTGAGAACAAGCAGAATACCTATTATCCAGGTCACCACTGGGGGAGCCAAAGAGAGGAGCAGCTAGTTACTGACTCAGATAGAACAGGGGGTGTCTTCCCCCTTGAAAAGCCAACAGTGCTCAACAAGTTGTTAGGCAGGTTAGGGAGGAAGCTTAAAGCTCTCCCTGAGGAGGAGCTGCCTGGCTCAAGCAAGGGTAATTCCTGTGTGCCCATGGAAGTGGATGAAGCTGAAGCAGTTACAAGCAACTGATGAGGAGATGCCCATGGAGTTGCAAGAGGAACTTACTGCTGAGGATTTGTGCAGCGCTCCAGAACTGATGGAAGTAGGAGTGGCAACCAGCTCTAGCTGAGCAAAAGACTGTGAGGTTTTTTCCCCCTACTATTGTTGGCTGGGTTCTTTTTCTGCTTCCAGTTATATTCATGAACTTCCTGGGCTGTGCACTTTACTGAAAAGCTGGGAGTGTTGTGGAAAGAAGTTTGCTTCCATCTGGGTGGGAATTTTAGAAAAGCAGTTAGTGTTTCTCTAAGCAAACTTGTGACACTCCTCTTTGCCCAGCCCTGCTCCATTTTAGGCTGGAGGCTTTTTGTGTTTGTGTGTTTGTGTGAGAAAGTATATGCTCCAGGTCTTGAACGTTGGTTTTTGAACTGTGCTTACCTGAACTCTGTTAGGAACAGACTTAGGGAAAAGAAGCTTTATTGAAAAGCAGCTCTGTGAAAGAGTAAATCACAGGGAGAACTGCTTCCATTAGGAAGTGAAAATCCTGAGTGTAGCCAGAGTTTTCTGCTGGCCATTTCTTTTTGTTATATGCGTTTTTTTTGTAGTATGTTGCGAGATTGAGCCATCCTGACCTTTATTCTGAATAGTAAATTTTCTTTTGTTACCATCCTGGAACTGTGTTGGTGGTTTTTGTATAGTTCCTTTAAATCCTGCAGGGTGGCACCTTTCTGAGTCACACGCTAATGTAATTTTGGACTGTAGCCACTGAAGGCACTGCGGAGTCCCGGCATAAGGCTCTGGTGCTGGCTACAATGTAGGAAAGAGGTGGAGCGTAATAATTTTTTACATTTCTCAAGTCATCATCCTTATCATCTAAAATACAACATACCGGTCAGTCAATTTTTGAGGATAAGCCGCCTATGTACAGATCATGAAGAATATGAAAGACAAGCGAAATTGCTGATACAACGTTTTCAAGAAAGAGGCTATCCAGTGAAATCTATTAAAAAAAAGCTTACCTCTGGTCAAAATATGAACAGAGACCCTTATTGATTCAAGAAAAAACTGAAGTAAATCTAGAGGAGGGTCTAATTTTTGTTCTCCCATTTACAGATCTGAGTAGTAAATTGTTTCAGAGTATAAAACATCATTGGTCAGTGTTGCAACTGAGCCCTTGTTTTCAACAATACACAATTGTATCATATAGGAGAGGAAGGACTATGGGGGAATTACTATCTATGCAAAAATTTGAAATTAAAACAACTGAACATGACCAAAGTTTTGCACAGGAGCCATGCGGGCAGTGCCAATGGTGCCAACAAGCTCTAGTGGGTCCAGAATGGACTCACCCGGATAGGAAGAAGATCTTTAAATCTACAGTGAATACTTCATGTATGAGTAGTCATATAATTTACATTATTCAATGCATAAAATCAAGGATTAATACAGTTAATTTGGAAGACCCATTGGTTCAACACTGGCATGAGGCTAAACATAAAATATCTGACTTGAAATGGAGAATTATTGATCATATCACAGTTGGGTGGGAGAGTGGCAATTATGATGAACGGTTGAATTTTAAAGAGCAAAACTGGATTTTTTTTTCATTGAATATGGTAAAATCATGGTGTCTGAATGCTGAAATAGAGTAGATGATATTAATTTGAAAGTCTCTCCACGTCATGATTGTGTTCTGTCCCATTGATTGGGTACCTAATGATGAGCTCATGATATTCATTTTCTTCTAAAAAAAAAAAAAAAAAAAGCCGTGGTAATCACGGAACCAGCACATCTTAGGTGATTTTGTTAAACTTGATATTACTATAAAAGATAATGCCAGATTGGTAGAGACTAAGGGGCTCATAATCGAAAGAGAAAAATGTCTAAAAACCGGCCTATGTCGACACTTGGACGATCATCAGTCAAAAACGTCCAAGTGCCGATGATAAAACCGGGTTTTGGACGTGTTTTAAAATGAACTAGGCCTTCACAGTGCCGCTGAATGACCATAGCTAAATGGGGCTTTTCAGGAGGAGTGTTGAGGGCGGGATTTGGGCAGGATGTGGGCAGGTTTAGACTTAGTCGTATTGCATGTATAACCGAAAGTTATACAGAACAGCATGGTCTAAGTCACAAAAACCCATCTACTGCCTCTTTTACAAAGCCACGCTAGCGGCTGCTGCGCGGCAACAGCCCCAAAGCCCTTTAAATCTCTATGGGCTTCAGGGCCGTTAGCGCAGGGCAGCCGCTAAAAAATAGTCCGTTAGTGTTTTAGGACCTAGTGTAATATTTATAGTGCATTCTTTTACACTTTGAGTTCTTGGAGTTAGTGCTGTTATTACATGGTAAGGTACACTTTTTTTGCACAAGTTTGGGCATAGTGTTTTGCAATGGCAGGACTATGTATTGGCCTTACTGAGGTGATATCAAAATTGTAAATATAGTTTTAGTTTGCCATAACATCAGACAGGGCTTTGGATATTTTGAAGTAACTGAGGTGCAAGAAAGCCTGTTGATCTTGTAACCCCCAATCTCATGAGACAGCAAAATCAATAAGCTCTCAGAGAGAAAGGCAGGTGGGATGTGTGTGTGTGTGTGTGTGTGAGAGAGAGAGAGAGAGAGAGAGAGAAAAGCAGAGTGCCTGAGGTTAGGTGGTGTGTATGTGTATGTGAGAGGAGGGTAGAATGGCTGAAGGCAGGTGCGATGTATATAAGAGAACTTGCCCATCATGACCAATCAGATTTCATGTTTCATTTTCCCAGAGAAAAGGTGAAACATGAATTGGTCACTAATGGCAAATTTTATGGAAATCTTCTTTTTCTCCTGTTCTTATAAATAGGCCCCGTCTAAGTATAATTGTTCATTTTTACTCACTTTGTATGAATAAAATACCACCAATCAAAGGGCTAGTTTATATGAGACTGAAAAATAACAGATCATGACAGGTATGCTTTAGTCTGTATACCAGTTGCAGTGTATCAAACGCAAAAATATTAAGGAGTTAAATAGTAATTACTTGTGTTAATAGGTCAATTTCATGAAAATACTCCACAAGTTATAGAACCAATATATATCTGAAAAACACAATATGCTGTGTAATAGTAATAAATATTCATTAATATAAGTGAAGTTCTCAGTCACCAACCGATCCGTGCATAAAGTACCGTTAAAAGTACAAGCGCCGGTTGTACAACAGGGACCATCATAGCACTCACAGTCCCTAAACCTTCTTTATACCAGTTGCAGTGACTTGCATTTGTTATGTATGTTGCCTAGATAGGTAGAAGGACACAATTAAAAAAGGTTTAAGTCCATTTTTGGCCAAATGTGCTAGCCTCCCAAAGTTGGCAGCAGGAAAATGTCCATTCTCAAAAAATACGTCCAAAATGGTTTTTTTTATCGAGAATGGCCTACATGTACGTCCAGGCGTTTAATCACCTAGACCGCCACTGCATCTATCTATACTATATTCTGAACCAAAAATTTGTACAAGTCCCAAATACCCAAAACAAGACCTTTTAGAATGAGAGGGGCCAGACCTTTTAGACATGGGAAGGGACAGTCCTTCGCCTAACACCATGATTCTGTAACCAGCATCTGTCATAAGGGCCAGTTGGATAATTGGGGAACACATCCCCCCCCCATAAAGATCACTTGTAGGAGGAATGCCGAGTCCCTCATGCCAGACCACCACCCCCTGAAAAAATCACCAGCAGGAGGGATGCTCAATCCCTACTGCCAGAGCCTCCCCACTCCAAGCCCAACCGCAAAGATCGCTGGCAGGAGGGATGCTCAATTCCTCCTGTCTGAAACTCCCCATCCAGTCAGACCAATCCCCCCAAGCCCACCCAGATGACACCCCACCTGGACCCTCCCAAACCCACCCGGACCCCAAAGTACCTTAAAAGTTGGCCTATTAAAACTTTGAATTGGATCCTTCATTTAGGGAGGGATCACAATATTTGGTCTTAGAAGGCAGATGATCCCAATGCCATTGCGTTTGTCCTTAAAAATAAAAGCTCAATGGTAGTTCAGGTGCAGCTCTGCAGTAAAGCTTTAAAAGAGTGAAAAGAAAGCAGAGGTCTTTTGGACATTATTTTGCTAGTTTGAAGGAAAAGGAGAGTTTGGCACAGCCTGTGAAGGCCAAGTTAGAAGCCTGTCCAATTGGGGGAGTGTTTGTGAAAGCCAAGAGAAAAGGTTTGTTTGTGCTGACCTGAAACTCATTTTGATGTTTGGAAGGAACTAAAGCAGCTCTGTGACAGAACCCAGTTGGGGAAAAGGTATTTTGTTGATTTTTGATTGATAAAACTATATTTTTCAATGGAGCTATTTTGAAGAACAACTGTGTGCAGAAGGAAAAACTAGATCAAGATGGCGTCGAGGACGGATGTCTGAGCGAGTCGCGCTCTTCGTTTGCTGCCTGTGGCGTTTATGGAAAATCTTTCCTGGCCTTTGCTATGGGAAAGAGGAAAGGAGCGGTACCCCCCAACACCTGATATAGACAACAATTGAGAGTATATTTCATCACTTGGGAAAGGACACCCAACCTACTTTGGGGGAGAGCCTGGAAGCCTCGGGCAATCTCAGCGCAGGACTGAGCTGGACATCACTGAGCCCAGAACAGCATCTGGTTCCTCCCCAACCCGGGAACAATTTGGTGCAGGGAGCAGTTGCAGTACTATCACCCCGGGAGGGAAGGACAAACTTCAACACAGGAGGGCTGACCACACTGGAATCCATGGAGGAAAGTGGAGCTGGCATAGACCAACATACCCCAGGAACCATGGTGGAAGAGGTGAGAGGTGCTTCAGGAGATATTTCCATCAGTTATGGGAGTTGAAAAAAAACAGATAAAGTTGATATTGGAGCGCTATGGCAGGCCATATCGGTCATGGACTCCAACCTTATACTGACTTTATCTACTATTAAAGTAGTTTATGGAACTGTCTACTCTAAGGTAGAGCAACAGGGGATATTACTATCCAAAGCGAGTGAGAAGTTGGAGAGACATGATGATAAATTAAAGGAGATGGAGAAAGTGGAGGTGGATATGGTTAAAGACTGCATGTATACCACTCGAAAGATGGAGAACTTTGAGAATCAATTGAGGAGAAATAATCTAAGATTTCTAAATTTTCCAAAGTGTCCTATCATATCTCCAGTTGAAATGGCCAGAAAATATTTCCGAGAGATTTTAGCCATTCCGCCAGAAAATATACCTCCAATTATGAGAGCTTATTACTTGAACATTAGCGATCTCAGGGTGAATCTACTCTAGTAGATATACCTGAAGAAAATGTGTTGGAAAAGAACTTATCCTCATATTTGGAAAGTTCCCTTGAGGTGGTTATGGATAGGACAATCATGCTGCTTACTCTTGCCTTAGAAAGTGACAGGGAATTTGTACTTAGATTGTATTTTTGGCATCTTAATGAGCAGTTCCTGGGCTCAAATGTAAGAATATTTCCTGACTTAGCTCAATGAACCTAGAAACGTAGGAAGGAGTCCTTGCTCTGGGGGCTACATTTCTTCTTAAATTTCCTGCAAAATGTTATGTATCTTACTTAAATAAGAACTTTTTGTTTTTTTGAGCCTAAGCAACTGATAGAATTTGTTGAGTCAAAAGAAAATGTGGTGACCGTGCCAGATTATAGTGGACCTTCCATTCAGCAGTAGGTTAGGTTGTTCATTGCTGTTACTCTGAATTGTAAGTTTATTTTTCTTCCAAGTTTGGATGTGTTTTATTTCTTTTCTTGATCTCCCATGATTGTGTAGTGGGCTAAATAAGAGTTTAATAATTTTCCTTTGTATGTTACTATATATAATTTTTTGATCCGTATCAAGTTGTAAAGTGCTTGTAAATAAATTTAAAATCTTATAAATAAAAATTTTTTTAAAAAGAAGGAAAACAACTGAATAGAAATATGTATTTCAGGAAGCATTGGTGCCTTTGGAACTGTTTATCTTTTCGTTGTGTCTTATCTTTACCAACTCCTAAAATAATCCGCTGGGTTAAGGTCTGTGTGCTGGGTTTTACAGGCCTGACCCTCATTGGCCAGGCCCACACCCGGTCACGCCATTAATTCAAAATGGGAAAATATGACATTTTCCAGCTGTGACACAAGTGCTCTTAGTGCACAGGGAAGACACATGTAAGGGGTGCGTTTTGGCCATTTGTGCTGTAACTTTAGTAAAAGGGCCCCTATGAGACTTCCTTTTTTCAGGCACCAAAACTGTAGAATGCTTTACCTACTTACCGCCAGTCACAATCTTCATTTCTTCAATTTAGATGTCATTTATAGGCCTTCTACTTTATTTCTGCTTATGGATTCCATGTGGTCTATTTTCCAGAGTGTCCATGGCTCTGGATTACAATCAGGAGAGGTTTTTCTAAATTTTTTCTCTTTCCTGATTAGATTAGCTAGTATAAAAATATGTGAATGATTTCACTCTTTCCTGTTTTCATTTCTTGTTTGTTTGTTTTAACTATTGTAAACCACATTGATCTGATTTCAGAAAATGCAGTATAGCAAATTTTAAATACTTTTAAAACCAATAGGAGGAAATATTTTTTCACTCAGAGAATAGTTAAGCTCTGGAATGCATTGCCAGAGGTTGTGGTAAGAATGGATAGCGTAGCTGGTTTTAAGAAAGGTTTGGACAATTTCCTGGAGGAAAAGTTTATAATCTGTTATTGAGAAAGACATAGGGGAAGCCTCTGCTTGCCCTGGATTGGTAGAATGGAATGTTGCTACTCTTTGGTCAGGTACTAGGGACATGGATTGGCCACCGTGAGAACGGGCTACTGGGCTTGAACGACCATTGGTCTGACCTAATAAGGCTGTTCTTATATTCTAACAATAAACAACAAGGACCAATCAAGTCATTAGTGGACCTTCATATTCCAGTTGTATTATTCCAGGCTTCATAGTTTCCACAGATGTGTGTTTTTTAATTCTCCTCTCCTCCCTAACCCTCCCTTCCACACACTCCCTCATATTCTCCCAACACTCATTTGCTCCCCCCCCTTATTATTTGGCAACTTTCAGTCTATTAAAAAAACAACAACTTTACAATTCAGTATATCATTATATACATATTAAATACAATCTTCACTAAAGCTGTCTTAGCTTGATACTTTTATTGTGTTGCTCTTCCCCAAACCTTTATGATTGCAATCTGAGTTCACTGTGGCTCCTCTTGGAGTTCTAATTAAATGAGCCTAATCTCTTTTAAAGGCCATTTGCTTCTTTTTCTCCATCTTTGAGTAAGGAAGTTATTAAAATGAATTGTAATCATATATTTCTGGTCTTATTCCACCAGCAGCCTTTGTGCAAAGTTTATCATCACACCCACACCTGTTTATTAATATTATTGCTACTTATTCTGGGAGTATACATTTCAATGTGTGAGAGTAACAGATGCCAGAAACCATCTAAATAGTGGATGAGAAAATTCAATATAAAAGGGCTGACGTATAATAGAATACCTAGGTGAGAATCCCGGTTGACTATGTGCTTTCAAAAAACAATTCACAAATGCTGATATACAGATTTACTCCTCCCCCCCAAAATGTGCAAATTTGTATGTGTGTTTTAGGGTGAAGACAACTCTATAACTGATGCCTACACCAAGATCACAAGGAAGTCTCAATATACTTCGTAAAGCTCATAATTTACCCCCCTTGTCCTATCTTACTTCAGACACAAGATTAATGACTGGGGATTCTCTCCCCCCTCTCTTATGCATGCTTCTAACCCTGGGGCTCTTAACCCAGTCCTCAGGACACACCTAACCAGTCAGATTTTCAAGATATCTACAAAGAATATGTATGAGGTATATTTATAGCAAATGAAAAAGTCCAACTAGTCTGCAGTAAAGTGATGAAATCAAAGCAAACAAAGAAGAAACTGTGGAGCTGATGTTTGTGATGTAGGAATTTATTTATTCATAAGAACAACTCAAGTAAATGAGAACAAAAATATATAATAACACACACTCTCAAAATTGATAACACAGTAAACATACTCTCCAGATAAGAAATATCAAAGCTTCTGAAGGAAAAAAGCACAATCAAACATGGGGTTATTAGAAAACCGGGGTCCAGCTCTCAAACCAGCTTTAGAAGAAAAACCCTTCGAGGTAGGAAAAAGCCCCAGAGCCCCACCTCCACAAGTCGAAAGAGCAGCTAATTAAATGAAGGCTACAATGGGGTAAAGAAAAGTCACTGGCATAAAAAACCTCCTCAAGTAATATTTCTTTCAAAAAGCCTTGTGCAATGCAGACCAAGTAGTTTCAAAATAAAGCCAACATGAATAACTGAGTCAAACTGGAGTCAAAGCACCATACACCAACGATGGCCAGCATTTTGTTAAACTTAAGCTGCCTCAGGATGTGAAGGTGTAATTAGCCTTCTCCAGATGCTCCGTTTCTCATCATGGCTGCCACCCAGACACCCATTTCTTTTGAAAGAAATGTTACTCGAGGAGGTTTTTTTATGCCAGTGACTTTTCTTTACCCCGTCGTAGCCTTCATTTAATTAGCTGCTATGTTGGATTGTGGAGGTGGGGCTCTGAGGCTTTTTCCTACCTCGAAGGGCTTTTCTTCTAAAGCTGGTTTGAGAGCTGGTTTTCTAATAAGCCCATGTTTGATTGTGCTTTTTCCTTCAGAAGCTTTGATATTTCTTATCTGGAGAGTATGTTTACTGTGTTATCAATTTTGAGAGTGTGTGTTATTAGGAATTTATTTATTCAACAAAAAGGTGCAGGTTAATGAACGGTTAATAGAATCGACATTGGCTTAGAAAAACAGACCCAACAGGGGCCATGTTTCAGCAAACCGTCTTCCTCAGGAGTCCTGACAATTAACATAAATCTCGTTAAATGATTTGAAAAAATGTGGTGATGATGATGATGGGTGAAAATGGATGGAGCAGTGGCATGATGTGGTTAGTTGAAACACGACCCATGTTGGATCTGTTTTTCCCAAGCCAATGTGGATTCTGTTGACTGTTCATTAACCTGCACCTTTATGTTGAACAAATAAATTCCTACATCACAAACATCAGCTCCGCATTTTTTTCTTCTTTGTTTGCTGAGATAGATTTGCATAGATTGGAGATAATGTAAACAAATATATCTCACAAAAAGACTCGGAAATGTGAAAACTTAATAATGTTGAAATAAACACTTTCACCAAAGCGATATAATAGATGTCACAAAAATCAGTGCTGCTGCAGTTTCTATATAGGGAGTTTCAAATGACTGGAGGAAAAAGCCTCAGATTGGAACCCTTCCACCACCACAATAGTGGTCCAAGGTGGTTGGGCGAACACCTCACTGGCAAAAAACCTCCAGACCGACTCCCAATAATTGTAAACCTGAAGCAGGGCTGTTGTGCAAAAGATAGAGGAAAAATCCACTTATCTAATTAGTCGATCGGTACACCAACGATGGCCAGCGTTTCACAGGGTGTAAATTTTACACCCTGAGGCAGCAGATATGTGAAACGCTGGCCATCGTTGGTGTACCGATCGACTAATTAGATAAGTGGATTTTTCCTCTATCTTTTGCACAACAGCCCTGCTTCAAGTTTACAATTATTGGGAGTCGGTCTGGAGGTTTTTTGCCAGTGAGGTGTTCGCCCAACCACCTTGGACCACCATTGTGGTGGTGGAAGGGTTCCAATCTGAGGCTTTTTCCTCCAGTCATTTGAAACTCCCTATATAGAAACTGCAGCAGCACTGATTTTTGTGACATCTATTATATCACTTTGGTGAAAGTGTTTATTTCAACATTATTAAGTTTTTACATTTCCGAGTCTTTTTGTGCTACAAATCTAGGAGTTTGGATTGATGGCTTCCCATGGCTGGCAAACTGGGTTTGGTTTCACTACTGACTTTGTATCAGACTTATTGCAGCGTCCCTCTGTATTTCAGCTCCCTGAATCCTTAAGCGTGAACGCCACATGGGTAGAATATATGAATCTAGCTAAGAAATTAGTTAGAGCCACTTTACATGGAGCTACTTTATTAGAATATTGCAAAAAGGAATTTATCCCTAGAGGTTTAAGGATCGTTAAAGCTCCTACTTTATTCACTGACGATTCTACCTTTCTAACACAATGGGCAGGAATCCTAAATAAGTGTTCTTTGGATCTTATGATGCTTATCATTGAAAAAACTCGAGTAACAACAGAAGCTATACAGTTTGATTTAGACACCAAACTAGGGGAGCTGAAGAGCAGTCTAGATATTGACACATTCAATACAGAATTAGCAGACACACAGAAAAAGATTGAATCATTTAGAGCTAACCTTCAAAAAAACAAAATCAAAAAATTCAAACGTGACGAAGACGACTACGCTAAAAAGCGAGTTTATCCCTGGTTGACAAATCCCCCTAAACAACAGAAAAGAGGAGAATTTGAATCTTCGGATCCATCAGAAGGGGGGTCTTTATCCAACTCAGAGGAGGATTTTTTAGAACAAGACAATGCAGGAGGGGCAAGTCAAAACAGGACACGAGGAAGACAGAGAGGACGGGGCTCAAGACAACCTACAACACGACCACAACAAGACAAATCAAGGAAAGCCAAGAACAAGTAGTGTTTAATCTTTCATCATATGATTTGAGCTCCATTGAGATGTCCGTTTTATCCCGTGGCCTTACATTTGTCCCTGTTCAACCCTTGAAAACGTTTCAAGCACGGATTGACATTGAAAAATTCTTTAGGAAGCTTCACCTAAAAGAATTTTTCGCCCAACATTCCTTTGCAAGCACTGAGATTTCTGTCGTTAGCAAGAAATCCACTTGGATTCCTCCTACACCCCCCAGTCCACATTTGCAGCTATATAAGGAACTGGTCACTAGAGACATTAAAAAGTTTACCAAAACAAGGAAATATCAGCCATATAATCTTTCCAGAGAGGAACACATGGCCTTAAAACAGCTGAGGTCTAACCGCCTCATAAGAATCTGTAGAGCGGATAAAGGTGGTGCAGTGGTGGTCCTTGACATGGCTAAATACCAAACCGAGGTCTATAGGTTATTAAATGTACCCACAGATTATAGGGAGCTTAATGCTGACCCAATGCCTGAGTTAGCTCTTGAAATACAGCATCTGACATCCCTAGCTGTGGAGAGGGTTTTTTTGACTCAGAAAGAGTATGAATACTTAAATATTTTGAATCCTAGGACCCCTGTGTTCTATGTTTTACCTAAGATTCATAAAAGTCTAATTGATCCCCCTGGACGTCCCATTGTATCTAGCAGAGGCTCTATTCTTGAGCCCCTATCCTCCTTTGTGGACATATTTCTTCATCCTATAGTGTCTAAATGATTCTCCTATTTAAGGGATTCTTCACAATTTTTGATTCAACTTTCTGAGATTAGAAACCCTGAAGAAATTACCTTTTTCGTCACGTTTGATGTTAAGTCATTGTACACTGTTATTCCACAAGATGAGGCCCTTATCATTGCTGAAGAATTTCTTCAAAATAATTTGAGCAATGATAGGATCCCCATCCAGCTCATAATACAATTGATGTCTCTAGCCATGAAAAGGAATTATTTTAGATTCAGGGATATGTTTTTTCAACAGATGTCAGGGGTATCCATGGGGGTGACCATGGCCCCCTCAGTCGCCAACCTTTTCATGCAAAAATTTGAAAACATATGGATCAGTAATAATCCTTTTTCTGACAAAATTGCAACATGGCTACGGTTTATTGATGATGTTTTCGTAGCTTGGAAAGGCTCTAAAGAGGATTTGGAGGCTTTTTTTGCATGGTTAAATTCCAGACATCGGAATATTGAGTTCAGTATGACTTGCCACCCCAATTACATTTCCTTTCTTGATGTTCTTGTCATCAAAGAGAGTGTCTCCATTAAAACTACAGCATACAGGAAAAACACTGACAGAAACACTTTTCCTGACTTTTCAAGTAACCATCCGAATCCTTTAAAATGTAGTCTGCCCACTTCTCAGTTTTTCCGCTACCGTCGGTTATGCTCAGATATTAGCGATTATAAAACCAAGAGTAAACAACTGTATTCCCGACTAAAGGACATGGGATACCCCCCAGCAGTTCTAAAGAAAGCCTATAAAAGAGCTAAGTTTATTAACAGGGATTTTCTTTTTTTACCGCGGGAAACTGAGTTAACGGAAAACATCGCTACATGTGTTTTGGAATATTCCCCAAACATCAACAACATCACAAAGATATTAAGACGCCATTGGAAAGTAATGGATCTCCACCTCACGTTCAAAGACATTCACTTCAGAATAGCCTACTCACGGCAAAAAAATCTTAAAGAACTTTTAAGTCCATCTGATATATTGGATCCTTGCCAGCCAGTGACACACTCTACAGGACATTTCAAATGCGGGAAATGTTCCACTTGCACCATAACTTTGGAACTTTCAGATGTTTTCATTCATCCGTTGACAAGTCAAACTTTCAATTTGAAATACCTGACCTCTTGTATGTCCACCTATGTAGTCTATGTTTTCATTTGCCCATGCCCGATGATCTACGTGGGACAGACCACTCGTCCTTTTAAGACACGGGTAACTGAACATAAAAGCTGCATACGCAACAATAGACTACAAGCACCCATGGTCACACACTGTCTGGAATATAATCACCAGTTCACAGATTTAAAATGTTGTGTGATCGATCATGTCAGAGAGGGGTACACAGATAGCGACAACTGGTGCGGACAGAACAACAGTGGATTCACAGATTAAACAGTGAAGAACCGGATGGACTTAACTCTAAACTAGAGTGGAGTATATTTTATTAAAGATGAAAATCAATTTCTGGGGTTAGAAAATTCTATTCAAATAGGAGTTAATCTGTTTTTCAACATTTTTTCATATATATTTTCTATATACTTTTTTCACACATATTTTTATGGTCAGTCAATTTGTATTGGAAATTCTGTACGAGTCAGCATTCATTAAACTCAGCAGTATTTTTTGCCACGTATTCACTTCCGGGTTTATCACCCGGGAGTGCTATATCAATCCCAGTACAGTCGCGGTGCAGCCATCTTTTGATCATGAGATGCGGTTTGCGTCCTATCTAAAGATATGTCTTTGGCTTTTTCTTTAAATTCTTTCTTGGAAGCCGTGCAACTGTCCAGTCTATTAATTTAAGCTTCGCTTTGTTCTGGTTTCAGTCTGATCGGATCGTTTTACACCCTGAGGCAGCAGATATGTGAAACGCTGGCCATCGTTGGTGTACCGATCGACTAATTAGATAAGTGGATTTTTCCTCTATCTTTTGCACAACAGCCCTGCTTCAAGTTTACAATTATTGGGAGTCGGTCTGGAGGTTTTTTGCCAGTGAGGTGTTCGCCCAACCACCTTGGACCACCATTGTGGTGGTGGAAGGGTTCCAATCTGAGGCTTTTTCCTCCAGTCATTTGAAACTCCCTATATAGAAACTGCAGCAGCACTGATTTTTGTGACATCTATTATATCGCTTTGGTGAAAGTGTTTATTTCAACAAATATATCTCAAACATATTCATTGTGGGTATTCTGAAGGATTGACTGGCTAGCTGTTCATAGGACTGAGTTGAGAACGCCTGTTCTAAGCTAATGGCAGGGTGTACTCTGCCCCTCCCCCTTCTTTACTAATTATGCTGGAGCCCTTAATGAGCTGGCTATGTTTCTTAGACAGATGTCATCAAGACTAGGGTTACCAGATTTAACTTTAGTAAAATCTGGACCCTTAGACCCGCCCCCAAGCCCACCCAGTTCTACCCATCCCCGCCCTGTTACACCCAGTCCCGCCCCAATCCCACTCTAGCCCCGCCCCTGATGCCTGCTCTCATAGGGCAGGAGGGCATCTGCGCATGCAACACGATTGTGTCACGCGCACATGATGTCATCACGTAGCATCCACGCATGTGCAGATGCGCTCCTGTCTGACACAATTTCAAGGAAGCTTTTCAAAATTTGTAGAAATCTGGACATCAAGTTACCCTAATCAAGACAATATTATTTCAGGTAGAAAAATAACTTACAAAATAGTCTTAACGTTAGTTTTATTCCACACAAATTTCTTTCCCTTGGCTGTTTCAATAGGCACAAAACCAAGGCACCTATTTTCCTGCAGTTCTTTATCACTCCTAAAACTCTTACCCCTTCCCTGTCTTGTCAGGCAGGCCCCTTACTTTAGTTCTCAGTCAGGACAACTTTAAGGTAAAAGGGTGTCTGCTTCTTTTCTCTCTCCCTATGGCTCAGGCTACTTCTTAATATACTGACTCTGTAAAATTGAAGTTTTTATTCACTACTTCAGTTCCCAGGTTTTATACATACACATCTGACATAGCCATGTTTCATCAAAGTGACTCACTAAATGAAAGTCTAGGTTAGAGATATGGTATCCCTGAAGCAGCCCCTATGACAAAACGTGGCCACATTAAGCATGTATGTATAAAATCTGAGAGCTGAAAAGTAAATAAAGCCTTCAATTTTACACAATCTGCCCCATTTCTTGCTAGGTAAAACAAAAAGGAAACCAACAGAACAACAGAACAGAACCAACAGAACAACAACAAAACCAAAAAAGAACTGCAGGAAATGTACAAGGTACAGGAGTTTAATTCAAATCAATAAAATGAAAAATCAATTAAAAGGTGGTATCAAGAATGGAACACAAACCTCCAAGTGAGGTCGCACCATGGAGCAATACAGAGGCATTATAACATTCTTACCCCCTCTTCTACGAAACTGCGATAGCAGTTTCTAGCATGGGGAGCCGCGCTGAATGGCCTACGCTGCTCCCGACGCTCATAGGAACTTAATGAGCGTCGGGAGCAGCGCGGGCCATTCAGCACAGCTCTCTGTGCTAAAAAAAAAATGCTAGCGCAGTTTCGTAGAAGAGGGGGGTTAGTCTTGTTAACCATCCCTTTTTTTATAATTCCTAGCATCTTGTTTGCTTTCTTGGCTGCCACCGCATTGGTTGGAAAGTTTCATCGTATTGTGTGAAGTCTGTTCTTTTTATGTATGTATTAACTGTTACCTGCTTAGTTGATAAGCAGGATTAAAAAATTTTAAATAAATAAATATTGTCTACAATGACATCAAGATACTTTCCTTGGGCGCTAACCCCCAAGGTGGATCCTAGTATCTGGTAACTGTAATTCGGGTTATTCTTCCCAATGTGCATCATTTAGCATTAATTTTCATCTGCCACTTGGACTTCCAGTCTTCCAATTTCCTACGGTCTGCCTGCAATTTTTCACAATCTGCATGCGTTTTAACAACTTTGAACAGTTTAATGTCATCTGAAAATTAAATCACCTCACTCATCATTCCACTTTTCAGATCATTTATAAATAAGTTAAATAGAACTGGTCCCAGTACAGATCCCTGTGGCACTCTACTGTTTACTCTTCTCTATTGAAGAAAATGGCCATTTAACCCTACCCTCTGTTTTCTATCTGATAACCAATTCCTAATCCACAACTGAACTTTACTACCTATCCCATGACTCTTTAATTTTTTCAGGAGCCTCTCATGAGGAACTTTGTCAAAAGCTTTCTGAAAATCTAGATACACTACATCAACCAGCTCACCTTTATCCACATGTTTATTCACACCTTTAAAGAAGTCAAGCAAATTGGTGAGGCAAGAACTCCCTTGGCTTAACCCTTGCTGACCTCGTCTCATTAAATCATGTTTGTGTACGTGTTCCACAATTTTATTTTTTATTTATTTATTTTAAAATTTATATACCGCATACAACTATGCAGTTTTCATATCACATGCATAAAATATTGTTTCCCTATGATTATCACATATAACATGGACATGTCTAAACAATATCATTAATCGTCCCTGTTATAAACAGGAATAGAGCACAAATTCAATCAATTCAGAAATACAAGCAAGCTTTAAATCATACATTGCTGTCAAAAAAAATTCTAACAGATGATTATCAACTGAAATATACCTTAGCATAAGAAGGCATTGGCAAATAACTGAGTTTTCAGCATTTTCTTAAAATTCATCCTCCCCATACAAAACCACAGGATACCAGGCAAGGCATTCCATAGTTCTACGCCAGCCACAGATATCATTGATGCTCCGATCCTAGCATGCATAGTCGACATTCTTCCCTCCAAACTCAATTTCATCCCTTTTACATCTCTAAGCTCTCTTCTCGGTTTATAGATCTCCAAGAATTTTTGTAAGATCTTTGGGGAAGAATGATATAATGTCTGATGTATAATCGCAACAATCTTAAACTGCAAGCTGTAGTTTTCTTCGACTAAAACGGACATGCAGGCTCCGCCTACAAGGCACATGGCATGCCAGTGATATAGTATCAAAATGCAGCCTAGAAGAAAATGACAGAGTATTTTTCTTTCCAGTACAGTACGACATAATGCTTTAAAACATCTTTTAGTGTTCTGGGTTTGCAATTCTGTCATGCCATACCAATGCTTTGCTAAGTTTTGTTCTTGATGTTGCTGATATGGTTGTGCAGTGACTGTTGTTCATTGATTGAACGTTGTTTCACGTTGACCTAAATAAAGTTGAAAAAAAATGCAACTCTGGATATAACGGACTCTGGATATAACAGACCATTTTTCAAAGTGCCTTGAAGTCCATTATAACAAGATTATACTGTATCACGATTTTGTAAAAGGGGGGAAGGGTAAATGACAAAGAGCTGAACACACTCAGCTTAGCCCTATTTTCTTTAGCTTTCCTTGGGTTTATAATATGCTTACACTATTTGGACAATACATTTTGGGGACATGAACAATATAACCATACTATTAAGATATGTTTTAACATGTTTGTGCTGAATCTTTCATCACTCGTGAAATTTATTTTTAATGTGTGTGTTAAATTTAAGTATGAGTTTTATTGCACAGCCCCCTAGTTAGAATGAGTTTTATTGCCTAGCTCTTTAAGACTTTACAAAGTGCTTTCTATGTGTGCTAAGAAAAATTCCTTTCTTAAAGTCAGCTATCAAAAGCATATAAACTAATTGTATCTGGAAACTTAGATTTCAGGATCAGTTTAAAATTGTTGGCGATCACCAGAGCTCAGCAGTATATCATGGACTGCTATGATCTATTCCATTAAATTCAATACAACTGCAGTAAATTTGAAGGGTGACAAAAAGTAACCTGACAGTATAAATCTGCCAACACTTTAGTCTAAAAAGCAGGGCAAGATTTGAATGTAGAAACATCTCTCCAAGGTAAACCATTGCCAGAAATACTTAAGGGTTGTCCCAGATTCATATATTTAATATTTTTTATTCAACAGACATCTTTTCTTAATACCTTCTTGTGAAAGCGTTGAGCTTAGGCCTTCAGAAATACAGCCAAACAAGGGATTATGAAAAAAAAAAGTATGCTGAAGCCTGTTATTTCACAATTACAGTAAATTAAAAATAAAGAACTCTTATGGGCCCTTTTACAAAGCTGTGATCTCAATCTGTATACTCTGAAGGAAAGGCGGGAGAGGGGAGATATGATAAAGACGTTTAAATACCGACGTGATGTAAATGTGCATGAGTCGAGTCTCCTTCATTTGAAAGAAAGCTCTGGAATGAGAGGGCATAGGATGAAGTTAAGAGGTGATAGGTTCAGGAGTAATCTCAGGAAATACTTTTTTACAGAAAGGGTGGTAGATGTGTGGAACAGTCTCCCGGAAGAGGTGGTGGAGACAGAGAGTGTGTCTGAATTCAAGAAAGCCTGGGATAGGCACGTGGGATCTCTTAGAGAGAGGAAGAGATAACGGTTACTGTGGATGGGCAGACTGGATGGGCCATTTGGCCTTGATCTACCATTGTCTTTCTGTGTTTCTTTCCTCCGCACTAAGGCCATCCTAACACATCTGAAAAATATCAGATTTTTCATTTTCCAAATTAATGACCATACGCTAATGTGCCATTACTAAAAATGTACATGTGAGCCCTTACAGCCACCTATTTTGTAGGTTATAAGGGCTCATGGGCTAATCATGCGCTAATCAGCATGCAGCAATGTGGCTGTACTAGCACAGACCTGCCCACTTTCCACCCCCTGACAATTGCCCTTGACCATAAAACTAATATGTACTTCTTAGCACATGGGTAGCACACGTACATGTGCACTTTATTGCAGGATGCCTCAGCACGCCCCATTGTACACCTTTTTAAAAAAATTATTTCTTTATTGAATTTTCACATAATTCACAAGATATCCTTGCTTAAGAAAAACAGAGGAAATAACCCATTAAGGCATCAAATTAAAGTCCCAAGGTAATAAATTAAACTTTCTTAGACCACCATCAATAAATGAATAGAGAGGATCCGAGAAATAGTGAAGAGAAATTAATATCAATACAAATCCAAGAAGAGGAAAAGGCTTAACAGAGGTTCCCGTTACATAGTATATGTTCATTTAACATTAAACACTAACAGTACCCAACTTTTTCATATCAAGAAATGCTCGCAAGTGTTCAGGAACGAAGGAAACGTATTTAATGCCAAGGTACTTTACTAAACATTTGCATGGGTAGGCTAATAGAAAAGTTGCACCAAGTGTCACAGTCTCAGATCTCATTGCAAGGAAAAGTTTTTGCCTCTCTTGTGTCTGCCTCGCGACATCTGGATAGATCCAAACTCTTTTCCCCAGAAATAGCAATTGAGAATTCCGAAAGTATAATCATAGAAAAGAATTTGCATATTGCTGAAAAACAATAAAGTTGCTCGCTCTGTGATATCTGAAACAGAGGTTTCAAGTATTTCGGTAAGATTCAATGAGTCCGCGGCACCAGTTCCTTCACCAGGGGCGGCCCCTATTTCCTTTTTAGGAAGTATATAGTATATACGATTAATTAGTGGAATTTAGTCAGGAGAGTATTTCAAAATGTCAACATTCTATAGGGCTAACAGAAAAATAGGAACACTTGTAATATATAATGTGTGTGTTTTTATAAACAAGGGAAAAAAAGACCTCAAAATACCCCTAGAATATGATCAATAAGTCACAACATTTTCGGGGTGGGTATCATCACTGGTCAAAAACCCTTGATTTTTTATTTTAAATACAATTTTTTGTGTATGCTTTTATAATTTATTTTCAATGTGAGTCAAAATATGACAATGTAAAAATTTTTTCTTCTTATGAATGAGCATATGTAAAACTAGCATCTTATGTGTCAAGTATTCACATGATATTTATTATGTTTTAAATGTGAAATACTGAAAAAGCACTTATCTCAACAACCCGACGGAGGCCTAGCCCGTTTCGCACTGATGGGCTTCTTCAAGGGTAATGATAAAGCTTAAGATAGTGCTAGTATGGTGTTCAATATTGCTCAGAACTCTTAAACAAAAGAAGAAAAGAAAGAAAGAACACATTATATTTGTATTATATTAAACAAATCATTGGATTTTTTAAGAACAATATTAAATATTCAAAGAATGACTACAGAAAGCACCTAAAAATATTTCATAATTTCAAAACAGATTTTAGAATAAACTGTATAATCTGCATATTTGTTGGTAGTATTGCTCCTTTGGACACATTTATATCAAGGCTAAGATGATATCAATCTAGAAGACCATATTGACTAACATTTAAACCTCAAATTTTGAATAAATCAAAAGTCTTACTTTAATGACTGTGTTTGAAAACTTGTAGAAAACATATTGATGCAAATATACTTAAGGCAACCACTTGCCATTCATAAATTTATTATTAATGTTTGAAAACTTGTAGAAAACATATTGATGCAAATATACTTAAGGCAACTACTTGCCATTCATAAATTTATTATTAATTCAGTCAACACACAGCTGACAACTCAAATGGCGCTTGTGATAAATTGGAACACTAAGATTCTTACCAGCCATCATTATCTTAATCACGTCAAAAAAATGACGTGACTTAAACTGACTCGCTGTTCTGTTTTTAACCGATAATTTATAAACAATTTGAACAAGAAGCCTATGGTTAACGTTCTACCCTAATAGCATTCAATATATTTAACATAAGAAATCAAATAATACTTGCCATTCAAGAAAGCTACTGCTGATTTTACCAACACAAACTTATAATTAAGATGCCGCTCGTGTTTGAATTGAACGCTAAGGTTTTTTCAACCAATCATATCTTGGATGACGTCAATGTAAATGACGTGCTCTAAAACGACTAGCGCCAATCTTAGATGTATTTTCCTTTAACACCATTTAAACCCCAAATTTTAGATGAATCAAAAATCTCAATTTAATGACTATTTAAAACTTTTAGAGAAACTTATCGAGGCAAATATGCTTAAGGCAACCACAGTATCTTAATAACGTCCAAAAAAATTTGACGTGACTCAAACTGACTGCTGTTATGTTTTTAACCAGTAATTTATAAACAGTTTAAACAAGAAGCCTCTAATTAACATTTTACCCCAATAGCACTTAAAAAATGGAATAATACTTGCCATTCAAGAAAGCTACTGCTGATTTTGCCGACACGAACTTGTGACTAAAATGGCGCTCGTATTTGAATTGAACGCTGAAGTTTTTTTTCAGCCAATCATATTTTAGATGACGTCAGTATGAATGACGTGTTCCAAAATTATTAGTGCCAATTTAAACTACTAGCGTCAATGTACTTGCTTCTAACAGTCATGAAATGATTACAGCTGGCTTTCATTGATTGTTATTGATAAAATAAAACAAACCTGTGTGTCAAAATTCAAAAAATGAATGACGTGCTTCAAAGCTACTAACGCCAATTTAAACTACTAGCGCCAATATATTTGCTTCTAACAATCATAAGATGATTAAAGCTGGCTTTCATTAATTGTTGTTGATGTAATAAAACACAAACTGCTTGTGTCAAAATTCAAAAAATAAATGTGTCCAACATTAAAAGGTAGAATACGTGTGCAATACAGCTTGTAATGGACAATTGAAATTTATGAAATCCTGTGTTCAAAAAATGACTTTTCAAAAGAAAACATGCCAGTCTATCTGATTGTTGAGTCCATCAGGTTCCAATGAGCATAATTTCAAAATCCATAATTGCTCCCGTCTCATGAGGAGTCTGTTGAGGTCCCCTCCTCTAGGTGACTTCATTACTTGATCGATGACCCAACATTTTAATTGATGAAATTTATGTTGGAATTCATTGCAATGAGTTACCAATGGTGCTTCCACTCTCATGCGCTTTAGATTTGAACGGTGTTCATTTAATCTGATCTTTAAACTTCTGATGGTCTTTTCTACATAGATTTTGCCACATGGACATATTAAAAGATAGACAACATATGTACTGTTACAGTTGCTAAAAAAATTAGCATGATATTGTTTTTTGTCACGTGGATTTGTAAAATTATCTGATTGTATCATAATCTCACAATTCACACACTGTCCACATCTATAATGTCCTTTTAATATAGGCTGCTTCATTGTGATGGGTTTCAATTCTGATGGACTCAATAATTCTTTTAAATTCTTTCCACGAGAATATGCACTTCTCAAATTAGTATTTCTAAAAATGTTTATTGTTTGCATAATTTTCCAATGTTTTTTGATGACATACGAAATTCTTGGACTAGCATAAGTATACTGAGAAACAAAAGTACACATATCCTCACGGTCTTGCTCCTTGGGAACTGGATCTAAAAGTAATTCTCTGTTACTAAATCTTACTCTCTTGTATGCTGAATTTAAATTCTTTTTGTTGTAACCTCTCCCCAAAAATTTTTCTTTCAAAGATTTAGATTGTAACTTGAAATCTTCATTCGTACTACATATGCATTTGTATCTTAAAAATTGGGAATAAGGTACACTAGTTTTACAGTCATGTGGGTGACAACTGGAGGAATGTAACAGAGTATTACGATCTGTACTTTTGTGATGTACTTTTTTTTTTTTTATAATTTATTTATTTATTATTTTCAACTTAAATTTCAAGTATTTCACTTGTACAGAAAGCAAGAATAGGATAGATATCAAATACAAAGCAATATAAATCTTAAATTAAACAAATATACTATTTATGCTCAAGTCCACAATTAGGATCCAAGAATTATTGAAAATTGGCGAAATTATCTAAAAAGAAAATTGTAAAAGAAATTGAGAACTATAGCACTGAGATGAGGTCACAATATCCTAAATATAGGGCTCAAAGATTGTTAACATTCAGGCGAGACATAGCCACAAAGTTTGTCAATTGTGATGGTTCAAAAAACACATATTTAAGAGTACGGTGATATACAATACATTTACACGGATGTCTCAAATAAAAAGTTGCTCCCAAAGATAAAACCCCAGGTTTCAATAGAAGAAATTCACGGCGACGCCTTTGCGTCTCCCGTGCCAAATCTGGGAACATTTGTATTTTATAACCAAGAAAGCTTTTTTGTCTATTTTTAAAGAAAAGTTTTAACAACCATGTTTTATCAATTGGCAAAGCTAAAGTAATAATCATAGTGGCTGGTGATGCTAAATCCTTCTCAGATGTTTCTAAGATCTGCGATATATTTGGAAGTTCTTGATCTGAGGGTTTTTCTTTTAGTTGTTGATTTTGTTCTTTATCAGGCAAATAATAAACCCGTGAAAATGGTGGTAATGAATCTTCGGGTATCTCTAAGTTCTCTACTAGATATCTCTTTAGCATTTCTCTAGGTGTTACTAACTCGAGTCTTGGAAAGTTAATTAACCTTAAGTTATTACTGCGTGAATTGTTCTCGAGCATTTCAGTCTTCTTCCTTAGGTTAATATTATCTTTAACTAAAGCCTCTTGAACTTGTTTCAATGATACAATTTCTTTTTCCATTTTTTGAACAGATAAATTAGAAATATTCGTTTCTTTCCTTAAATCCTTCAATTCTTTATCATGTTCCTTAATTTTCCCTTCAATTTGTTGGAGTGTAGGAGTAATTTTTTTAACAAAACCAGCCAATAAGTCCCAGATAGAGTCTAAAGTCACTTCTGCAGGTTTAATCAGTTCAATTGAGGTTTGTGTAGGTGTAGAGTGCTCACCGTTCTGAAGACCTTCGGGGGGTGTCTTCAGCCCTTCCCCCTCATGTTGAGATGATATTCCCCCAGGTACCTCCATAGGGGCCCTGGAAAAGTGGGCCCCAGTCTCCAAGCTCTCCAGTAACTCTTCCCTTGCCTCTGGAGAGGAGAAAACCAATGAATCCGGGGTTTCCCCGCCCCTGGGAGAGCTGGTCGTCTGGGGTTGCGGGGGCGGTGCCCTAACGTCGGGGCTCAGTGTAGTGTCGGGCCCAGGAACATCCACGTTGGTTTCGCCTCCCTGTGTTGTCAGCGGGCCGCCATCCGACGTCACTGCGACCTCCTGCATGCGCCGCAGTAAATCCTGAATATTCCCGAGACCCGGGGCTCCAGGACGCCGCGAGGCAGAAGTGGCACTCCGGCCCCGTCTCTTCGGCATCGCGGTAAGTAATTACCGTTAAGAAAATTGAAAGAAGCACAGTCCTGGGACACGCAGCTCAGCGCGTCCTGTCTCAGATCGCCATCTTGGATCTTGTGATGTACTTTTGTTGAAAAGATAGAGGCGTGAATAAGGTACAAGAGGTTTATTTACAGCATGCTTACAAGAGTTTTAGACACAGGAAATGCACGGACTTTTATGCCCTTTTCACTAAGCATATGCAAACTAATATATGCAAAAACTACAATTTTCATTTGTTACTTCTATAACTTTCTACAATTATTATTAGTCCTAAGCCAGCACTTATGATAGGTTCAGGGGTACAACTTATAGTCCTATAGGAAGCTAGTTCATTTATCTGCTTATCTAAGCCTTTCAGTTCTAAATGTTACATGTTAAGGAGGGCAGGGTACATCATGGCTCAAACTCTTATCTATTTAGCTTACAATGTGGTAAGGCAGGGACATACATTTCAAGCAGATGAAGTCAATAGATTGTACACTGTTTTCAGCTATGTAGGCCAGAGCAGTATTTCAAACAACAGTTAACCATTTCATGACCCTACATTCCTACTTAGAATAGTTTTGTCTTTAACCATTTCTGTGGATAGAGTTTGTAGATCCGTCACTTTACTCTTAACCTGATTGAGTTCAGCGTTAAAGTGTTCTGTAGTGCCTTGGAGCTTTTCTGTTAAGGTATTTACAGTACTTACAAGCGTTACAATTTCTTGTGAAGATTGGTTTAATGTGGTGTTGATCTTCATGAGAGCTTCCCAAATGCTCTCTAACAACACCGCTGACGATTTTCCAGAGATTCTATCGCAGCTATAGCCCCTGCTGCCGGGGTCTCCCTCAAAGATAGCATAACGGGAGATACCTCCTGCTCAGCCGCAGTAGACTCTGGGTACGGCAGTGGAACAGATATCGGGGGAGGAGTGGATTCCTCTGATGTTGACACGGAAACCAGCTCTGATAAACTCCAGCATAGAGTGCTGTACGGGAGTAGATGTTCGAGCCACAGGGGGCTCGGCTCAAACAATTCCCTTTCGTTTAGAATGTGGCATGCCTCCACAGACAGAAATAAGCCTCAGGAAATAGAGAATGGCTCCCGCAACAGGTAGAACTGAGACACTGAAGCTAGGCTGCCGCCATCTTGGATCCCGCTTCAAAAACTGCTATGCCATTGTACATTATTTTAAGCTGCAATAAGCATGCATTAGTGCAATGGCATAATGAGGGAAGGAGGTGCCCAGGGTAATGGCGCCCTCTCCCCCCACTTCTTTCCCACCCTCCACGCCACATTCACACCCTTCTCCTGTACCTCTTTAAATCATAGCCAGCTTGAGCAGCTTCTCCTGTCTGCTGCTTGCACCACGTTGGCTTTCCCTCTGACAACACTTCCTGGCCCCATGTCTCAGACGTGATTTCAGAAGTGAGCCAGGCTGGCACAAGTAGCAGGCCTGAGAAGTTTCTGACACTGGAGAAGATTTAAGGAGATACAGTGATGGTGGGGTTATGAGCATGGCTTTGGGGGCATAGAGGTGCCGGCACCCCTACTAAGATGGTGCCCCTGCATTAGTGCATACCACAGCTTGCTAAAAGGGCCACTTATGATTCAGTTGCAATCTTTATACAGGCCTATTGCTTATAGACCCTAAAATCAATGTGGTTCTGATTCTGTAAGTGGCCCCTGCCCTGGCAGGGGCTTACAAAACAGGCGCCTGCTGCTTGTCATCACCAACAAGTGCTATTTACAGAATTGTGGCTCCCAAGGACCTTTGGCACCAGAAATGTAGGCCAGGGTTTTACAGGCCTACATTTCTGGTATCCAGTATCCTTCCTAAATCACGGCCAGTGGTATATAGTGATGCCGAAGTCCGGTGCTGCCTCATAAACATGTCCACTTCTAGGCTTTTTTAAACCACTCAATATTTTGTAGACCTTAATCATGTTCCCCTCAGCCATCTCTTTCCCAAGCAGAAGATCCCTAACCTCTTTAGCCTTTCCTTCTATGAGAGGAGTTCCATCCCCTTTTGCCTTTCCTCCCTTGAGAGGAGTTCCATCCCCTTTATCATTTTGGTTGCTATTCTTTGAACCTTTTCTAATTCCATTATATCTTTTTTTGAGATATTATGACCAGAATTGAACACAACACTCAAGGTGAGGTCATACCATGGAAATTGAATTTAAGAATATCCCAGTAGCTCAGTAGCCCGTAGCCCGTTCTTGCGGTGGCCAATCCAGGTGCCTAGTATCTGGCCAAAACCCAAAAAGTAGCAACATTCCATGCTATCAATCCAAGGCATTTCACTTTAGCACCAGCTTCTAAATTACTGACTTATAATGAGAACATTCAATATGTCCAAAATGTATTCAGTAGAACAATCTCTTTTTGCTCTAACTCCGGTTCTCATCCAAAAAAATGTTTTCTTTATTTGATCCTCAGAAACACCACCTCAGTCTCCATTACTTCATTGTCCCAGGCTTTAAGTGTTGTTTCCTCACCGGACCCTAATTTTGTTTTCAAAAGTGTTTAAATATATAAATAAGTGACTTAGGGGCTCATAAACAAAAGAGAAAAATGTCCAAAAACCGGCCTAAGTCGGCACTTGGACGATCATAAACGAAAGACGTCCAAGTGCCGATAATCAAACCAGGTTCTGGATGTATTTCTAAACGATCTAGGCCTTCATAGTGCCGCTGAACGACCATAGCTAAACGGGGAATTTCAGGAGGAGTGTCGAGGGTGGGATTTGGGTGGGACGAGAACAGGCTTAGACTTAGTCATACTGCATGTATAACCGAAAGTTATACAGCATAGGATCGACGGAACTTGGACGTTGTGACTTAGACCATTTAAAACATGGTCTAAGTCACAAGAACCTACCTAAAGTGATCAAATAAGCACTGCAAACACATAATACAGACCCCCACACACTACCCCAGTGATCACCGACCCCCCACCCCATAAAAATATTATTCACAACATGAAAATTGTGCCTCCAGAACATCATCACCTGGCAGCCTGGAATAGGTAAGCCTAGTCATGCTGCACGGATACATCTTAAACCGTCTTGGGGGTGGGTTAGGGACCCATAGAGAGGTGGACCCATGCCCATAAGCCCCTGTAATCACTGCATTGATATTGAAACATGTGCACTCCCAAAACCATTTTTTACTAGCATATAAGTGACTCCTGCAGCCATAAGGGCTATTGGGGTGGTAGATAAGTGGGTCTAGGGGACTCTGGAGGTGGTTTGGGGGGCTCCCCATGACCTATAAGGGAGCTGTAGTGAGATGAAGACATGGCACCCTTTTTGTGAAGTTCACAACAGTGCCCTGTTTAGGTGCCATGTCTGGGTGTTCAGTCCATCACTTTGCAGACCCCTCCCACGTCCAACAGAGCTTGTTCTAGGCGTTTTTTACTTGGACTAAAAGTCGGATGAAAATATGGCATAAAGATGGACGATTTAGCGGCTTGGATGATCAGATCAGTAGGACATATAGTTAGATGATTTTCGAAATGAAAAAAAAATTTGGATATATTTTCAAAAATGTGTCCTAAACTATTTTTTACTTTGGACGACTTGCGACTTGGACGAAAACGGACTTAGACATTCCTTATGACTATGCCCCTACACGTGTTTACTCTTATTAAAGTTACTTATCTTATTTCTGGTTTTCCTTTCAGGGATAACTTTGCCAACATGTTTCACTGGAAAGTTTTGTCAAGGCCATTCATCCCTTAAGAAAGCTTCATGCTACTCCATCTGACCACAGCAGTGGATTCCCCTATGGCTTTCTTAATAACAATGGACTTTTCTTCCAGGAAATTGTCTAAACCCTTCTTAAAACCAGCTATGCTATCCGTGATAATGAATATCCATGAGATAGATTTACATACCAAGGAGGCAGTGCCTGCAAATCTATCTCATACATATTAATTGTAGATATCCTGAAACCTGATGGACTGCCTCAAGGACTGGTTTGAGAAGCACTGATTTAGGATATTTAATTTTAGTTTTGCTTAACACTGATAAAACACACCCAGTACAAAAATAAATAAATAATAGGCGCTTCTTGGATAAACATTGAAAAGGAATTTGGATTTAGTTGATTTAGCTCAAGGCAAGTTACATTCAGGTTCAGTAGATATTTTCCTGTCTCCAAAGAGTTTACAATACGTATTCACTTGGAATGAACCAATTTTATATTTAAATCAAAATTTTAGAAAGTGGCATCTACTTTCAACAGTCTTCTACCTTCAATGTGATTTGTCCTTCAGATGTAGAAATATATGTTATTCATATTAATAAGGATTCCTACAGACCTGTAATTGAAAAGTACTATTATTAGTAACACTATTATTATTAAATACATTTACATAGTTCCTTTCATTCAAATAGATCACATAATTATAGCACAACAAGCAATCATCTCTGTGATAAATTGATTCAAGTGATTACAGTGTTTGCTGAAGGAGTGAGGGAGTAGGCATTTTTATTATGATTATTTATAATGAAAGGTGAGTCAGTTGCATTACTGGAGTGGGTGAAAAATGCAGAGCACCTCTGCCAAATGAGCAATACAGTAACTTGACTACAGTTTACAAAAGTTTAAAGTAATGCAGTGCACAGGACCAGGCTCTCGAGTCTGTCTAAGGTTAAACAGACAATGAGAGGTTTCCTGAATAAAAGAAAAAATTATTCTTGCAGTTCTCAGCTCAATAACATAACATAACATAAAAACTTACTTCTATACTACAGTATCGTTAAGTTCTATGAGGTTTACAAAAGTAACATGAATTACAATTAAATGAAATACTTCAGTTGCCTAAAAATCTAGTAAACAAATATGTGTTTAGATGTCTCCTAAATCACAATTAAGATGTCTCCTAAATCACAATTAGATGTCTCCTAAGTCACAATTAAGGAATTCATGTCCTTATCCCAATCTTCCTAGTCATCTGACAATCCTTTAAGGGTTTCCTCTCCATTCAAACAATCTACATAGAAACATAGAGTATGACATCAGAAAAGGGCTGTCGGCCCAACACGTCTGCCCACTCAAAAGAACCCTCCCTTTAAAGGAACACTCCCTCTAAGCAATTCCCCTGAGTGAACCCACATGTTTATCCCATCGTTTCTTGAAGTCGGGCACGTTGCTGGCCTCAACTACCTGACGTGGAAGGCCATTCCAACGATCAACCACCCTTTCGATGAAGAAGTACTTCCTGATGCTACCATGAAATCTTCCACCCTTGAGTTTGAGCGGATGCCCTCTTGTTTCCATAGGACCCATAAGAAAAAGGATATCTTCCTCCACCTCGGTACGGCCTGTAAGATATTTGAACATCTCTATCATGTCTCCCCTCTCTCTGCGTTCTTCGAGAGAATATAACTGTAGCCTGCTTAGACGTTCTTCATATGAGAGATCCTTGAGTCCTGAGACCATCTTAGTGGCTATTCGCTGAATTGACTCCATCATCTTCACATCCTTCTGACAATGCGGCCTCCAAAACTGAACACAGTACTCCATATGAGGTCTCACCATGGACCTGTACAACGGCATTATGACTTCAGGCTTTTATCTGACAAAACTTCTTCAGATGCAACCCAGCATTTGTCTAGCCTTGGCCGAAGCTTTCTCCACTTGAGAGGCTCCATACTCCCCCAGTGGTCACTGATCCCCTCCCACCCCTAAAGATGTAAATGAAATACTACATACCTGTCTCTAGAACAGGCAACATTTGGTATGGGAAAGCCTAGTACAGCAGCTCACTGGTGTCTTAAGTTGCCTGGTGGGTGGGCTCGTGAACCATAGAAAGGAGGAGCCAGGCCAATTTTATTTATTTATTTAAAACATTTAAATACCACATATCATAAAACATTTAAATACCACATATCATAAAAATCTATGTGGGATACAATAAACATACAAATGCATTAAAAACAAACAATCACATAAATTAAAATAACAAACTATATCCAGAAATTATCAATCAAATACAATCACAACTTCTCCCTTCATAAATTATCAAAAGCTTCCTGAAAAATATAAGCCTTTAAAGCTTTACGAAAGGAAAAAAAAAAAAAGGAATCTGATGTATCACATCAGGAAGAACATTCCACCATGTAGTAGTTAGAGTGGCCTATTTATTCATTTATCAATTTTCTATGTTGTTCTCCCAAAGGAGCTCAGAATGGTTGACATGAATTTTATTCAAATACTCAAGCATTTTTCCCTGTCTGTCCCGGTGGGCTCACCATTTATCTACACACCATCACCTCGATTACAGTATTGCCTTTTTACCCCTGGATTCTATAAAGGTCACCCAAATTAGTGGGCTCCAATGATTCAAATATTGGCGTTAACAAACACTTAATTGGTAATAATTATGATTTGGGTGCCAATCTGGCTGCACACTATTATATAACAATGGGCACCTAAATTGGATAGCGTGTCACTTAAAAGGGGGTGTGGCCATGGGAGGGACATGGATGGGTTGGGGGTATTCACAAAAGATGCGCAGAGAGTAGTGAGGATTTACGAGCCAGGATTTATAACAGGTTTCAACTAGCATATGTCCTTGCACCCAAATTTAGTACTCAACCCTAGTCTATAAAGAGCACTAATCCCCAAAAGCCCTTTATAGAATAGCACTGAGCACTCTTATTTTATCAATGTTGAATTTTTGGTGCCATTTATAGAATCTGGCACTTAATGTGCAGTTCTGGAAGGATTTAGGGATCTGGGGGTTATCTTGTTACATAATTTCTTTTCTTAACCATTGTCAACATTTTCCCTGATGCAGGTGACAAGTTGAGGCATAACCGGGTTGGGGAAGGCCATTCATTCTCAGTACATAACCTTGTAGGCAGGAGGGAGTGAGCTTCCCTCTTGCTCATCTGTTATCGGCAGGTACAAGAGGGTCCGGGGAGGTGGGAGGGGGTTCCAACAATGTTGGGGGAGAGGTGTATGGCTCTGCAGCTCAGCTGGTCCTGGCAGGGGGAATCCCCATCAGCTGAGCCAGCAGGAATCCCTGGCTCAGCTGATGGGGATTCCTCTACCGCCATCAGACAAGGTAGTTGGGTATGTCTACAAAACTTGCTTTTTTGTGTTTTTTATACAGACATTTTTTTTTTTGAAAATGGTCAAAAAAGATAGATGCCCTAAGGACCAAAACTTATACATACAGTAGATCATTTTCAAACTAAGATAGGCATTGGGCATTTTTTCTGCTGGGTTTGTGAACGTCTTGCCCAAAACATCCAACCTCAGACTTAGATGTCCTTTCAAAAATGCCCCTCTTTGTCGTTATTGAAACAGGTCTCGCTAAAATGTCCTACTTTTTTGCCCTAGACATGTTTACAATGTTCCATTATCACAGAAAAACATCCAAATTATAAGCCCACCCAAGTCTAGCCCAAAATATGCCTCCAACATGCCCCCTTGAGATTTAGATAACTTATATAGAAAAATATCTTTTGTGAAAAAAAAGTCCAGCTGTCATTTTGTGCCATTTTTTTGGATGTTTCTGTTTTGAAAATGAGCTCCATAGTTGCCTTTGGGGCTTATGACTTAGATGGATTGTTGTTGGGTTGGTTTTTTTTGCCATAATCAAACATTTTACAATACATCTAGAGCACCGTTTGGCATTTGGGACTTGACTTGTTTAAATAACAAATTAATGGCAAAAAATGTGCCCAAACTGACCAGATGATCACTGGAGGGATTTAAGCATGACCTGACCACACTCCCCCATGGTCACTGACCCCCAAAGATGGAAATGAAACAGTGCACACCTGCCTCTATGAGAGCTTCACATATTATGGTCAGACCTAGTAGAGCAGCAAGCAGGTCTCTGGAGAAGCCTAATCAGTGGTTTAGTCAACCGTAGAGATGGGAACTTAAGCTCATATCCTACTCTAACTGCTACACATGGTGGAGAGTGTGAGCCTTCCAAGGCCCACTCAAATGCCACTGTATCCACATATAGGTGCCAATTGCAGGCATAAGGGCTATTGGGTTGGTGCATAATTGGGCCCAGTAGGTTTTGGAAGGCTCATCATTTACCATAAAGGGGTTATAGTGAGATGTGTACCTTGAACCTTTTATGTGAAGTTCATTACTGTGCCCCCTAAGGTGCTGCTCTGCTGGGATGTCTATGTGGCCAGTCTACTAAGAATGCTGAGCCTTCCTACAGTCCAATGGATTGTCCTGTGCATTTTTCATTTGGACGTTTTTGTTTTTGAAAATGGTCAAAAAATATAGATGCACTAAAGGCAAACATCTAGAAATGGTCAGTTTTTTTGGGTGAATTTCCAAAGACATCTAAACTCAGATTTAGATGTCATATTGAAAATGTCCCTTAATAAAATGCTACTGACCCCTGGCAATACAAAGTAAGGAATCCACCCTGTGATGTTTCATGGCAGAGTACAGAAGTAGCTTGCCATTGCCTTCTCCTGCACAGTGTGTGGCTCCACTATATCGTTACTACGCAACATGGGCCTTTCAACCTACAGCACCTGGTATTCCCAGGTGGACTCCCATCCAGACACTGGTCAAGCCTGACCCTGCTTAGCTTCCAATAGTAAGAACAGGCCTACCCAGGGCAGCCAAGCCATAGGCTACCTTTATAAAATAGTCTTTCTAAAATCTGCACAATAAAGACTAAAATACATCTATAAATGTTTCCTTGGTGCTTGTCCCATCTTTCCTAACATCTATACCTGTTCTTCTTTACACTACCTCCACAGGGAGGCTGTTACTCCAAGAATTCCTGATAGAGAAAAATGGATTATAAAGCTTTGCCCTTGGGGATAATTTTCAATAGATTGTCAAAAGATAGGCATCAAGATAATATGATAAGTGCAATTTCTATAACAGCAGTTGTGTGTACATTGTGGTTGTATGGACTTATCCTAGCCAAATGGCTGGTGTATATCTTTGCTTGTAACTGTAGGCAGCTAGGTGCATAAATACTAGTATTCTACAATCCACACGTGTAACTGCCTGACATGTCCTCAACTTGTTCATGCTACAGAATTTGAACACACTACTCTATAGAATACCAACTAAGAGCAGTTGAATGTGTAATTGCCAATTAATCTAATCTAATATTTTGTCTTATATACCGTATCATCCCTAAAAATAATAGGGCTCGACATGGTTTACAAAAATTAGATTAAAAAAATAAAAAAAAATTCTAACAAAAATGTTAATATGAGTAGACAATATAATAATTTTCTAAAGGGCATCAAATAGCAAAGACTTCAATTGTTTTTGAAAGATTTGATAAGTCATGCACATTCTTAAATTGAGAGGCAGCTCATTTCTCAAATAGACACAAAAATACGAAGAGAGAAAAAATGAGAAATGAAGATTTTAGTATAAACACCTTCTCTGATACGAGTGTGTTAATTGAGTTTAATAACTGGCCATAAAAGATTTTAATAACAATGCAAGCACATTTAAACTTAACTCTGTTTTGTATTGATAGCCAGTGAAGAGAACTAAAATTACCACTAATTGTAGTTAAGAATTGCCATTAAGGCCAATAAGCATCCAATTAATCTATTAAGTCATGTGCACAACTGGCCTTATTCTATAAGTTGTGCACTAGTCAGAAATTTGGAAGTGCAAAGTACTAGAATTAGGGAGTTAGTTCTTTTTCACGTTCATATTTGTTTGTGCTGAAATAGTATGACTTTATGAAGACCCTCCAGGAAAGAGACTTGGGAGTACTAGTCGACAAGTCAATGAAGCTGTCTGCGCAATGTGCGGCGGCGGCAAAAAGGGCAAACAGAATGCTAGTAATGATTAAGAAGGGGATCACGAACAGATCGGAGATGGTTATCATGCCGCTGTACCAGGCCATGGTACGCCCTCACCTGGAATACTGCGTCCAGCACTAGTCACCGTACATGAAAAAGGACACGGTACTACTTGAAAGGATCCAGAGAAGAACGACTAAAATGGTTAAGGGGCTGGAGGAGTTGCCGTACAATGAGAGATTAGAGAAACTGGGCCTCTTCTCCCTTGAAAAGAGGAGACAGAGGGGACATGATCGAGACATTCAAGATAATGAAGGGAATAGACTTAGTAGATAAGGACAGGTTGTTCACTCTCCCCAAGGTGGGGAGAACAAGAGGGTACTCTCTAAAGTTAAAAGGGGATAGATTCTATACAAATGTAAGGAAGTTCTTTTTCACCCAGAGAGTGGTAGAGAACTGGAATGCTCTTCCGGAGTCTGTTATAGGAGAAAACATCCTCCAGGGATTCAAGACAAGGCTAGACAAGTTTCTGCTGAACAGGAATTTGTTGCAGGTGAGACAGGTCTCAGTTAGGGCACTGGTATTTGAACTGGGGGCCACTGCGTGAGCGAACTGTTGGGCGCAATGGACCACTGGTCTGACCCAGCAGCGGCAATTCATATGTTCTTATAAAACCTCCATCTAATATACTAGAAGTAAGGATTTATCTTCAGAATATTTTCATAGTAATTAATTTTCTGTTTTCTTCCAAAGATGTCATCTTAGAAAATGTGATACGTATCTAGGTCATTCTTCAAATATCTATTAATAAGGTAATAAAAGGAAATATGATATTGATGACAAATGCAATTGATTTATGTAAGTCATAAAAAGTGTTGTTGACACAATGTGCGACAGCCTCAAAGAAAGCGAACAGAATGTTGGGTATCATTAAAAAGGGTATCACAACCAGGACGAAGGAAGTCATCATGCCGCTGTATCGTGCAATGGTGCGCCCACATCTGGAGTACTGTGTCCAGTACTGGTCGCCGCACCTCAAGAAGGACATGGCAGTACTTGAGGGGGTCCAGAGAAGAGCGACTAAACTGATAAAAGGTATGGAAAATTATTCATATGCTGACAGGTTAAAAATGCTGGGGTTGTTCTCCCTGGAAATGCGGAGACTTAGAGGAGACATGATGGAAACCTTCAAAATTCTAAAGGGCATAGAGAGGGTAGACAGGGATAGATTCTTCAGACTGTGGGGAACCACAAGTACTAGGGGTCACTCGGAGAAACTGAAAGGGGACAGGTTTAGAACAAATGCTAGGAAGTTCTTTTTTACCCAGAGGGTGGTGGACACATGGAACGTGCTTCCAGAGGATGTGATAGGCCAGAGCACATTACAGGGGTTCAAGGAAGGTTTGGATAGGTTCCTAAAGGATAAGGGGATCGAGGGGTACAGATAGAACTAGTGGTAGGTTATAGATAGAACTAGAGGTAGGTTATAGAAATAGTCAGAAACCACATCACAGGTCACAGACCTGATGGGCCGCCGCGGGAGCGGACCGCTGGGCGCGATGGACCTCTGGTCTGACCCAGTGGAGGCAACTTCTTATGTTCTTATGTACTGATGTGTAGTTAATAGCAAGCTAGGAATACAAATTCAAAATAATCAACTTTTGCTACTCAAAAAAATCAAAAATGAATAAATTAAAGTATGCATAATGTCTGTGACCTATGATATCACAGAAAACATTTCTGTATAAGAATTTTCTTATAAGCTAAGTTCTTTTCCTCTATTAAATGCAGTTTACATAGAAACATAGAACAGTTAGTTTTCCTTTCTTCATCAAAATAATTAATAATGTCTTCTTCATATAATTTTGTTTGAGCTACAGATCATATAATTTTAATCTTTATTCCCCCTCCCCTTTTACAAAACTGTAGTGTGGTTTTTAGCGCAGGCCATGGCAGTAACAGCTCCAACACTCATAGGAAGTCTATGAGCATCAGAGCTGTTACCGCTGCAGCCTGAGCTAAAAAATGTGTTACAGTTTTGTAAAAAGGGAGGGGAGGGGTTAAATATAGTATGAGAAAAGCTAGAGTACATTAAAACTACAGTATAATTTTCTTTAGTAGCCAGAGATACCCCTTTATTGTGGTCACTCATTCAAAGCAGCTTACATATATACAGGTACTTATTTTGTACCTAGGGCAATGGAGGATTAAGTGACTTACCCAGGGTCACAAGAAGCAGCACTGGGATCTGATTTCACAACCTCAGGGTGCTGAGGCAGCAGACCTATCACTAGGCTAATCCTCACCTTCCAATCAGCAAAAAAGTGCAAGTGTTGACATGATAGCACTTACTTCTCCGGTAAGCATGTGAAGGGGTGGAGGTTGGGCAGGAATTGGACAGAGCATGCAAATATGCGCATAGATCATAAAATATGCTAATCTACTATATACTTTAAAATTGATAGTGTGGACATTTGGGTCGTATTCTATAATCATCATGGTAAGTTAGGTGGTGTTAGGCACCCTACCGCTACCTAACCTAATTGTTTTAATTGGCTTTAATCAGTACAATAATTGACCATGTCATTTAAAACCAATTAAAAACGTGTTTAAAAAAAGTAGGTGCCAGTAGCGCATCTATAGCAGGACGCCTAATGGCTTTTTACATCTAAGTGGGCGTGGTTAGAGGCAGAACAGGACTTAGGCACTGTTAGGCGCAATGTAGGCCAGTAAGAAAGTTTTTTTCTTAGGCGTCATTAGCCGTGATTCTGTAAATGATGCCTAAGTATCATTGACACATGGCCGATGTCCATTTTTGTAGATGCCACTCATTTAGGCACCATTTACAGATTATGGCCCTTCAGATCTATGCTTGGAATGTAGGTGTGATTTCTGCCCCTTATACTAGCATTTTATAAAGTATGTGTCTACTTCTCTTTATAACATTTACTTAAAATAGGTATCTGGAAACAGTGGCGTAGCAAGGGTGAGCAGCCTCTGGGGTGGTGGCGCCCCTCCCCCAACTTCTCCCCTGCCCCCCCCCCCCTTGCCGCGCACACCCCTTCCCCATATCTTTTTAATTTCGGTACAAGCAGTCACCAACTTACTGCCCATGTCGGCTTCAGCGCTCTCGCTGACGTCACTCCCTAAGTACGGGTCCCAGAAGTGACATCGGAGAGATCGCTGCAGCTGATGCGGGCAGCAAGTTTGGTGGCTGCTCACGCCAAAATTAAAAAGGTACGGGGGAAGGTAAGGTATGTGTGTGTGGCAGGGGGAGGAATGGGAAGGGGGGGGAGAGGAGGAGGGGTGCTAGTGCCCTGAGCAAGATGGCACCCAAGGCAGACCACCCACCTCGCTACACCACTGTCTGAAAATGTGCTTACACTAGATGCCCTCTTATAAAATTCTCCTTCATATGTCTGAGACCTTCTGGTTGATTAGCACTTATAAAGAAGACACCAGAGTGAGCTGATGGAATATAATATTAGCTGAGTCTAGTTACCTGTGAAGAGTAATTACAGATTAAGAGGGAGGGGTAGGGGTAAGAAACAGGTTAGTTTAGGTGCTGAGGGTCAGGGGAGTAAGTATTATAGATGGTTGTAAAAGAGGAGATAATGGGTTAAGGAAGCTGTAAGTGCACATGTGATTGGTTGAGGTAAATGGGGAGATTGGGGGAGGTGCGACTTTGTGATTGGTTTGGCGGTTTGGAGGGACAGTGTGAGGAAAATGGTGAAGTATAGCTTAGAGCTATGCAAAATTATCCCATCCTCCCTCCCATGGGTTGTGTTTTTTTTTGTGACAGACTTTTGGGTTGGGGAAGGGTTGGGAATTTGTGGGTTGTTGGGGGGCTGGGAGGTTGCAGCTGGAACAGGGGCGGAAAATGTAGTATTGGGCCCAGTGGTGGTTGAGATGTCAGCAGTTAATAAATAATTAAATGTAACACGCGCAGGCGACACCACTGTGAGGGGAGGCATGGCCTGGCATTACCGTGGGTCATGTTTAGATGATGTTACAGGAGCTAGTTTTGTCACCAAATAGCTCCCTGGGGTGTGGGGGGTTTTGTGGTTCTGATATATATTATATTATGATTTTGAGATATTATACAGTTTAAGAAATTAAATTGAGCTAGTTTCATCACCGAATAGCTGGGGGTATGAAAACCACATTTGGGTGTTTGTGATTGTTTGATGTGGGTTGTATTGTAATTGTGATGAAGTTATGATAATTAATAGAGCTGCGGCCAAATTGGTTCTTCCACTAAAATGAGTTGTGCGATTATTTAGTTGTGGGTGAGTCATACTGTTGGTGACAGGTGACAAAGTGCGAATGCTAATGTTATGAAAAGTGATTATACTTTTCTTTGTTTATTTTAATAACATTTTCATTCATCTTTAAAGGCATAATTTACACTGGGTTTTACTAAGCCACAGTAGAGGTTTCTACCATGGCTCAGAGCACTAAATGCTACGACGCTGCTCCAATGCTCATAGAATTCCTCTGAGTGCTGGAGTATTATCGGAGCATTTAGGGCTCCTTTTACAAAGGTGCTTGTGGTCTTTAACACGTGGCATAGCGTGCGCTGAATTGCCGCATGTGCTAGACCTTAACGCCAGCATTGAGCTGGTGTTAGTTCTAGAAGCGTAGCGCGAGTTTAGCATGTGCTAAAATCCTGCATGCGCTAAAAACGCTAGTGCACCTTAGTAAAAGGAGCCCTTAATAATTATACCTTAGTCATGCTTAGTAATGATATCTATTGTTCTCTCTGCAAGAAACTCCCCAACCCCTATATGCTGTCTGTTCAAATTTGATTATAAGTTCTTCTAAGCAGGTACCATCTGTTATATGTTAAATGTATAGTGCTGCATAAATCTTTCAGCATTACAAAAAATGATAAATTGTAGTAGCAGTAAAAGGAGCAATTAAGCAAATCACATTTATGGGATGAATCACTAAAGTGCATTATTCGTCCTGGCTATTTATTTTTTCAGCATTACTAAGGTCTGTGGTATGACTGGCAGCTTGCAATCATCCATTTGAAAGGACTTATTCCTTACCTTGCACTGCTCTCAGCCTTTTATCAGGATATTTTTAAATATAGGTTAATATATAATCTTTTTATTGGACTAACATAATACATTTGGGGCCTGATTCTAAAAGCTGTGCCTTAAGTTAGGCAGTGATAAATGGAGCAGTAATTGACAACATCATTTAAAACCAATTAAAAAGCAATTAAAAGAAAAAAAAATGTAAGGGTCTGCAGGCATCTATTAAAAGTAGGCATGGTTTATGGCAGAAGTTGACATTGGTGTCCTTCAGTGCATTTATGGACACAATTCTTGTCTAAAATGGCACCAGAAATGTAGGCTTGTGAAACCCTAGCCTACATTTTTGGTGCCTACTTTAGATCTTCCCCGGAACTGAGGTTAAGCTGACCGGTCTATAATTCCCCGGGTCGCCTCTGGATCCCTTCTTGAAGATAGGTGTAACATTTGCTATCCTCCAGTCCTCCGGTATTACCCCCGTTTTTAAGGATAGGTTGCAAATCTGCTGCAGTAACTCCGCTATTTCATCTCTAAGTTCTTTTAGTATTCTTGGGTGGATTCTGTCCGGGCCCGGAGATTTGTCAGTGTTTAGCTTGTCTATCTGTTTGAGTACGTCTTCGAGGCTTACCTCCATGCACGATAATTTATCCTCTTGGTCCCCCTTAAAGACGGGAGATAAAGGTCAAATGGCCCATCTAGTCTGCCCATCCGCAGTAATCATTATCTCTTTCTCTCTCTCTCTGAGAGATCCTATGTGCCTATCCCAGGCCTCTTGAATTCAGGCACAGTCTCTGCTTCCATCACCTCTTCTGGGAGACTGTTCCACACATCTATCACCCTTTCTGTAAAAAAGTATTTCCTCAGATTACTCCGGAGCCTATCACCTCTTAACTTCATTCTATGCCCTCTCATTGCAGAGTTTCCTTTCACATGAAAGAGACTCGACTCATGCACATTTATATTACCATTTATATTTATGCCAGGTATTTAAACATCTGTATCATATCTCCCCTCTTCCGCTATGACTCGTAACGAGGTGCATTGTTGATAGGACATCTGAGTCTTACTTTGGACATTTTCCACAAGATGTCCATAGTCGAGGAAGAGAAACAGCCATTTTCAAAACTGGCAACATCACAAAATGTCCAAATTTTTTTTTTTTTTAATCGTCTCCTTAGACATCTTGGCTGCCAGGACATCCAACTTTAAGATGACCAACTTTGTTCACCATTTTCAACCACAAAAATGTCCAAGTTCAAAAGGTCCAAATACAGAACATTTTGACATGGAAGGGGTCAGCATTGTAATGGACTGGCCACAAAGACATACCAATAGAGCAGTGGGGCATCTTAGGCGGCACTGCTGTGAACTTCATATAAAGGGTATCAGAAGTACATCTCACAATAAGAAGCGCCCAAAAGTTAGGCACCTAATTAGGCACTGTTCAGCGTGATTCAAGTAAGATTGGGTGCTGTTTAATGAATCACGCTGAGTGGAACCAATTTTGGAGGCACCCAAAAAATAGCCAGCTCTAGGCACAACTAAAAATTAGGCGCCTAGCTGAGCACTTAAGCATACTTATGAGCAGTGATTCTACATCAAGGCGCCTAAGATGTAGCCACGCCCACACCTAATATGCATAGCGCCTATTTTTTTGAAGGCCGCCTAAATTTTTAGAGGCGCCTTGTTACAGAATCACACTTTCTTGATAGGCGCCTATGTTTCAATCAGTGCTGATTAAAAAGCTTAATTGAGCTTGTTATTCAGTTTAGATAGGCGCCTATCTAGTTGGGAGCCTGCGAAATAGGTACCTAACTTTAGGCGCTGGTTACAGAATTTGGGCCTGAGTTTGCATTAAATGTTTTCCCCATGTATATTTCTGGTAATGTTAGTTTACCACATGTATATTAATGTAATTTTCTTTTGTAGATTGTGATTTTTTTAAAAAAAGAATTTTTTTTATATATATATATATATATATATATATATATATTTGTAATTGTGTTGGTTCAATTTTAGTATTGTAAACCACTTCAGAACACATATTGTGTTTAGCAGTATATGACGTCAATAAATCAAATCAACTCATTAGATAGCATCTCTTGCTTACCCAGGGCAAACTTTGTGGAGAGGCAGATACATGCTTTGAATAATCAAGAAAACAGAGAAGATGGGAGAATTTTAGATTAATGGGGATACCATGTCACCAAACAGCATGAACAAAGGCAGGATGCACAATATTTAGTTTTGTTTTATTTTATCCAATTAGTAAACTGCCTTTCCAAAGAAGATTGCTTAAGGCAGAGCAACAAACACAAAACAAAAAGTACAATAGATTCCAAATGCAAATACAATTACCACTTTTAATCAGAAAAATGCAAGACTAGATATATTACTAGTTAAAACAGATTAAATTTAACTTTATAAGGCTAAAAGTTTGTGCCAAAAGTCATTGAGTTACTAAATCTGATTTTCCAAGGATCTTCTGAGTTTGAGCTTGATTCTTTTCCAGAAAGCAAGGATGTATTTTGGTCAGACCCCCCACCTTGCAAGCTGTAGAGAAAGGGTCTTTGTTTCTCTGAAACCAGCCACCTTACCCCTGGACTTTCTGCCAGTAAAGTTCAGGATCCTGTGTTAGGCTTTTCCTTGTCTACTTTGGCTCTTATGCAGTGGAGTCATTGTTCTGACTATTTTCCAGGGCTAAGGAAGAAATCGATTGTGTCCAGGTAATAAGAATGACCAAATCTGGGCCATTAGTTTTGTCTTATGATTGGCCTATTTTTAAACTTGGTGCATGTTTCCAAAGTTGCTGAGAAGCTGGTCCTAGAGCACTGAGCAATTTCTTGCACTATGCACTGGCAATTCAGGTTAGACAGTCAGGCTTTAGTGCACAACCTAGTACCAGATCAAATGAAATTCAGCTTTAATTTGATGTAGGCAAGATTGTTGTATCTGTGCTGTAGATTTAAGTGCAGCATTTGGATCCAATTTATTGTGCCATTTTTTTCTGCTTTCTTGATTGGCTGATCTTGGGTTTTCAGGAACTGTCTTTTAATGTTTTGTTTTGTTTTCTTTCTTAACCAGTCAGAGCTTTAACGGTTTTTTTTTGCCAGTCAGCATTTTCTAGAAGCTTTATTTTGGACTGTGGTACAGAGTTCTGTTTAACATCAACCTTGGTCAATATATTTTGATTCTTCGCCTTACGTATTCAGTCTCTTGGTATATGATATCCATCTTGTTGCTTTTATGGATCTCATTGCGGTAGATTTATATCTATTAAATGACTGAATGATGAATGCTTCAGTATAAGAAGCTTAAAGTGAATCCTGCAATATGTGAAACAAACTGATTTACCAGAATGGCTCCTTCCCCCACATCTTTATTCAACCATATATGGTACTAATATTGGTGTGAAGGATACAGTTGCTGTTCCTTTGCTACTTTACATTCCATCTAACTTTCAACCCCCCGATTGCTGCCGTTATTAAATGAGGTCTATTAGTGGATGCATGGAGGATAATAAGCAAAAGTGGTGAGTCATATTCTCATAAAGAGCAGGTAAGACTACTGTAACATTCTATATAATGGCCTGCCACTTAGTTCTTTAAAATAGTTCCAATTACTTCAAAATACAATAGAGAACATTCTTTTTTGGAGCCCAGAAAATGGATTGTGTTACATTCTTACTTAAGAAAGCACACTGGCTTCCTAATGTTTTTGATTCTAAATTTAAACTTTTTTGTTGTGACCCATTGAATGTCTATTATTCAGGTTTGCCTTGTTATTTGTCAGATCATTTAATTCCTTACAAGCCATCCTTCGTTTTATATTCTTCATCTGACAATCAGCTTTCTCTATCTTCACTGCAAAGGATATATTTTAATATCACACTATGCTTCTTTTACTTGCTTTGCTCCTACTTTCTTGAATGCTCTACCCCTTTCCTCAGATTGGAGTCAAATCTGGAAAAATTCAGAAATGGGTTCAAGGCTTTTTTTTTTTTTTTTTTTGGGGGGGGGGTGTCAAGCTTTTGGTCTTTAGATCTTTAGGCTGGCCCCTTTTACAAAGCCATGGTAGTGGTTCCTGTATGGCAAATGTGACTCAGCCCATTCAGTTCCTAAGGGCTGTATCACATTTGCCATGCTGGGACTTGCTACCACGGTTTTGTAAAAGTGGCCATAAGTTAAGTATCTGCCTTTTATCTCCTTCTTTTGATTGTGTAAGATATTAGTTTCTTTTTTTTTCAATTGTGCACCACTTTGTTGGTCTACTGAAAGGTGATATAAACTTTTTATTGTATTTTATTAGATACAGCTCAATTAGTATTATATATGTCATCTTTAGGTACGCAATTATCCCAGCTGGGGATAAAGCTATTTAGCTATGCAGATGATTTCACGATTATTATCCCATTTGCTATCTCTGTTTCTGAAATTATTCCTAAGGCAACAGAAGTATAAGATTTGATGGAGCAATGGATGATTGAATTTAGGTTGAAGCTTAACTCAGAAAAAACAAAAATTTTCATGGCTTCACCTCATCCTTTTGACACCAAAACATCATTGTGCATTAATAAATTTAATTATCCTGTTCAAATCTACTGTTAAAATTTTGGGTATAATATTGGACCAAAACTAACAATGAAGGACCAAGTGGATTCTTTGGTTAAAAAGAATTTCTTTACTCTTTGGAAGCTCTGGTCCATTAAAGCATATTTTGATGTTTCATCATTTAGTGCTCCTTTTACAAAGGCGTGCTAGGGCTTTAGCACACACTTAACGTGCACTAAAATGCCGCACTCACAGTTTGTAAGTCATCATCATCATTCCCCATGCGGCTGTTGTAAGGTATGCTACCACAGTGTCACTATCCAACAGATGTCACTTGCACCTCATTTGAAGTATACGCAATACAATACGAACTGTAACTCCATTTATGTAGTATATGCTATTTCATGCCCATGCCACCTCATTTATGTAGGATGTACCACCCGCAAGCTGAAACTTCGTATTGGGGAGCATATGAGCCGCATTCGGACTGGGGTTCAGGAAGCCCCTCTGGTCCAGCATTGGCAGCAAGCTAACCATTCCTTGAATGATCTCACATTCACAGTGCTGGATTGTATACTTAGCCCTAGAGGTGGGGATATTGCTCGCTTATTATGGAGGAGAGAACAAAAATGGATATTCAATCTGCATTCCCTTCACCCTGATGGCCTCAATAATGAGATAGAGTGGGCAGCCTTTCTGTGATTTTTTGGTAGCCTTCTATGATATTTTTGTTTTTCCTGCAGTATCTGCTTTTGATTTTTGTTCTGTTTTCTGCAAATGAATGGATGACGTCATCACGTTCACGCACGGGGATCGCCCCTCCCCCCTCTGTGTTATAAGTCAGAGCGGGTGTCGGCGTTCTCCGTTGCAGGGAACTTTTCAGTTTTTGAACCGGTATGTAGTCACTCTGTGTCTCCTGTCTAATTGCTAGCTTCTAACATTTTGATATTCAGCACAGTTACAGTAGCTTTTTGAGCCCCAGCGCCTGTATCTAGTGTATGTTACATCTTTTTTTGTGTTGTTGCATTTCAGCTTACAATTGAAGCACTCATATTTGAGTTGGACTCGTTTTTACTAAATACTATGCTATGATTTGAAAGAAATACTCTTGTTCCAAGAGAGGGTTTCCTCCCTCTCTTTAGAGTTATAAGTCTCTGAGCAGCGTTACGGTGTTTATGAGTCCTTCTCCTGGAGGTTTAATTAACTTGAGTCAGTTTTCTCAATTGCATTCCAGCTACTTTCTGACTCTCAATTGCTACATTGTCCCTGTTTATTGGAAACGTAGCTGCCTTAAATCTGGGCTTTTAGCACATGGTAAAACTCTGCATGATGCCCAGATTCTAGTGTATTTTAGTAAAAGGGCGTGTGTTAGTGTGGGTGGTAGCCAACTGTACAGCCTCAAAAAAATAGAAACCTAGGGCTCCTTTTACTAAGCTGCACGTTTTTAGCACACGCAGCATTTTAGCACGCGCTAAACCCACGCAACGCGGCTAGAACTAACGTCAGCTAAATGCTGGCATTAAGGTCTAGCGCATGTGGCAATTTAGCGTGCGATATTCCTAACATTAAAGCCCTAACGCGGCTTAGTAAAAGGAGCCCATAGTGTGGAAACATAGAAACAGGATGGCCGATAGAGGCCAAACGGCCCATCCAGTCTTCCCGTCCGCAGCATCCACTACCTCTTCCGCTCCACAAGAGATTCCACATGCCTTTCCCACGCTTTCTTGAATTCAAAAAGTCTTTGCCTCCACCACCTCTCTGGGAGAGGCTATTCCACACATCTACCACCCTTTCTGTCAAAAAGTATTTCTTTAGACGACTGCTGAGCTTATCACCTCTTAACCTCATTCTATGCCCTCTCACTCTGGAGTTTCCTTTCAATTGAAAGAGACTCACCTCATGTCAGGTAAGATTTGCCTCTTTGCGGATGATGCCAAAATCTGCAATAGAGTAGATACCCCAGAATGTGTGAATAACATGAAGAAAGACCTAGTGAAGCTGGCCTGTTCGGTTCCTGAGGAAGGGGCTATTGCCCTGAAACCCCGTAGGGTTGAGCCGTGTTGACTGAGAAAAAGTTGGACTCTCCCTGTTACTATTTGATCACAGCACCTTTATTCAGCTAAGTAATTGGAGGGACAAGTGACTAACTTTTGATCTTCTGTTCAGGTCAGTGGGTTTGGCATTCGGGGTATTGCAGGACAGTGAACTTTTTGTCTTCCACCTATATATATATTTATTTATTGCACATTGTTTGCCCTTAACTTGCACTTTAAAGCACATAGGAGCACCAAGATGATGGTGTGTGGCTGGCGGGAGTAGTAATTTCTGCTCAGTGTTTGCCAGCTTTGCTATTCTAAGCACCAGAGCTGTTCTTTGAGCGGCTCTTTAAAGCTTTCAAACTCACATTGAGGGTGGTTCTTTTATTTATTTATTTATAGTTTTACAAATTGTTAAACAACAATGTGATAGAAATAAACATTTAAGAAGAAACATAACATAAATTATAAGTCAAAAATTCCACAGATTTAACTAAGTTCATAGTCCACACATTGAGGGTGGTTCTCATTTAAAAATTTAGATTTGAGGTTTATATATATTTTTTACTGGTGTGGAGTCTAGGGAGTCAACTTTCCTGCAATGCCTAGGGCACGCCCAACTTATATTTCGGCGTCTTTTAAGGATTTTTGTCTTGGGATTTTTACTGGTAGTGTGAAAGACATGAAAACATGATAGACCACAGCAAAGAAGATGAGATGTGCATTTGGAGACACAAGTTCATCATGCTTTGTAGCACATGTGCTTGTCAAGGCAGCCATCAGTGAGACTATTCCAAACACAGTGTCAGAACAGTCTCAGCACAACACTACCGTTGCACATTAAAATAATGCAAAGCACATCACACAGATATAATATGCTTTATTTTATTGCAGTTCACAGCAGAATTGTGCAATGCAATCCAAAGCATTTGTCAACATTAAAATGAATAACATACAGATAATATACCACAGCCTGCACCCTCTTGCACAACCTCTCTCACACTCAACAATACAGTGTTTAGCCTCATCCACCCCAAACCTTCCCCTTCATCCACAGCCTCAAGATCTTCATTCCCCTGTTAATACAAGGAAAAGCCTCTCTCTCTCTCTCAGCATTCCAAAGATTTTGCACAATTGATCAGAAAGCACTTTTTTTGTTGTTTAGTCTTCCTCACTAGCTGCACAGATAGAGTCACTACCTGCTCAGATGGATTATTGCCAAGTTATCTTTTTGATTATTTCAAATTCTTAAACAGGAAACATTTACGTATACAGTACTCCTCTGATATTCGCGAGGGTTCTGTTCCAGGAACCCCCGTGAATCTTGAAAAACTGCAAATACGGTTTTTAGCGGGGGAGACTGGAGAGGGCAGCCGGAGAGGCAGGAGAGGGCAGCTGGAGCGCTGGCAAGTGAAGGAAATCACTCATGGTATGCTTCGACCGCCTCTTCCTGCACTAAAGTCGGGCCTCACCAATCAGGAACTGAGTGTCAAAGCCAGTGGAAGCCAGTGTAATTGCTTCAATAACAGAGGAATAGAGACCCAACTTGGCAACCCTAAAGCCTAGCTGCAGTGATTGTAATTTGAGCAGGAGTGAGCAACTCCGGTCCTCGAGGGTTGGAATCCAGTTGGGTTTTCAGGATTTCCCAATCAATATGCATTGAAAGCAGTGCATGCAAATAGATCTCATACATATTCATTGGGGAAATCCTGAAAATCCAACTGGATTCCGGCCCTCGAGGACTGGAGTTGCCCACCCCTGAATTAGACCAACACTTTTTGGGGGGGCATACTCATAACAAACCTTTACAATAAAATCTTTGGTAAATTGATCTCCAGTTCTCAATCTTACATTAACCTCAGGAAATTATTAAAAACTCATCTCTTTACGAAGAATTCTTAGTATCTCAACTGTTATATTTCCATTTTTTCTTCTTGAATTCTTTTTATAGAATTATCATTTCCCTGCATATGCGCAGTTCTCTTTCTTGAGCTGTGAGGTTGAAGCGGTATATAAGATTATGTTATGGTATATGTTATGTTATGTTAACCACTATCTAAAACAGTATTTTCATCAGCAAAGCTAACTCATATACTAACATCAAAATAATACATATTTTGGCGTTTAATTAATGTGTGAACATACGAACATAAGAAGTTGCCTCCGCTGGATCAGACCAGAGGTCCATCTCGCCCAGCAGTCCGCTCCTGCGGCGGCCCATCAGGTCCATGACCTATAAGGTGATCCTTGTCTAAAACCCTTTAATCCCCTTTATCCTTCTATCTATACCCTTCCATAATCCTATCCCTACCTCTAACTGTATCCCTCAATCCCCGTGTCCTTCTGGAATTTATCCAATCCTTCTTTGAAACCCCGTCCTATCACAACCTCCGGAAGCGCATTCCAGGTGCCCACCACCCTCTGAGTGAAAAAGAACTTCCTAGCATTGGTTCTAAACCTGTCCCCTTTAAATTTTTCCAAGTGCCCCCTTGTTCTTGTGGTTCCCAATAGGCTGAAGAATCTGTCCTTATCTACCTTCTCTATGCCTTTCAAGATCTTGAAAGTCTCTATCATGTCTCCCCTGAATCTCCGCTTCTCCAGGGAGAAGAGCCCCAGCTTTTCTAACCTGTCTGCATATGAAAGGTTTTCCTTAACTTTTATCATTTTTGTCGCTCTTCTCTGAACCCTCTCAAGTATCGCCAAGTCCTTCTTAAGGTACGGTGACCAATATTGGACACTGTACTCCAGATGCGGGCGCACCATCGCATGATACAGTGGCATGATGACTTCCTTCGTCCTGGTTGTAATGCCCTTCTTAATAATACCCAACATTCTGTTTGCTTTCTTCGAGGCTGCTGCGCATTGCGCCGTTGACTTCATTGTTGTATCTACCAGCACACCCAAGTCCTTTTCAAGGTTACTTTCCCCTAGTACTAATCCCCCCATTTTGTAGCTGAACATCAGGTTCTTTTTCCCTATATGCATGACCTTGCATTTCTCTATATTGAAGTTCATTTGCCATTTATTTGCCCACTCCTCCAGTTTGTTTAGGTCCTTTTGTAGATGTTCACATTCCTCCACGGTTTTAACCCTGCTACAGAGTTTAGTGTCATCTGCAAATTGTATAATTTCACACTTCGTCCCTGTTTCTAGGTTATTTATAAATACATTGAAAAGCAGCGGTCCGAGCACCGACCCCTGTTGAACACCGCTCGTGACCCTCCTCCAGTCCGAGTAGTGGCCCTTCTCTCCAACCCTTTGCTTTCTCCCTACCAACCAGTGTTAAACCCATCTGTATACGTCCCCTTCCACCCCGTGGTTCCACAGCTTCCTAAGTAGCCGCTCATGGGGTACCTTGTCAAAGGCTTTTGGGAAGTCGAGATAAATGAGGTCTATGGGTTCCCCTTTGTCCATCTGGCTGTTTATCCCTTCAAAGAAGTGCAGTAAGTTCGTTTGGCACGATCTTCCCTTGCAGAAGCCATGCTGGATCGCTTTCATTAGTCCATTTTTTTCTATGTGCTCACAGATGCTGTCTTTTATCAGTGCTTCTACCATCTTGCCCGGAACTGAAGTCAAGCTTACCGGCCTGTAGTTCCCCGGGTCACCCCTCGATCGTGTTATTTTGACACACTTTAATAAATACCCCATTTAGGGTTCCTGATTAGATCAAAAGGAACTTAAACGCCTTCAGATTATTCAAAACACATCTATAAAATTGATTACTAAAGCAAGGAAATTCGACCATGTGACACCTCTTCTTAGGGAAGCACATTGGCTACCAGTCACACATCGTGTAACTTATAAAATATGCCTGCTTACATATAAAACTCTTCTTTTCAAAACCCCAGCATTCATTCATAAATATTTGATTCCATATACTACTAATCGAATATTAAGATCTACAGAACAACATCTGCTATCGGTCCCCTCTCTTAAATTCATAAATACTCGACGACAAGTTATCTTTTCTGTTTCAGCACCCCAAATCTGGAATTCTCTCCCTATCTATTTAAGGGAAGAAACAAACATAGAAAAATTCAAAGGTAAGCTGAAGAGTTTTCTCTTTAAAGATGCCTTTTCTACTTAATCATTTCTACTCAAATTAATAATATTCTTTTACCTTTAATCTTTTACTGAAATATTCAGCCTTTCCTTTCCTTATGTATTTTCCCTACTTGTTCTTCTATCTTTAAAATATATTGTAACTTTTACCCACGCTTTTCCTCATGTATCATGTTTTGTTCTGTTTTTTTTTTTTTTTTTTTATTCGTTTTTGTCAATAGTATTTTTTTTTTTTTGATTGTCAATAATATGTTCAGTTTTATTCAGTGTATTATTCCCCTTTTATTGTAATTTTAGTAACATGTACATCGCTTAGAATGTGGATTAAGCGATTAATCAAATTTTTAATAAACTTGAAACTTGAAACTAATCTAATCTAATTCGGATTTCTTAATCATACTCTTCCATTATAGGTTCAAGGCAATTTAAAGGATAAGAGGCCCAAGCAGCATCATGGGAAATTTGTTACATCATATTGAAGAGGAAGGTTACATTGTTGCAAAAGGGAAGCTTCACCTTGACCATTCAGTAAATATTTTCAAAGAGAGGAATTGTTTGAACCTTTCTAGAATTTGGAAGAATGAGATTTCATGACATGGGAAAAGAAACAGGCAAATGTTGCTATGAAAAAGGTGAGTAAAATATCAAAAGGAAAACTGTATCATTGACTTTACCTACTTATAGTAGACTTTAATTTTAGTGCAAGTGCATGACAAATTATTTCCTACATTAGTAATTTTCTTTTTTGCTCTTCATTTGCTACTGCCTTAATAATCTTTTTCAAGTGCATAAATAAATACAATTTTCTTCCAAATCCATCTTTGGAAATGTTGACCACGAGTACATTAGAGCAACTATTAAATTATATTATCTGAACAGAACGTACTTGCTTGTGAGCTACATTTAATGAACAGGGGTTACATCTCACTAAATACTCTCGGTGGGGGGAGGGGGGCAGTAAGGTTAGCCTACACACACAAAATAGAAATATCGCATACTCTGCATGATGGTCTTACACTGCTTTTTGAACAGAGTTAATAACACATTAATGTGGAAGGGCTAAAAGCAGCATGTGGGCATTGATAAATGAAGGAACATCTGCTGGAAATTAGGGTAGACAAGCTTTTCCTCTATAAGGTGTTTAGCTGACAGGAAGGCCTACAATTTACATCTGCTGTGGACTGATTGTTAACTTTTCGGCCTGTATGCTTTTTTAAGGATTCAGCTAACAGGAAGCTTTGAGCTACAGATGCAGGAAATCACGGAGCTGTTAGAGCAGAAAATGTTGTGTGACATATGGCGTAGAAGATAGGAGAGAAATGTAAAAGAGAGAAAAAGCATGAGTGAAACAGAGGAATGAGGTATGAGAAAAGACATCAATACGTATTGGAGCACTTCTAAAAGAATTGCACATTATGGAGAAAATAAAATGTGTTTTAAAACCAAAGAATCACTGGTGGCTTTAAAAAAACCCACCAATGTTATACACTATACAGTGTATAAGGCAACTTGTGAAAACTACTACAAATAGAAATATCGGAAAGGTGTCCCCCAACCCCCCACCCCCCACCCCCATGCCAATGTAACCAGATGCAGGCAACTGTTATAGGATGCCCTCAGAGTGGGCTACAAGGGGAAGGGGAGGCTCAGAATGAACAATATATTGTATATAGCTTGAGGGAACAGGATCTGCCTGCTGGTAAAACCTTGTTGCACTTGCCTTGCTAATTTTTTTGTCAACTTATCCCCATGGTGATTAGGGCAACCACATGCAACCAGTGCTCAAGAAGCAGCAGTTAAAGGAGTGCTTTGGACATCTGGGTTTGCTTCCAGATTCATTAGCAGTAAATTGAGGCCTTTTCACTGGCATAAAATTGTTACTCAAGCTCAGTGCAGATTAATCTTGTCTTCTTACAAGCAAAACAATCAGCTGTTCTACAACTACAGTTATTTTACATTACTATAGCACTGATAGACATATGCAGCACTGTACATTAACACATTTAAGAGATGGTCCCTTCTCAGAAGAGCTTACAATCTAATTAACAGCCAATAGGATATAAGAACATAAGAATAGCCTTACTGGGTCAGACCAATGATCCATCTAGCCCAGTATCCTGTCTTCATGCAGGCCAATCTAAGTCACAAGTACCAGGCAAAAACCCAAATAGCAGCAGCATCCCATGCTACCATCCCATGTCTATCTCAATGGCAGACTAAGGACTTTTCTTCCAGGAACTTGTCCAAACCTTTTTTAAAACCAGCTACATTAACTGCTCTTATCACAATCTCTGGCAACGCGATCCAGAGCATAATTATTTTCTGAGTGAAAAAAATATTTCCTCCTATTTACAGACTGGTATTGTAGAGGAGAGGTGAAACAGTGATGGAGAGAGTGCAAGGGTCAGTATCCTGAAGATTCCTAAAAGTATTGGTGAAGACTGGTTGGGTGTGTAGGAAGGGGTGATGTGTTGGGAATCAGATGGTGGTCAGAGAGCGGAAATACTGTGGTGGAGAAATACCATTACAGAATTGGTGCGAAGTGCACCTCTAGGTGCCACACTGTAGAATTGCACCCATAGGTCTTGGTTCTATACATAGCACAAAAAAAAAATTGATGCTGACTAGAATGGCACTTAGCACAATTCTACAAGGTACATGTACCTTTTATAGTGCCATTTAGGCCCAGGAAAACCTACTACTACTACTACTATTTATCAATTCTATATGGTGTTCCTCAAGGATCTATACTGTCTCCACTTCTGTTCAATATTTTTCTTGCCCCATTGCTGACCCTGTGTCAATCCATCGGCTTTAATGTATTTGCCTATGCCGATGATATTCAACTCTTACACCCACTAGACACCAATAACCCTTTGGACATACCATCAATTAATATGAAACTTGAAAAAATACATCAATGGCTGAATAATAATAGACTAGCACTGAATATCAATAAATCAAATGTGATGCTTTTTCCATGGAAGGATAATTTAAAACTTAACTTTCCGATTACTATCAAGGGTCTTCCGTTGCAACAAGTATATCACATCAAGATTCTAGGAATTATTTTTGATCACAAACTTTCTTTTCATGACCACATCAGTAGTATTGTTAAATCCTCTTTAGGCTTCGTCAAATTCGTTCTGTTTCTCAATTTCTTTGCGCTAATTCTCTCAATATTCTTATCCACTCTCTTGTTATTTCCAAAATAGACTACTGTAATGCTCTGTTCAACGGAATAGCTCAAAAGGAAATCAAACGTCTACAGATCATTCAAAATACATCCATTAAGCTTATTTTCAAAGCTAAGAAGTTCGTTCACGTAACACCCCTTCTTAAGAAAGCCCACTGGCTTCCAGTTGCCCATCGGGTAACATATAAACTATGTCTGCTTACATTTAAATCTCTTTTTTCTAAAACTCCGGCTTTCATCTACAAGTTATTAATTCCTTACACCTCCAATAGAACATTAAGATCCGCTGAACAGCATTTGCTAACGATTCCTTCCCTTAAAATTATTAATACTAGATGACAGTTGATCTTTTCAGTTACGGCCCCCCAAACTTGGAATTCTCTCCCTAGCCATTTAAGGGAAGAACCCAATATAGAAAAATTTAAAGGTAAACTGAAGAGTTTTCTCTTTAAAGATGCCTTTATAAACTAATCATTTAGTCTTTGAACTAATTTTATTTTTCTTTCTACAATTTTATTGAAGCAATTTTTTTTATCTTCCCTTTCCTTATGTATCCCCCTTATTTGTTTCTTTAACTTTTATACAAATTGTAATTCTTACCCATCTCCTCCCTTATGTTCCTAGTTTTGTCAAATTTGTCAATAGTCTTGTTAGTCTTAGTTTTTTTATTTATTGTATTATCCCCCTTACTTTGTAATTTTATTAACATGTACATCGCTTAGAATTTAGATGAAGTGATTAATCAAATTATTATTAAACTTGAAACTTGAAACTTGCTGAAAGACATACGCAGTGCTATACATAGACCCCGATTCTGCAAACTGCGCCTAACTTTAGGCGTGGTTTAGACATCTGATTTAAGTGGTTAATGAGCGATTTAAGGGTCTTAAAAAGCGTTAATTGGGACTTAGATGGAGTTAGGCGTCAAGTAGGTGTTCTCAGAATATAGACGCAAGGTAGATGCAAGTTTTTGGAAAAGTCGCATCCAAGTATGTAAACGTGGGTGTAACGAGGGCATAACGTGGGCGTGGTTAAGGATAGGCATCAGATAGACACTAGTTCGGCGGCAAGCCATGTCTAAACATCACAAAAATTGTAGGCGAATGAAAAGCTGGTCTAAGTGTGTTTTCTGCTTGGTTTCTGCTTGGGCTGAGTTTCTATGGGTGGAACATAGATGTGCTTTTGGCTTCCGAAATTATATTTTCTACACAGACTTCAGGAATCTGTTTTTTCCTCTTTTTCCCCCTCCTAATTGATTTAATAAGCCACCATATCAATAGGGCACATCAATACAAACATATTGCATGCAAAATATAGTACTTTTCTGCCCAAACAGCAATATGATTTACTAATTACAGCACCTTTGGCTTTCCTGCTTAAAAAGAACTCTTTTTTTTCTCACCAAACTGTGCTGCAATCAGCTTGAAAGCAAAGAAAGAACATGAAAAAGATATAAATATTGCACACATTAATTCATTTCTCAAAGCATAAAAATAGAAAAACCAGATACAGACCTTAACATGCATTTTCACTCATTGTAAAATGGAGCTGTTCAGCTGCACAAAGCTGACCTCATTGTGAGATCATCAAAGTGCACCTGCAAGGTAGAATTGTCACAATTAAAAGATGCACTGGGTGTTGAACTCACAACCTCTGCAAGATCAGCAAAGGATTTTAACACATTGAGCTACACTTCCTTCCACACCAGTTTCTCTGACTCCCCTGTCATATCATAGCTTACTGACCTGCCTATGTTTCATCTGCTTAGGAATGATATCACAGTTATCACAAAGAAAGCATTTCTAGTTAATGCACCTTATCCATCTTCTCAAGCTCACTGGTTCAAATCCCACCTTCACTCATTTTAACAACGTCCTAACAGCTTCCTAAGCTCTCATAGAGTGTATATATGGTGGACTTTGCTGTTTTTCAACAGCATTGTACAATTTGCAGGAACATTTACTTAGATCTTGCCATGGTTAGGGCATCCTAAGCTCTCATGGTAAGAAACCTCTCCACTGACTGAAAGAAGCCATTTGTGGCTCACTAAGTTAAAGCGCCTTGTTGCATCTTATCTATCCTCTCCAGTTCAAATCCCACCCTCACCTTCACTCACTTTAACAGCATCCTAACAGCTCTCATAAGTGGTGGACTTTGCTATTTTTCATCAGCATTCTGCAGTTTGCAGGCACAGGTGCATCAGATACATTCATCTGCTCTCAACTACAAGCCATTGTGGTAGAAATGTATTTCTTTTTATGCAATATCCGCACAGGGCAACAGGTATAAGTTTACTAAAACTTCAGAGGGCTTGGACAGGTGTTGAAGGAAGGTACATGTTTTGAGATGTATCCTAGAGACATTACTATTGGTAAATTCAACTTGGCTTTAGAATTGCAGGTGTGGTTTCATGCCTAAGGAGTGTGTGTTGGGATGGAGGAGGGGGTTTAGGATGAGAGAACAGGCTGCTTTAGACATCTGAGAATTGCTGCAGATCATGTTTAAGCTCAACCCAAATATGTGTAAGCAAAGGAATGGACAAAGAGTTTGAAGGTTTTCTGGTAGAAAAATGAATATAAAATATTTGCTAACCGCACTCAAGACTTGAACCCCTGACGTATGGAAGATAAAAAAGCAATGTCTTAAGGCATAGAGCTATAGAGCGAACTTTGTTTAGAATTTGGTAACAGAGCCTCTACAGACTAAGCAGATGACAAATGGCTTCTTGTCAAAGCTTTGAGAAGTGAAGGAAATTATTAAAAGTCAGTACAGGTGTGTTTTCCCAAACCACACTCAAAGCATGCTCAATCAGATTTGAAAGTTTTCTGGCGGGAAGTCCTATCGGTGCCTATGATGTCAGATGCTACTTAGGCATGCTTAGTATAAGAAGTTCCATCAGAGTAGCGTTTTCTCTTTTAGGACTCCTATTCTGTGTTATTGCTTATGCTGATTTCTGAGACCTTACCTCTCTTGATTATCTTTTAACCTTTTCTTTCCTATATGTTGTCACCAGCGGGGTTAAGGCCATGCGTCTTGTGCCGCTGGGACATAGAAGTTTTGGCTCCTGTGTGCTGTGGCTAGCAACACAGGGATAATTAATGTCAGGATTCAACACGACCAAAAAAAAACACACTGCAAACTGGTAAGTATGGAAACAAACAAAAACTGGACTGGATTTAATGGAGCGATTCCCCACACAAAATGGTTACTTTACAAAACAACTTGATATCAGTCTTCAAAAATAAAGTAATCAAGCACATTAAACTTTGTCAGGTCATAGCCGCTCATCGGTAAGTCCTTGAACCTCCAGTTTAAGTAACTTTAAGAGTCTTATTGCAAAACCAGTATTTCTCCAAACAGCGAAGAGGTTTTAAAACTCAACAAGAAAAAACAACAACAAATTTCTTCTTCCTTTTTCCCCAGTAAAGGATTGCTGCACATCCAAAATAAAGTCCTGGCCTAAGTCTTTATTTTCTTTCAACAAACAATCAGACTTAAGCTTGAACCAGTGCACCCGCACTGATTCCTCCAGCCGCAGTAGTGCTGGAGAAGGTGGTGTGCTCCACATGCTGGAATATTGCCAAGATATGGCCCTCTATCCCTCCACAATTAACGTGGGGCTAATCCCCCACCACCTTTCAACAAACACTGTCAGACTTGCTCAAGAATAGTCCATACTGAAAAACTGGTACATTTGTAATCCACAGTGACCACTTGCCTTTGGTTAGCAAACTTCCATGGGCTGTGGGTTGGCAGGTACCTCCGTGCAGGACTCCGGTACAAAGTCTAGTTCCATTTCCTGGAACTCTGAGAAAGGCTCTTCAGATGGCTCTGCCCCGGCCTCTACCAGTTCCATCTGCTCTGGAACATAACAGCCTTGCAGAGCTCTCAGCCCTGAGCTTGGTGACAGTTTGCCTTCACTGCCTGCTTGCTTCTCCCCCTCCAGCCAGGCAGCCCTGAGGTTTAGGAACTTGGGACCACGCCCCAAACTCTCAGGTGTGCCGGATATCCTCCCTTCCTTTCCCTGACTAGGTGGGGGAAGGGAAATCTGCCTTCTGACACCTGCACTCCCTCTGCAGGACACAGGAGTAATAGTAGGCACAGGGATATCTGCTCTAACAGTGGGATTTCTACTATGCACAGCCCTAGCAGGCATACCTTGCATATCACAATGTGCCACAACTCTCTCCATTCCACAGGACCATTAGCAGCTATAGTAATTTGAAATTTTGATGTCTTTCTAACCTTTTTCAACTTTCCAGGTGAATATGCTACACCTATGCAAGGAACTCCTTGCTAGCATCTCAGATACCAAATCCAGGTGAGAATGATATATTGCTAGCTACTTAGGTGTCTTTATTAGATAAAAGCTCAGGCAGAACTGATTTCTTCTTTTGGACTCCCATTCTGTGTTCTTGCTTATGGTGATTCTTTATTAACTTTTTGTCCTCTTGATATCTGCCACAACACTCTCTATTCCACAGGGTCATTAGCAGGTCTGAGAATTATTGATGATAAAATTTGATTCCAGGTGAGTTGGCTGAAAAAACACCCATGCTGTTTGAAACTTTGGTGCCAGGAAAATGGATAAGAAAGTTACATTAATATGTGGAACCCATAGCAGTGCTTTTCCTCATAGAACTAAAGTTAAATCTTTTTAGAGTCTTAATTGTTAGGCATCCTTATTATAAAAAGGGAACAGTGTTTGTGCTTCTGTTCATTCTAGCAGTTATTTTGAGACTGTGCTGTGACATATTCTCCCATAACTTCTGCTTTTTATTTTTGCTACAGATGTCTTTCTAACATTTTTCCCCTTTTCTCCTGATTTCAGGTTCCTAGAGTGGCTAATTCTCCCCTTGTGTTTCCCAGAGGCCAGAACAGGTCTGTTCAAACTGGGTTCAGCACATCAGCTTGCACCTGGCCAAAGTGCCAGCAGCTCAAATACCAAAACTCAAAGAATAGGTGAGAATGATGTACTGCAACCTTTGTTTGCTTTGTTTGCCCTTGTGATGAATTATATACATTTTCACAATACTAACATGTTTCATACTTTTTTCCTTCAGACGGGTGTAGTCATTGATGATTTTCTGCGAGAAAAGTAAATTGGTAAGTTTTAGGCTCTCTTTTACAAAGGTGCACCAAATCAACGCATGCACTAACTGTTAACGCATGCATAGGATAACATGCACACGTTAACATTTACCACATGCTTAAAGCGGTGCCATTTAGGGTGCCGTTAGCGTGTGCTAAATGTTAACGCTTGCATGTTATCCTATGGACGCGTTAACAGTTAGCACATGCATTGATTTAGTGCACCTTTGTAAAAAAGAGCCTAAAACTCATCAATTAATTTGTCTCTATCCATCTTCCTTTTTCTACAGCCTGCCTTCTCCTACTAGGAGCAGATTATGGGACCTTAACAATTCTACCAGAGTAACAACCTAGGAGTGGCTTACTCTGCATACCTGTTATCCATCTCATCGAACTTCAGTTACCTGATATTACACTTGCATGCTGCTTTCCTAAACTGTGCAATAAAAATCTTAAACAATTTTTCACCTTGTGCTTATTTACATTGAGTAGCAGCCAGGCATTAGTGTTTCCTTAATAAGCACCATTTCAGCTACTTTGTCACACTGACCTTTGTCTTATCTAGTGTTCCATGAGGCCCAGGCTGCAAAGGAGAGAACTGGGGAGGCCCTTAGGGGTGGAAAACAGGGTAGCTGGCATGTCTCCTGCCTCACAGCCTGCGACCAGCATAATATTTGAAAAAATGAGATTATATGAGAGCTGGAGAGGATGAATAAGGTACAACAAGGTGCCTTAACTTGATGACCCAGAAATGGTTTCTTTCAGTCAGGGGAGACATTTCCTACCCTGACAGCTTAAGATATGCTTAACTGCAGCCGTTTCGGCATGCTTTGGGTGCTCCGCTACAGAGCCACAAACACGCCGTACTTACAGCCATAACGACACCTGTACGGAACAGTATAATCAAACCTGAATTGCTATTCTTGTATGGTTCATTGTGTAGCACAGCGGTTATAAAGTTGGCGTGTAAGCCTGGTGTGTGTTCGACTCCCTCAAGTACTTCAGCTGACACAATACTCATTTTAATAAAAATTACAAGCTACAGACCAATCAAATCTAATTTTCACCTCAAACAGCACAACATTAGCAATACTAGAAGCAATCAATTCCAAAAGTGGCGTTTGCATTTCATAAAAACAGCAGTATTTGACTCCATGTCACATTTATTCAAGCATACTTAGGATTCTGGCTTTTGGGACAATAAAAGAAGTGTTTTAAGACATTGAGCTAACAGTCTTTTGTCGCAGCTAACTGTGATATGATAGCTAAGGAGATGATACCGTAGCAGATCACTAAGCTATGATATGACAGGGGAGTCAGAGAAATGAGAGTGGAAGGTGGTGTAGCTCAATGAGTAAAAGCTTTGTGCTGATCTTGTAGAGGTTGTGAGTTCAACTCCCAGCCTGTCTTTTACTTGTGGCATTGTACCTTGCAGGTACACTTTGATGATCTCACAATGAGGTCAGCATTGTGCAACTACACACCTCCCTTTGCAATGAACTAGAAGCCACATTCAGGTCTGTTCTGTGTTTTATTCTGTTTTTAAGTTTTGCTAAATGAAGTTATGGGCTTTCTTTGATTTGAAGAATGAGCTGATTGCAGGAAAGTTTAGTGAGAAAGGAGGAGTTATTTGGAGCTTGAAACCTAAAGCTGTGATTTTCATGTGCTGTAATTAGCTAATAACATTTCTTCTTTAGGCAGTTTTAAATTCAATATGCTTGTACGGATGTGTCCTGTTTATGTACTGGCTGAATCACAAAATAAAATGCCTCAACTATATTTAGAATATCACTTTGGAAACGTCCAAAATCTGCCTAAATCTCATTCAGAGAAACTGAAGGATCCCTAGCCAGCTACTATAGCTGGGTCACGGTGTATATGAAGAAACTCCATCTTAGATCAGTGGGTAGTAAAACTAAAAACAGCAACCTGAGACTCCATATTATTGTTCTGAGATATCACAGTACTGTATGCAGGCCTGTTCTTTGTATCTGTCTTGTACCAGTCACGGCCAGGGGGCAACAGGTTGCTGCTGTTAGCTAGCTTTGATGTATAGACTATAGGATGGATTTATGGCTTTGTTTTTCTCTCTGCTCTTACCTTTTTGGCCAGAGCTGGTTATACTAGTTTGGACTGGATAGGACCCTATATAACCTTTGTGTCCGAGACTCTCGGGGTCCTCTGTTTTATACAGCTAGTTCTGTTCAGAAGTCCAGCATATATGCTTATAATAAAAGCCTTTTTTTTAACATCTCCTCAGTCTCTGGCTCAAGTCTCTGTACTACTGACGGAGGGCCTTATCCTAAAAGGCACCTTCAGAAACTTCTATCTAAAGCCCCAAACAAAGCTCAATGGATGAACTAGAGGGGTGCCTAAATAGCATCTATCCTACTACTGTCTTTCTGAAGCCCAAACCATGTCTATCTAAAGCCCAAACAATGCTCAAACAGCTATTCTTTACACTGCTTCAAGGAGCTCATTTTACAATTATTATATAGTTTCCTATGTAGCACAGAGGTTAAACTTACACCCTTCTATACTGATGTTTGCAGTTCAACTCCCCGTCAGTCAGTACCTCTCACTGGAAATGAAATATTATAAATATCCTTTTAAAGATGGCATACTGTGTTACTTTTTTTTTTTTTTTTTATTATGTTAAAGCTTACAATCCTAACATAATGAAGAAAAAGAATATGACAGGGCAGTAAGATCAAGCTTGTTCTGTCTCTTGGCATCTATCCTAGCAGAATTAACTGCCTATACGGAACAGTATAATAAAACCAGAATTGCTATTCTTGTATGGTTCGTTGTCTAGCACAATGGATTAGAGTGAAGGTTAGCGTGTTAGCATGTCACATTTTTTCAAGATTCACTCTGATGTTCCCAGTTCAAGTCCCACTGAAAATAATATATTATTAATATTCTTTTAAAGATGGTATACTGTGTTTATATTATGTTAAAGCTTACAATCCTGAAATAATGGAACAGAATCAGTAAAAAACACATTTTTACATATAACTAAATACATTGTAGGGACGTCCACCTGGCGTCTAGAAAAAAAATAAATTTGGGAGACGCGTATCTGACTCCTATCTCACATCTAAGTAATGCGGAACATGAGTTGCGCTCCACGGATGTCTAAACCATGCCTAAAGTTAGGCGCAGTTTGCAGAATCGGGGCCTTACTATTCAATAGACAGTCCCTGCACAGAAGAGCTTACAATCTAATTTGGACAGATCTAAATTCCTGTGCCTAACTTGTGCTTCCATCTGGCGTATTCTATAACAATGTGCCTAACTTTTAAGGATGCCGACAATCTGCTCATGCTGCTTTCCTGCCCATGTCCCCTTTCCAAATTTACTAGCATGTATGATTTGTAGAATAGCGTTTTCCAAGTAGCAAGTATAACTTTTATTTTGTACCAATTATGAGGTGTTAATTGCCAATTATTGGTGCCGATTACGTTTCTTAAACAATTAGGTGCGTGCACAAATCAGTTATGTATATCAATTTGCACATATAACCTAAGGTGCCATATATAGAATTGGGGGGATATTGCTTAATATCTCATGCAAAGTATTTAGGACCCAAACCTCCAAGAGATTTAAAAGCTTTGATGAGGAACTTAAAAAGTGTTTTGCTGAATCAGAAGGCAGCATGAGAAAAAGAAGAGAAGACTGGCTCTTCTCCACCTTTACTACCAGCAATGTTATGTACATGTTGGAGCTGAACTAGCATTTTGTCAAAGATCAAGATCAAACTAAATTACAGCAGTGCGCCTGGGATAGTACAGATGTCTGCGTCATCTGTCTACGTTCAGATTGCATCAGAAAAGATTTAATCTGCCTAATTAACTGCAATTTTCCTGTTAGCTGCATTTATCTTGTCTTCCATGGTAAGAGAAAAGTCAACCCAACATCCTAAGTTCTGGACCTTATCCTACAGAAATAAACATTTTGCACCATGTTTGACCCGTTAATGTAAACTATACAAACCCACAAGATCATTTTCCTTTTCTGGGTTAATTTTCAAGTGGTTTTATGGCATCCAGTTGCTAACCTTCTGGAACAAACATTTCTGTTCTCATAAAGGTATTCTATACTGCAGTCTCAGAAGGAATAAAGATCTAAACACCATCTGCACAGGAATAGTGTATTAATCTCTGTTCTCCAATAACCACTCATAACGGTTGTAAAAAAAAATGAAGTATAAAACAAAGGTTTCAAACTGCAGTTCTGGAGGACTGCAAACCATTCTAAGTTTAAAATTATTCCTCATGAATATGCATGAAAAATATTTGCATACAATGGAGGCAGTGCATACAAATGCATTTCATGCATATTTATTATTGCATATCATTGAAGCTAAATAACATATTCCTATTGGTACAGCACTACTTTCATATTCTCAATTCAAAAACGTTTCAGATTTCTCCATATAATATATTTTAATCATCTAATGAATACAAATGACCCCATAATCTTTAATCACAAATCCTAGGTCCTCTATAATTCGTGTTCTTCCCTATATGCCTTCTCACGCTTTGTCTGACGTGGCTTCTCCTTGTGTAGGAATCTGTGTAGCATCCTTGGTGTCATTACTGTGCAGCCCCTCTCCTGATTATATACTTGCTACCCCTGTTGCTTGTGTGTGTCCTCTGTGTCTGCTGTATTTGCCCTCTGCGACTGCTGTGTTTGTTTATCTACTGCTTGTCTGTCCTGTTGCCCTTGTGGTACTTGCCTGCATAGGTGTACTTTCCTAGTGTTTCTTCTTTGCAGTCACTCATCCCTTCTTAAGACCCTTCGCAAAAGTACTCTTGCTTTTGACGCACGCCAAATGGCTAAGCGCCATTGGCCCCTCCCCTTCTAAGGGGGAGCTCTGGATCTGTGCTTTGCTGATGTCGGAGGGGTGGGCGGAGCTATCTCTCACCACTGTCCCTCACTCTCACTTGCCTTCTCTTGTTCTTTCCCCTCTTACTCTTCTCTCTCTCTTCTCCCGATTCTGCTCCTTCTCCTGCTCGCCTGCCTCCCGACTTTCTCCTGCCTGCCCTACTCTCTGGGCTCAGCTGTTGACTAGCCATTGGCCCCTCCCCTTTTAAAGAGGGAGCTCCAGATCTGTGCTTCAGTGATGTCGGAGGGGTGGGCAGAGCTACCTCTCGCCATTGCCCCTCACTCTCGCCTGCCTTCTCTTGTTCTTTCCCCTCTTACTCCTCTTTCTTCTCCCAATTCTGCTCCTTCTCCTGCTCACCTGCCTCCCGACTTTCTCCTGCCTGCCTGCCCTGCTCCTTTTTTTCCCCCTATAGCCTATTGGCTAAGGTTCCTTAGGAATGTCTGACCAATCGGGTGAATGGGGGGGGGGGGAGCAGTAGCTACAGAAACAGTGCCTTAGCAATCTACTTAGCAACCTTCTGTCTTATTTTTCCCCTGCAACCTATTAGCCAAGTAAACTTCCTTAGAAATGTGTGACCAATAGACTGTAGGGAGAGGTTGGAATAGTAACATAGAACATAGAAACATGATGACAGATAAAGGCTAAATGGCCCATCTAGTCTGCCCATCCACAGCAATCATTATCTCTTTCTCTCTCTGAGAGATCCCACGTGCATTTCTCAGGCCCTCTTGAATTCAGCCACAGTCTCTGGTTCCACCATCTCTTCCGGGAGACTGTTCCATGCATCTACCACCCTTTCTGTAAAAAAGTATTTCCTTAGATTACGCTGAAGCCTATCACCTCTTAACTTCATCCTATGCCCTTTCATTGCAGTGTTTCCTTTCAAATGAAAGAGACTGGACTCATGTGCATTTACATTACAAAGGTTTTTAAACATCTCTATCATATCTCCCCTCTCCCGCCTTTCCTCCAAAGTATACAGATTGAGATATTTAAGTCTGTCCCCATACACCTTATCACAAAGACCATACACTATTTTCGTAGCCTTCCACTGGACCGACTCCATCCTTGTTATATATTTTTGAAGGTGCAGCCTCCAGAATTGTACACAATATTCTAAATGAGGTCTCACCAGAGTCTTATACAGAGGCATCAATACCTCCTTTTTCCTACTGGCCATACCTCTACCTATGCAACCTAGCATCCTTCTAGCTTTTGCCATCACCTTTTCAACCTGTTTGGCCTTCTTAAGATCATCACATACAATCACACCCAAGTCTCACTCTTCCATCGTGCACATAAGTTTTTCACCCTCTTAACTGTACCGTTCTCTCTGGTTTTTGTAGCCCAAATGCATGACCTTGCATTTCTTAACATTAAATTTTAGCTGCCAAATTTCAGACCATTCTTCAAGCTTCACCAGGTCTTTCATTATGTTATTCATACCATCCAGTGTGTCTACTCTATTGCAGATTTTGGTATCATCCGCAAAGAGGCAAATCTTACCCCCAAACCCTTCAGCAACCTTGAGGCACACCACTGGTAACATCCCTTTCCTCAGAGCAATCTTCATTGATCACTACCTTCTGTTGCCTCCCATTCAACCAGTTCCACTTTGGGACCCATCCCAAGGGCACTCAGTTTATTTATCAGACGTCTGTGTGAAACACTATCAAAGGCTTTGCTAAAATCTAAATACACCACATCTAGTACACATCCTCTATCCAATTCTCTGGTCACCCAGTCAAAGAAATTGATCAGATTTGTCTGACAAGACCTACCTCTAGTGAATCCATGTTGCCTCCAGTCCTATAATCCACAGGATTCCAGAAACTTGACCATTCTCTGTTTTAAAAGTGTTTCCATTAATTTGCTTACCACAGAAGTCAGATTTACCGGCCTGAAATTCCCTACTTCATTACTTCCACTTTCGTGAAGAGGGACCACATCTGCCCTTCTCCAGTCCTCCGGTAGAGACGCATTGAAAAGGACAGTCAATGAATCTACCAGAACTTCCGTAAGTTCCTTCAGCACTCTCAGATGTACACCATCTGGCCCCATCATTTTGTCTACCTTTATTTTAACTATCTCCTCATGAACACAACCCTCTGAAAATCGATAAGGGTCTATTACTCCTCCATCCCTATTCACATTTGTCTTCTGCGGTTCCGCTCCCGGCGCTTCAGCCATGAACACAGAAAAGAAATATTTGTTAAGCAATTCAGCCTTTTCTTTATCAGCTTCTAAATATTCCTCCCCTTTATCTTTGAGTCTCTTTTGCACTTTGCAACTTTGAACCACTTCTGCACTTCTTTCTATCACTAATATATCTTTCAAAATGTCATGTCTCCCCATTTTACCATGTCAGCTATTTTTTCTTCCATTTGCATCTTTGCTTTCCTGACTACATGACCAGCCTCTCTTAACTTTTCCAGATATTTTTGCCTGTCTTCCTCTTTCTGCGATCTTTTGTAGTTTATGAAAGCTAACCTCTTTTCATTACCTTCTCAGCTACTACTTTTGAGAACCAAAGCGGATTTATTTTCCTCTTACTTTTGCTTAATTGCCTCTGAAAGCCGCTGGTAAACCGTCAAGGAAATGACCTCATGACAACCCAATTGCTGTATTTATAAAGTAAATTTATTAATAATAATCAAAGTTCAGCTTTATATGAACCAAAGGTATAGCCAATTGAGTTAACAGATTACATACAGAATAGTCAACATATCTGATATGTAGAATCTGTCCTGAAGTTTGTCAGCACGGTATGCTACTTTTATACCCTAATTTATTGACCTAGGGTTAACAGTGTCACTTAGTTACAGATTTCATACTTAATCTCTATTGGTTTGTTATATTTCTCACTTGCGTTGATTGGACAGTACACATGTTGATCATAGAGTCATATTGAAGCATTATGTCACCTGTCTCTTTATTCAGTTTTCTATACCGTTCTCCCAGGGGAGCTCAGAACAGTTTACATTAATTTATTCAGGTACTCAAGCATTTTTCATGGCTTTTCTATTTTCCCCTAACAATGCACTATTAATACTGAGGTCAATAATCTCTGGAAACGAGTCCCCCTCCCTTCGAAGCTTGGTTGTAGATCTGTCAGCACTTTTCGATAGGACTCCTAGTATGCCATCTTGACCTGAGGTTGTGTGGTTTGGTGACCCAAACACACACTTCTTCTATGGAAAGTCCCAAAAGTGTCTAAAGTTGCAAAAGTCAGCTATTTTCACCTGTGGTTAATATAACTTTAGTAACGAAAGTCACTCTGACCTGGAGTCATCTGGTTTCAGCTCCTTTCTTGTGACCTAAGTCAAACATTTTTTGGGAAGGTCCCAGGATATGCAAAAGCATAGTCAGTATATGATGGTCAGTTTCTAGGTCAAAGATGAAATGCTCTTATGTCAGCTATTATTTCAGCTGGCAAGAACAGACATGCTTTTTGCACTTTTCAACAGGCTTGGATAACTTTTTGACACAAGTCTCTCTTAACTGTCTCTTTAGAGGGTCTTCCTCACCTCACAAAAAGGTTTGCCGCCCTTACAAATGCTCCTTTCAGTTTTGCCCACCACATTTCCACTCCTTCCAGACGTTCCCACCCAGACAACAATTCCTTGATGTAAACTCCCATCAGAACAAAGTTAGTTTTTTTAAAAGTGTAGAACCTTTGCTTTTGAATGAGCCCTCTCTATACCCATCTTAATATTAAACTGTACCATGCAGTGATCACTGGATGCCAGATGATCATGCACTGTAACATCAGAAACACTTTCCCCGTTTGTAAGCACTAAGCCCAGTATGACCCCTCCCGCAAGGGTTCCATTACCAGCTACTGGAACAGTTCTCCTTGAAGAGAATCCAGAATCTCCCTACTTCTAGAAGACCCCACAGTTACAGAAAGAGTGCCTTAGCAACTTGCTTAGCAACCTTCAGTTCTCTTTTTCCCTGTACCCTATTGGCTGGCTAAGCTTCCTTAGGAATGTCTGACCAATGTACTGCAGTTATCTTTGTTTTACTTTCCATGCCTTCCTCATCTAGCATTCACTTCAGCTGTGTTCTCTCTTTTACATTCCATATCTCTTGCCTCAGCTTCTCTTTCCCTCAGAATCCCTTAACTACAATATAGGTTTTCTTCCTTAGCCAGCCAATAAGCTACAGAGGAGACAGGACCAATGTCCTTCAGTCCCTTTTTTCCCCTGCAGCCTATTGGCTGACTAGCTTCCTTAAGAATGTCTGACCTATGGAGTCCGGACTGCAGAGGGAGGTGGAAGTTGTAGCTACAAAGACAGTGCCTTAGCAACCTGCTTTTCAACCTTCAGTCTTGTTTTTCCCTGCAGCCTATTGGCTGGCTAAGCTTCCTTGTCTGACCAAATCAGTTTTGCTTAACTCCAGTCCTACCTAATCACTTTCTCACACCAAAAACTGTAGATTGACCCAGTTTCATCAAAATCTTTAGAGTCGTTTTCAAGATAATAGTCAGAGCTTGCTCACTTTATATAACAGGATATGCTTAGTAAGTTGTGTGTAAATTCCAATTAGTACTGATAATTGCTTGTTAAGTGGCAATTATCGGCATTGACTGGCTTGTCAAACTGAGTGCACAAATTGGCAATGTACAGAGATATGAATGTGCAATTTTAGTCACTATATATAGATTCTGGGGGTTAGTGCACTATCACTATTCAGCAGCACTATCTAGTTAAGAGTCTTTGAATAGCAGAGATAGCCCAACACTGGTAATTTAACTATGCAGAAGTTAGAGAATGACACGGTGATAAAATTCATCATTGTTCCCGTCCCCTCGGATAACCATCTCCATGTCATTCTTTAAGAAGAGAGTGAAGAATCAGAGTATGAATGAGCACACCACTGACCCTCAAGCTTTGCATTGAAGAAAGCTTGTGTGGAAGGACTGAAGTTGAGATTAAATACTAAAGAATGACATGCAATGGTTTCCCGCAGTTATCCGCGGGGACGGTGATGAATTTTGTTACCATGTCATTCTCTAGCAGAAGTCTCTTCTACCTACTTGAATCAATTTGATTATGGACCCCATGAAGTTGGTTTGCTGACATTGATCACCTAAAATGAAAGACAGGGAAATAACAATAACATTTCCTGCAAGATGTCCAAAAATTGGGACAATGAAATATCCATTTTTGAAACTGTTAGATGTTCAATTTTTTTTAATGACCTATTTGGACATATTGGCCTTTAGGCCCAACTTTTTTTTGGCCATTTTTGAATAAAAAACATCCCAGTTCAAAATGTCCAAATCAAGCCCATGTAGACATGGGAGGGTCCACTTCTTAATGGACTAGCCACACAGACATGCCAACATTACAATGAAGCATCTTAGGGGGCATTGCTGTGAACTTCAAATATAGGGTGCCAGGTACATAGTTCACCATAACCTCCTTTTAGTGTATGATAAGCCCTTCAAAACTCCCCTAAAACCTTCTATACCTACCAGTCTATCACCCCAGTAGCCCTTAAGGGCTAGTGGCTTAGTGATAGTCATGCCACACTACTGTTAGGGTGCCATTTTGAAAGCAGCACAGGACTGGGCAGGAACAACTGGGCATTGCTTCTGGCTGAAACCCCCCCTGGAATCCTGAACCCCCCCACTGGACCATCAATGATTGTAAAGGTAGCTTCTATGGGGCATAGGGGAAGGGAGGTTCTTGAAGCCAGAGGGTGGGCTTAACACCGGGGGAAAACTTGAGTGGCTTGAGTGGGAACCCAGCTCTTTTGGCCCAGTGCTTTTATTTATTTGTTTAAATATTTCTATTTTGCTATATCCACAGTTTTGACGGATTACAGTTTATATAAATTGACTCGACTTAAGGCACATTAAGAAAAAACCTTCCCTCTCTGTCCCAGATGGGCTCAGGCTCACATTCTAAACTAAAGTGCCTAGGGAAATAGAAAAAAAATGAACAGTATTATAAGTATGTACACATCTACAGAAATAAAATAAGACTAAAAAATAAAATAAAACAGGAATACGAAAGATTAAATAAGTCCCAACAGAAATAAAACAAACTAAAGTAAAAACAAGAGAAATTATAGATAAAGTCTGGTCAGTCAATGTGGTGGAGGCAGCAGGACAAAACTCAAATGCAGGCCATCAAGGCTCTTCGAACCTCGGTGCAGGAATAGCAGGATCTCAGGCAGGCTGGATCTCAGATGGCCAACAGCTGCATGACGGATCGGGATCGCTCTCACACAGTTCCCTCTGATCACTGCAGGGCCTTTAAGACAAACTGGCCAGCTCTGAGGCAGAATGACTGTGCCTTGTTCAGTCTGGCATGTTGATTGTCTTCAAGAGACGTCCTCTGCATGGATGCACACCTTCTACGCCCTCCATGATGCACCACCTTTGCCACAACAAGCCACCCAAAGGGAACATCGATCTCCTTGTCACCACCCTTTATCGCACTGCACCATAGCACATCACCAGACACCGACAGACAAAGAAGCATGATTTTCCAGTGACAACACAACGGGTTGTGGGAATAATGCTACTTGTGAGATGGCTTGCAAGCAGTGTTAGTCTCGTACCCTAGGATTCAGCAACTTGCAGTACTGGGAATCAAAGTGCAGTAAAAGGGGGAGAGTGCAGTGCAGTGGTTAGAACTACTGCCTCAGAACCCTGAGATTGTGGGTTCAAACCTGTATTGCTCCTTATGACCCTGGACAAGTCATTTAATCCCCCCCATTGTCCCAGGTATGTCAGATAGATTGTGAGCCCACAGGGACAAAAAAAAATGCTTGAGTACCTGAATAAATTCATGTAAACCATTCTGAGTTCCCTGGGAGAACAGTATAGAACACTGAATAAATAAAGGCAAAACTTTAATCATACCTTGATGAATTCCCTCCTCTCCAAAGTGACCTGCCCAAGATCCTAAGGATTTGAACTGGGCTTCTCTCATTGTCAACTGAATTTTCTAACCATTAAGCTACCCCTAGTAGTAGAAAACAATTCTATGAGAAACTTTTACAATAAATGCAAAGAGCAACCAACATCAAGAGTGATTGGTAGTTGCTTTTGAATGATATCAATTGGTAAGAATATTGAAAAAGTTAATATTAAACAATGGTGGAATTTTCTGCTCCAGCTAGGGAGACTATGATTGAAAAGAGAAATAAATAGAAGTACTGTACTTGTATCTACCATTATTTTGAATCCACTCATTTGAAGGCTGCTGCAATTGCCAGTATAATAAGAACTGCCTGAAAGGTTGAAAGCATCTGGCAGCTTGGCATTTCTGAGCCCCTATAATAAGTTAGTGAAACAGTCAAGAAAAGAAAATAGTAAAAGTCAGACTGTGGTGATTGATAGGAATTTTGAGCAATAACAATGAAACCCCAATTTTTTTTTTTTCGTTCTGCCATTTGACAGAGAAGTGTCAGACATTCCTCAATTATAAACAGTGAAAAATACATTTTAGTTCTATAATAAAGAATTTTTTTAAAAAGGGAGGAAAATATATTGAACCCTAAGGCCAAAAAAAGCAAGTATGACTTAGCATCGACTTCAGTTATAAGGAAAAGGTGTCAACCACATCTCTGTGATGAAAACAGTAACAAACTCATCACTATAATCATAACACACTAATAAAGCTTATGGCATTGAAGTTGAGGAAATATGTCATTGATTCTTAATTTATGTATTATTTTAGTTTTATTTTTAAAGTTATATAATTTGCCTTGGGCATTTAAAAGATAAGGTTGGAAAATGGATGCAACGGATAATTATTTAAAACCGCTGGTCATCATGCTTTTTCAAAAACTGGCCTTGGCTTTTAAAAACATACATATATTCAGCATCATCATTGTGGCAATTTGATGATTGCTCCTACATATTGGCACCTAAGGAAATTAGGTATCTGTTGTCTATCCTCAATATGGTGAAAATACATTTTGAGCCGATGTGGACAGATTCCTTTTCATATTGAGCAGTTGTTTTGAAATCAGTCACCACTTTTTTCTTTTAAGGCAGATGATTAACACAAAAGCATTTAAGAATCAACTTAAGGGCCACCTTTTCTCCCAATATTTACAAATCTCATGATGTAGCAAGATGTGTGACTATTATGTGCTGCGGAGATCCTTGTGTAGTGTTCTTGGAGGTGGGAGGGGTCAAGGGTAAAGTTTTGTGTTCATTATTGGCATACTTGGGAGTGTTTTGTTTTTATTATGCATGATTTGAACAGAGATGGAATATAAATGTGTTACCATTATAGAATATTAGTGTAATGTGCACTTTGACATTAGCAATAGAGCTGGCTTTAAGTGTGTGCACATAACTGCTAGTAATGCATATTCACCTTATAACAGTGGCTCTTAAACCTGTCCTAGGGGATCCCCAGACAGCTGGGTTTTCAAGATATCCCTAATGAACATGCATGAGGCAGATTTGCATATAATAGAGGTGACAGACATGCAAATCTGCCTCATGCATGTTCATTAGGCATATCCTGAAAACCTGACTGGCTAGGGGCCCCCAGGACAGGTTGAAGAACCACTGCCTTATACTATTCTATAAGCTACACATGTAAATGTGTGCACCGTCCATGCTCTGGCCAGAGTCTGCCCATGTGAACGCCCACCTGTGGTACGTTTTTGCACTTACTGGGCATTAGTTGCAGAAACTAGTATAAGGCATTGCAAAGCATGTATGGTAAATGTAATATGGTGTGATAAAGGGTTATGATGGTGGCATATCCACCTCAACAGCTCCCTCCCTTGTTCATCTTCCACCTCTGACACTCCCAGTCCTTCCCCTTACACCTCAGTCATTAAAAACTTTCCTCCCTATCAACTTCTGATCTCCCTTCCAACACCCCCTAACACATGATAAGATGCATCCTTGCCTGACACCATGTTTTATGGGAAACCAATCAGTGTTGCCATATTCTGTTCTCACTGCAACTTCTTGAGTTTCATAGAAGCTTTTTATCAGCTGAGTAATGTGTTTGGCTATTCCTATTTATGCTGGGATGCACTGGGAGTGGCCTAAGACTCCAATTGGTCAGATCCCTAAGGCCTTTCCCAAGGGAGTAGCTTTAGGTATCTGGCCAGTCGTAGCCTTAGGCTATTCCCAGTGCATCCCAGAATGCACTGGGAAGGAGGCCTAAGACTCCAGTTGGCCCAGGTGCTTAAAGCCCCTCCTGTGGGAGGAGCCTTAGATACTTGGGCCAATAAGGGCCTTAGTTCCCTTCCCGGTGCCGGCAGGAGGGAGTGGGTATTCTTCCTGCTAAGGATGTTAGGGAGTTGCCGGAAGGACGGAGTGGGCACTCCTCCTGCTGCAGACAGTGTGGGAGAGTTCGGGGTTGCAGAGGGAGGGAGTGGGCATCCCTCCTGCCGGCCGACTTGCAGTGGGGTTTGGGGGTTCCCTGTTGCTGCCACTCAGCTGATCGCGGTAGGGAGATTCCCTTGCCACAATCAGGTCAGCCGCAACGCAATTCTCTAAACGGCGTCTGTGACATGGATGCCGGTTAGAGAATCGGGGTGGTTGGGTGGGGTTATACGTTTGTCCATTAGGATGGATGCGATTCTATATAGGATGCCCATGTGCGATTCTCAAAAGCCACTTAGCAGGCTGCTGAGACCGGGCGTCCTATACAGAATCAGGCCCTAAGGGTTCACACACTACCGTATTTTCACGCATATAACGCGCGCGTTATACGTGTTTTTACAAACCGTGCATACCCTTGCACGGTATACGCGTGAGCGCGTTGTACAAAAATTTTTTTACATAGTTCCCCCCCCCTGACGTCCGATTCACCCCTCCCCCGCTGCAGGACCGCTCGCACCCCCACCCCGAAGGACCGCTCGCACGCACACGCACCCCCACCCCGAAGGACCGCTCGCACGCGATCCCATCCACACCCGCATCCCCACCCTGAAGGACCGCTCGCACGCACTCCCACCCGCACCCCAACCCTGAAGGACCGCTCGCACGCACTCCCGCCCTCTTGCCCCAGCCAACCACGGCACCCCCGACACGATCGGGGCAAGCGGGAGCTCAAGCCCTCTTGCCCCAGCCAACCGCGGCACCCCCGACACGATCGGGGCAAGAGGGAGCTCAAGCCCTCTTGCCCCCCCCCCGACACGATCGGGGCAAAAGGGAGCCCAAGCCCTCTTGCCCCGCCGACTCCTCAACTCCCCGACAATATCGGGCCAGGAGGGAGCCCAAACCCTCCTGGCCACGGCGACCCCCTACCCCCACCCCGCACTACATTACGGGCAGGAGGGATCCCAGGCCCTCTTGCTCTCGACGCAAACCCCCTCCACCCAACGACCGCCCCCCCTAAGAACCTCCGACCGCCCCCCCAGCCGACCCACGACCCGCCTGGCTGACCCCCACAACCCCCCCACCCCCCTTCCCCGTACCTTTGTGTAGTTGGCCGGACAGACGGGAGCCAAACCCGCCTGTCCGGCAGGCAGCCAACAACGGAATGAGGCCGGATTGGCCCATCCGTCCCAAAGCTCCGCCTACTGGTGGGGCCTAAGGCGCCTGGGCCAATCAGAATAGGCCTGGGAGCCTTAGGTCCCTCCTGGGGGCGGGGCCTGAGGCACATGGGCCCAACCCGACCATGTGCCCAAGGCCCCACCCCCAGGAGGGACCTAAGGCTCCCGGGCCTATTCTGATTGGCCCAGGCGCATTAGGCCCCACCAGTAGGCGGAGCTTTGGGACGGATGGGCCAATCCGGCCTCATTCCATTGTTGGCTGCCTGCCGAACAGACGGGTTTGGCTCCCGTCTGTCCGGCCAACTACACAAAGGTACTGGGAAGGGGGGTGGGGGTGTCGTGGGGGTCGGCCAGGGGGGTCGCGGGTCGGCTGGGGGGGGCGGTCGGAGGTTCTTGGGGTGGGCGGTCGTTGGGGGGAGGGGGGTTTGCGTCGAGGGCAGGAGGGCCTGGGATCCCTCCTGCCCGTAATGTAGTGCGGGGTGGGGGTAGGGGGTCGCCGTGGCCAGGAGGGTTTGGGCTCCCTCCTGGCCCGATATTGTCGGGGAGTTGGGGAGTCGGTGGGGCAAGAGGGCTTGGGCTCCCTTTTGCCCCAATCGTGTCGGGGGGGCAAGAGGTCTTGAGCTCCCTCTTGCCCCGATCGTGTCGGGGGTGCCGCGGTTGGCTGGGGCAAGAGGGCTTGAGCTCCCTCTTGCCCCGATCGTGTTGGGGAGTCGGGGAGTCGGCGGGGCAAGAGGGCTTGACGTTAGAGAAAGGACGAACCACTGGAAGAGGAAGCAGGGCAGGCGCAGGGCTCATGGAAGGGCCGGGACCGCCAAGAGAAAGCAGCAGGACACCGGTAGGAGCTTCTACATGATGGGGGGGGTCGGGAGGCTGTGGGGGTGCGAGCGGTCCTTCAGGGTGGGGGTGAGGGTGCGGGTGGGAGTGCGTGCGAGCGGTCCTTCGGGGTGGGGGTGCGAGCGGTCCTGCGTTGTGGTGAATCGGACGTCGGGGGGGCATCAGGTTTTCAGGGTGGGGACAGGACTTCAAGGGGGAGAGGAGAGTCGGGGCGGGCGAAAGGAGAGTTGGGGTGGCCAGAGGAGAGTCAGGGCGGGCGAAAGGAGAGTCTGGCAGCATGCGCGGTATACGGGTGTGCGTGGTATATAAAAATTTCTGTACATAAATTTGTGTTTTCCGCGCGCTATACCCTTGTGCGCGTTTTACACGGGTGTACGTTATCTACGTGAAAATACGGTAATCACATGCTTATCAGCAATTAGCACAGAACTTGTTCCCTCTCTGTCCCCTCTGTCCCCAGACAACCCCCACTGTGAAAAAATACATTTTATTTTTTATCAAGTGGATACTTTGAGCACATTCTGAAATTACTACAGGACACGTCAGCAGGCCATTGTTTGTTGTGGTAAGCACATGTTACTGTGTACTGCAGCTTTGTAAAAGACTTAAATTTTTTTGGGGGGGGGTTTAATACTGACCTGTAAATATTCAAAAAAACCTTTTATATAAGAGGAGACCAAAACTCCAGGTGGTGAATTCGCCTTTAAGTTAGTCACAATTTATAGCCTTTGTGCCAGTTATGAAGTATGTTGCATTCTGTTGATCTATTGAAAGACTCATTTGGTCAGTTATCTAAAACATGTGGTGTCTGGGAACAAATCATGAGAAATATTTGTTCTTTGAGGGGTTCTCTCTTTTCTTTTTTCTAAGTTGATTTCAAGTGAAGAACAATGGCCACAATTCTACCAAAAGCCAAAATTTAATTCACTTGAATGCAAATGTTTTGGCTGGAGCAGATTACAGACGCTTGAGCTCAATTTTAAAAATAAAAATTTCAGAATGGAGATTACTGAGAGTAAACTCCCCTGTCCTTCACTAAAGGGGCTGCTAGGTATTAACATATTTAATACAGGGACATGAAGAGACCTTATGGCAAAATATCCACTAATCTAAAATTGAACTTATTAGTTTAACACAGGGGTGTCCAACCATATGGCTTCCCTGGGCCGCATTGGCCGAAAAAAATGTTTCTGGGGCCACACAAACGTGCAAACGCTGCAGCAAGACAGAGGAGGGAGCCAGCAAGACGGTAAGCACCCGGGGGCAGCAGAGGAAAACACTGCATCGCCCTCTACCGGGGTCACACAAAATACTTCATGGGGCTGCATGCGGCCCTTGGGCCGCAAGTTGGACACCCCTGGTTTTAACAAGTCACCATTCAAAACATATTATAATAACCAAACACACTTCTACTTGTCATTAAAAATAAAACAGGAACATACATGTAACATAAACACTAACACAGGGGCACTGCAACGAATGCCCAAAGGAAAAGAATAACCAAAATGAGAAGGAAAAAGCCTCAGATCCCAACCTCCATCTTGCAGTGACAGTTGGCAGGTATAGCAGGGTAAACCTCATAGGCATAAAGAAAAAAAAAAAAAAACCTCCTTGTGTGCAAATTAAATTGGTGCAATGTGCAATGCAAGTATATCCCCCAAATAATAGGCTTATCTGTGTTAGGAAATGTCTGTCACACCGACGATGGCCAGTGTTTCACATTCATGGCTGCTTCAGGGTGTGAACGCACTGCACAGACCTCAGTGGTATCTTGCTACTTCACAAACGTGGCTACAAGATGCCATTGAGGACTAAACATAACATCACAGTGGTTTTACAACGGTATGAAAAATTTAAGCCCTTCTCTAACAACATCGACAATAAAAATGTTTAAAATTCATACACAGCTATAATAAACTAAAATTCCATCAACAAGACAAAGACTAACCAGTAAAATCACAAACAACAATATAAAACAAAGTTGCCAAACCCCGCAAATGATAAACACCTCTCCGCATCTCCTGAAAGGTAGAAATATCTCCTGATATATACCACATAACTTTGAAGGTCATAGAGAAAAGCCTGGATTTTCTACCCGCCTCCCCCACACATTTTAAAAGTATTAAATGAGCTTTGCACTCTCAGATCTGCTGCAAGCCAGTTCCTAAAATAGTGAGCAACACAGCCGAAAGCACATCATGAAATGATTTCCAGCCTATCTGCCGAGGGTGGTGAAAAAGTCAAAAGATTATGTATTTTGTATTTTGCGATAACTTAAGAAGCTGAGAAGGAGAATATACAATAAGTAAAGTTGTCAGATACAGTGGAATGTTACAGTGTAAAGCACAAAATATCAAAACAGGGTTGTTAAATTTAATGATCCGTTAGCAGTGAGGGTTCCATGATCTGATTTCAAGACACCGTGGATAAGTTTAACCCCTTCCTTTACTAAGGTGCACTAACCGATTAGCGCGCGCTAATCAAATTAGCATGTGCTAAACGCTAACGCGTCCATAGACTAATATGCACATGTTAGCATTTAGTGTACGCCAAATCAATTAGCGCGTGCTAATCAGTTAGCGCACCTTAGTAAGGGCGCACTATGCATTTTAGTGCGGATTTAGCACATGCTAAATCAATGTGTGCGCTAACCGCTAGCGTGTCCATAGGATAGCATGCACATGTTTAGCACGCACTAATATTTAACGCGTGCTAAAAAGCTTAGCGCACCTTTGTAAAAGAGGGGGTAAATGTTTAGAAGGAGCTGCGATCATTTGATGGCAGAAAGGGGAACTTCACCATAAAAGGAATTGCAATAATTTAACCCCCTCTTCTATTAAACTGCGCTTGCACTTTTTAGCGCAGAGAGCCGCGCTGAATGGGCCACGCTGCTCCTGACGCTCATAGGAACTCTACAAGTGTTGGGAGCAGCGCAGGCCATTCGGCGCAGCTCCCTACGCTAGCGCAGTTTAATAGAAGAGGCCCTAAGTGATTCATCAACAACATTATTAAAATAAAAGCTCTGCGTATATTAAACTAATTGTACAAGGGGGTGCTGAAAAGTTCTCAGACAACCAAGAAGAGAATGACATAGATAAGGTTCCATCAGTGTTCTTAAACAATGTCAAAATATAGAATTTCATTTCTGCAAATTGGCACTTAATGAAATAACCTCCTCCTTTACAAAGCTGTGCTAGCGTTTTTTTGCGCTGGCCACCGCGGTAACAACTCTGATGCTCATAGAATTCCTATGAGCGTCCAGTCTGTTACCGCCGCGGCCAGCGCTAAAAACGCTAGCACAGCTTTGTAAAGGAGGGGGTAAGATAGCAGCTGCAATGGCAAAATAACGCTCAGAATTTAGGGAGTTGGTTGGTTGGGCTGAGAACTTTTCAGGACCCCCTCGTGCAGCCTGTTCGCGGCCATGAGTAAAGCACTAATAGGCTTTGTGAGTAACTTTACAATAGAATAAGTAGAAAAGGATTTTAGATATTCAGGGAGGTACTTATGAAATTGTACTGGCATATACAGTACAGTATGGGGCTCAATCAACACTTAAACATGCCTAAAAACCTGCCCGAGTCAGCACTTGGACCACCTAAAAGACAAGTCATCCAAGTGTGGACTTTCTGTGCCTCTGAATGTCGCTGTGTGCCCAGAGCTAAAAGGGGCATATCTATAGGATTGGTTAGGGCAGGATGGGGGTTGACCTAGACTTAGTCATCCTGCAGTGATAATCAAATGTTTTACTAGACATCCTGGAAAATGTTATAAGTTAGACAATATAAAACAGGTATACGTGCCAAAAGGTTATCCAAAGTGACTAGATAACCACTGTGGAGACAAAGTAAACATCCATACACACTCCCCCAGTGTTCACTGACTTCCTCATACCCCCACAAAGATCAGAATAAAAAAGTACATACCTGTTTCCAGAATATCAGCACTTGGTATAGGAAAGCCTAATACAGCTGCACACAGGTGTCTTAAATAGCCTGGGGGGGTGGGCTACTGCCCAACAAAAAACCCCAAACCCCACTCTACTGCCATGTAGGTGCCACCTGCAGCCACAAGGGCTATTAGGGTTGTAGACAATCGTCATTATTCCTGAATACCTAAGAGCGAGGTTGGTGCAGTGCATTGCACAGTGCGCTAATCAACTCGTGGGTATAGTGGGTTTTGGGGGGCTCACCAAAACCTATAAGAGACTTCTGATGAGATGTTTATCTGGTATCCTTTTTGTGAAGTTCACAAGATGCCCCACTGCTCTGTTACCATTTCTGGGTGACCAGTTCATTAAAAGATTGGTCCTTCCAACATCTAAATCAGGGGTAGGGGAGTGAACAAACATGCGAGATAGAGTGGCTCATCTGTTTTCAAGACCTTGAAAGTAATAAGAATCAACTTATATACAATGCGATATTTTACTGGGAGCCAATGGGCATTTTTTATAAATGAATTAATATGGTCAAATTTACCAAGATTGTTGGTTAATCTGATAGCTGTCTCAATTCTAATCTCTATATTCTATCTACTTTCTATCTAAAATGGGTTTTATATTGTATAAAAGCAGGTGCTATGTTGTCCTGGCACTTTATTCATGTGGAGGGGAATAATCAAAACATACATCTAATTCCTATTTGGGTGTATGATGCTAGATGCCCAAAGTCAACAGTGAGGAAATGTCCATTTTTCAAAAAATACGTCTAGAATATATATATTTTTAAATCGTTTATCTGACCGTCCAGGTTATTGTTGGCCAGAACGTCTATCTTTATACCACATTTTCAACCAAAATTTCGTCCAAGTCCCAAACACCCAGAACAAGATCATTTAGATCAGGGATAGGGAACTCCGGTCCTCGAGAGCCGTATTTCAGTTGGATTTTCAGGATTTCCCCAATGAATATGCATGAGATCTATTTGCATGCACTGCTTTCAATGCATATTCGTTGGGGAACTCCTGAAAACCTGACTGGAATACGGCTCTCGAGGACCGGAGTTCCCTACCCCTGATTTAAATGATCTTGTTCTGGATGTTTGGGACTTGGACGAAATTTTGGTTGAAAATGTGGTATAAAGATAGACGTTCTGGCGGTCTGGCCAACAATAACCTGGACGGTCAGATAAACGATTTAAAAATATATATATTCTAGACGTATTTTTTGAAAAATGGACATTTCCCCACTGTTGACTTTGGGCATCTAGCATCATACACCCAAATAGGAATTAGATGTATGTTTTGATTATTCCCCTCCACATGAATAAAGTGCCAGGACAACATAGCACCTGCTTTTATACAATATAAAACCCATTTTAGATAGAAAGTAGATAGAATATAGAGATTAGAATTGAGACAGCTATCAGATTAACCAACAATCTTGGTAAATTTGACCATATTAATTCATTTATAAAAAATGCCCATTGGCTCCCAGTAAAATATCGCATTGTATATAAGTTGATTCTTATTACTTTCAAGGTCTTGAAAACAGATGAGCCACTCTATCTCGCATGTTTGTTCACTCCCTATGTAGCTGGTAGGAAACTGAGGTCCATAAATAAGCAATTCCTTGTAATACCATCTTACAAAGAAATTGTACATGAACATGTTTGAGACACAATTTTCTCTGAAACTGGTCCAAGATATTAGAATGCGATCCCATTGGTACTTAAAACAATAATATTAGTGGATAAGTTAAAAGAAAATCTAAAGACCTTTGAGGTACATAATCAAAAAGAAAATATGTCTAAAAACCCGACTAAATTGGTACATAGACGATCAAAAAGACAGGTCAACCAAGTACCGATAATCAAAACAGGTTTTAGATGTATGTAAAAGCATCTTAGGCCTTTTCACTGCCGCTGGGCACCCAAGGTGAAAAGGAGTGTTTTTCAAGGAGTGGTTAGGGCGGGAGGTGGACGGGATGTGGGCCGACCTGTACTTAGTCGACCGGCAGCCATAATGAAAAGTTTGACAAAGTTGCTTGTATGGAACTTATATGTTTTGACTTAGACCAAGTCAAAACAGGTATAAGTTCCAGATCGTGCCGCTGTGCTGATCACAGCTGCCGCAATCAGCTCAATGGCCCAGGCAACCCCTCCCTCTGCCCCCGTAACGATCATGGCAGGAGGGATGCCCAGTCTTGCCCTGCACCTGCCATGACCCCCCTGAATGATCGTGGCAGGTGGGATGCCCAATCTCTCCTGTCGGACACCCTCCCATTCCCTCCAAAGTTCGGCAGCAGGAGGGATGCCCATTCCCTCCTGCTGGACACCCCCCACCCCCCAAAGGTAGCCCACCCAGACCCACCAAGGCCATCCCCACTTGGATCCCCCCTAACCTTTTTTAGATGGCTGGCTTAAAGCCCCTCCTCTAGGCTACCTATGGAGGAGTAGGGGATGTCCGGCAGGAGGGACTTGGCATCCCTCCTGCCAGTGAGCTTTCATTGAGGGGGTGTCTGGCAGAAGAGATTGTGTATCTCTCCTGCAGTTATAATTTGGGGGGGATTCGGGGGTGCCGGGCAGGAGGGACTGGGCATCCCTCCTGCCGTGATCATTCGGGGGGAGGGGTTGGGGGTGTTGGGCAGGAGGGTTTGGGCATTCTTCCTGCCATGATCATTCAGGGGGAGTTGTGCGGCAGATGCCAGGCAGGAGGGACTGGGCATCTCTCCTGCCAGTGATCATTTGGGGGGTTCGCAGCAGGTTCCGGCAGGAGAGATTGGGCAACATGAAACACTATATGGGGGGCTTTCCGATGGTGGAGTCAGTACTTGGCCAGTTAAAAGTCAATATTTAGCACTTAACTGACCAAGGTAGATGCATAAATAGACCCGTTATCTTTATGTGGTTCACCGTAGCTGTTTAAGTGCTGAATATTGCACTTAACCGGCTATGGTTTTGTCGCTTCTGTATACATGGAAATTCAATGCTGGAGTCCTGACATGGTCCAGGATTGAATTTCTGAGGGTAACACTGGCAGCAGTCAGCAAATCACTGATTTGTGCCGACTGAATAATGTGAGCTCTCAGCATTTATTGAATATTGTGCCTATTATACCTATGAAAATCTCAAATAGGTGATAATTCTATAAGAGACTACCTAGATTTAAGTTGCAAAAACACATACAAGTGCCAGTATTTTAGTCATGTCAGAGTATAATGAGAACACATTTGCATGAAAATGACCATTATCTTTTAAAGGTATTCTTTTAAGGAAGCCCTTTGAGCATTCTCTCTCTTACATTGCACCCTCTCTTTCAAATTTTCCCTACTTGCATTAGAAACATTAATTCTTATTGAGGGGCATTATTTGTTTTGCAAGTATTTGATGATTTTACTTTTCCATAAAACATATGGGGCTCATAATCGAAAGAGAAAAATGTCCAAAAAACGGCCTAAATTGGCACTTGGATGAACATTGTCCAAACACGTCCAAGTGCCGATATTAAAAACGAGTTTTGGATGTATTTCTAAATGACCTAGGCCTTCATAGTGCCGCTGAACGGCCAAAGCTAAACGGGCGTTTCAGGAGGAGTGTCGAGGGTGGGAGTTGGGCGGAACGTGGGCCAGCTTAGACTTAGTCGTACAGCATTTATAACTAAAAGTTATACAGCCCGGGATCGACGGAACTTGGACGTTGTGACTTAGACCATGTAAAACATGGTCTAAGTCACAAAAGCCCACCTAAAGTCAGCAGATAAACACTGCAAACACACAAAACAGACCCCCCACACATTACCCAGGGATCAACGACCACCCCACCCCCACAAAAATATTAATTACACCTTTAAAATTCAGCCTCCAGACCATCATCACTTGACAGCCTGGCATAGGAAAGCCTAGTCGTCCAGCACAGAGTCGCCTTAAGCCGTCTTGAGGGTGGGTCCTAATAGGGACTCATGGAGAGGAGGACCCATGTCCATAAGCCCCTGTAATCACTGCATTCATACTGAAACATGTGCACTCCCCTATACACCCCCAAAACCCTTTTTTACTGGCATTTAATGTAATGTAATTTATTTCTTATATACCGCTACATCCGTTAGGTTCTAAGCGGTTTACAGAAAATATACATTAAGATTAGAAATAAGAAAGGTACTTGAAAAATTCCCTTACTGTCCCGAAGGCTCACAATCTAACTAAAGTACCTGGAGGGTAATAGAGAAGTGAAAAGTAGAGTTAGAGGAAAAATAAAAATAAAATAAACATTTTAACAAGACAGCATTGATCTAAATACTTTGGAAGGTAGAAGAGAGGAGAGAAAGGAATAGAAGCAGAAGGGGGAGCCGTTGAACAGTAGAATTCTGGAGAAATTTAAATGATAGAAATAGAACAAAACAAAGACAAAAGGCAAAACAATAGATAAGATTAAAGATAAATTTAAGTGGCTCCTGCAGCCATAAGGGCTATTGGGGTGGTAGATAAGTGGGTCTAAGGGATTCTGAAAGTGGTTTGGGGGGCTCACCATGACCTATAAGGGAGCTGTAGTGAGGTGAAGACATGGCACCCTTTTTGTGAAGTTCACAGCAGTGCCCTGTAAGGTACCCCACTATTTAGGTGCCATGTCTGGGTGTTCAGTCCATCACTTTGCAGACCCCTCCCACATCCAACAGGGCTTGTTCTAGACGTTTTTGACTTGGACAAAAATGTGGTATAAAGATGGACAATTTAGCGACTTGGACGTTCAGATCTGCAGGATGAATAATTAGACAATTTACAAAAGAAAAAAATTTTGGACGTATTTTTCAAAAATGTGTCCTAGGCTGTTTTTTTACTTTGGACGACATGCGAGTCAGATGAAAATGGACTTAGACGTCCCTTTCGATTATGCCCCTCCACAGCATTATCTTTTTTTACAATTGTGTCTTCATCCTGGTCAGTTTTCATTATATTTTTGTTAGGAAGCTGCATTTGTAATTTTGTAAACCATATTGAGCTTTTTTTATGGAAGATGCAGTATATAAGAATGAGGAAGAGATTAGATTATATATTTTTGATATATGAAGATAGATTCAACAGTTGCCACAGGTAATAGAGCAGTTTATAATATCTGCTTGAATTTGTGGGATCAAATTCTAGCTGTATCCCAAGAACACTAACCTGTGATTTTTAGAAGTAGTTCATGCCTGTCTAGGAACCACGTAACCTTACTATAGCCTCAACTAATTGGCTTTGTAACTCTTTTGTAACCTGCAATGAATCCTAGTTGAAAATTGTGGGATATGAAAAATTATATGGTGTGGTATGGTATAGTTCCCATATGGTATTTTAAAAGTCAGATACCTGTCGATTTGTGTTACGGACTTACAGAATCCCTGTTTTGCTTGGGTTCAGGTAGAATTTGTTGTTAGGCAGTCAATTTACTCAAAGCCGAGGGTAGATCGGGTTCAATGGCTATGAGTAGCTATACATCAGGGGTGCCCAACGCGTCGATCGCGATCGACTGGTAGCTCAGGAAGGCAACATGAGTCGATCGCAGAGCCCATCCCGGGCTCTGTAATAGACTCGTGTTGCCGTCCCGATCTACCGGGCCTATCAGCCTTCCTCTCCCCGACATCAAAGATGCCGACGCCGGGCATTAGGCTGTTTTGTCATTTCGGGGGGGGGGGGGGGGGGCGTGGCGGCGGCAGCAGCAACAGCCTGAAAAAGAAATCATCCTGGCCCGGGTCGGTGTCATACTCCGGAACTTCTACCTCTTCCAGCAGCCCTCTCCCTTCTACCTGCTTCCGGCCACACACCCTGCCCCGCGGCTCTCTTCGGCAACTCAGCAGCAGCGATCGACACAAGCTTCTGACGTCGGGGCCTACCCTCTGTGAGTCTCACTTGTTTCAACTTCCTTTTTCCACAAAGGCGGGACTCGTAGAGGGAAGGCCTCGATGTCGGCAGCTTGTCTTGATCACCGCTGCTGATGAGTTGCTTAAGAGAGCCGTGGAGCAGGGGGGGGTTTGCCAGGTGCAGGTAGAAGGGAGAGGGCCAGATGCAGGACTCGTGGGTGAGGGAGCAGAAGAGAGAGAGAAAGAGAGAGGGAAGGGAAACAAAAGGAAATATTTCATACTGGGCTGGGCCAGAGTTGAGGGAGGCTGGAAAGATTCTGGCTACAGGGTGCATTAACAAAGGAAAAGGGGGTAAAGCTGAAAATGGAGATAGTGACACAAAGAAGAGAAAGAGTAAGCAGGACCTACTGAATAAGGATAGAGATACAGAGGGGACATGAAGAGGAGGTGAAATAGAGACATAGAAGTAATGCTGAAAAAGTGTGTGGAGGGGGAGATAAAGACATTGAAAGGGCAAATGGTGAACATGGGGTAAAGACAAGGACAGAGACAAATGAAGATTCTGAAAAAGTGGTGAGAGGGATATAGGTGAGATGGACACAAAGAAGGGTGATGCTGGAAAATAGGTGGAATGGTAATTCTGACAGACACAGAAGGGAAATACTGGATCAAGGAGAGATGGGGCTCAGGCTGGATGGAATGAGGAGAAATGCCTTGTTGGCCCGGAACTTCCTCTCCTACGTCAGAATTGACGTCAGGGAGTGGAATGCTGGTCAACGCGACGCTTCTGCAGGGAAAGCTTGGGACGGCGGTGGCTTGGGGGCTGTTCCCCGATGGCGGTGGCAGCAAACCGAGTGGCTTGGGGGAGGGCACGGAGAAAGAAAGAAAGGGGGCAGACAGGGAGACAGAAAGAAGGGGGAACAGGGAGACAGAAAGAAAAAGTTGGGGGAGAGAATGAGATCTGGAGGAGAGGAAACATACAGGAGGCTGAAAGAAAGGAAGAAAGATTGGATGCACAGTCAGAAGAAGAAAGTGCAACCAGAGACTCATGAAATCACCAAACAGCAAAGGTAGGAAAAATGATTTTATTTTCAATTTAGTGATCAAAATGTGTCGGTTTTGAGAATTTATATCTGCTGTCTATATTTTGCTCTATGGCTCCCTTTTACTAAACCGCAATAGCGTTTTTTAGCGCAGGGAGCCTATGAGCATTGAGAGCAGCACGAGGCATTCAGCGTAACTCCCTGTGCTAAAACCTACTATTGTGGTTTAGTAAAAAGGGAGGAGGTGTATTTGTCTATTTTTGTATTTTGTTACTGAGGTGACATTGCATAGAGTCATCTGCCGTGACCTCTTTGAAAAACCCCGGAATATGAATAATTAACATTTTCTCTGCCTTTCAGTGTGCTTTGTGTTTTTTTTTAATTTTATTGTTGGTAGATCATTTTGACTTAGTCATTATAAAAGTAGCTCGCAAGCCCATAAAGTGTGGGCACCCCTGCTATACATCATCAGCATACATATACAATTTTATATCCATCACCCATAAGAGCTCAGCTAGAGGCTTGAGGTCGATATTAATAAGGTGACAGTATGGATCTCTGTGATATCCTGCAGTTCAGTGCCTATGGTGATAATGTGTTCTTGCTGAAGAAAATTTTTGCTTCTCTGACAGACAGGTTTTGAGCCATGCAAATATTGTGCCACTGAAACCTGTTTCTACAATCCATAGAAGCATGATGTTAGGGTCTGCTGAAGGCTGCTGAGAAATCCAACAACATTAAGAGCAAGGCAAATCTCCTATCATGGTTTCTCTGGAGTTTGTCAAACGGAAAAAAGAACTGTTGCATTCCATACCCAGGTCTGATGCCAAATATACATGTATGTAGCCGGTCATTCACCCGAATGCAGACCATGGAAACTAGTTACAATATTAAGCTGTGTTAGAACACAAACCCATTTTATTTACCCCTTTACATGTGCTAAAGGGCTCTAAACTTGGTTGTGGTATCCTAAAGCAGAATAATTTTGTTTACCTTGTGTTGCATTGTAATGAGATGCAAACAAGTAAATGCATGTAAAGCAGCTAATTGCTGTGTAAATACTATAATTCAGCTTGTGGTGAACACCAGGTACACATCACTGCTATGGTTAGTTCTGGGGTGGCTTTGGGCCTGTAGTCTATAGGGAAGTTATAAGTTTCAAATTTATTAAAATTTGATGAAACGCTAATCATAATTATAAGCATTTTTAAATATAAAATACAAAAAGGGGAGAACATTAAACATATGGAGGGGCATAATCGAAAGGGACATCTAAGTCCGTTTACGTCCATCTCGCAAGTTGTCCAAAGTAAAAAACAGTTTAAGACACATTTTCGAAAGATACGTCCAACTTTTTTTTTTGTTTCGAAAATCGTCTAATTATACGTCCTGCCGATCTGATCGTCCATCTTTATACCATATTTTCGTCCAACTTTCCGTCCAAGTCCAAAAGGCCTAGCAAAAGCCCTGTTGGACGTGGGAGGGGTCTGCAAAGAGATGAACTGCACACCCAGACATGATACCTAAATAGTGGGGTACCTTACAGGGCACTGTTATGAACTTCACAAAAGGGTGCCATGTCTTCTCCTCACTACAGCTCCCTTATAGGTCATGGTGAACCCCCCAAACCACCTCCAGAATCCCCTAGACCCACTTATCTACTGCCCCAATAGCACTTATGGCTGCAGGAGCCACTTATATGCCAGTAAAAAAGAGTTTTGGGGGTGTATAGAGTAGTGCACATGTTTAAGTATCAATGCAGTGATTACAGGGCTTATGGGCATGGGTCCACCTCTCTATGGGTCTCTAACCCACCCTCAAGACGACTTAAGCTGCCTCTGTGCTGGACGACTAGGCTTTCCTATGCCAAGCGGCCAGGTGATGATGGTCTGGAGGCTGAATTTTAAAGCTCTGAGGGTGGGTGGGTCCGTGATCACTGGGGTAGTGTATGGGGGTCTGTTTTATGTGTTTTCAGTGCTTATCTGGTGACTTTAGGTAGTTTTTTGTGACTTAAACCATGTTTTACATGGTCTGTTGTAAAACTTTCGGTTATACATGCTGTATGACTAAGTCTAAGCCGGCCCACATCCCGCCCAACTCCCGTCCTCGACACTCCTCCTGAAATGCCACGTTTAGCTTTTGTCGTTCAGCAGCACTATGAAGGCCTAGGTCATTTTTAAATACGTCCAGTACCCGGTTTTATTATCGGCACTTGGATGTTTTTGAGAAATTTTCGTCCAACTGCCAACTTTGGCCAGTTTTTGGACATTTTTCTCTTTCGATTATAAGCCCCATAGTACTTATTATTGACTGGGACATATTACATACTTGAAAACAAGAAGAAAGAGGGAGAAATACAAATTAAAAGAAAATGAGACAAAACAGATAAGGGAAAAAACAGAAGGATGGTGAGGAAAGCCTTGAAAGAGAGATGATGTAAAAAGGGATCAATTCAGTTATCAGCTAGGACAGACCCTGAGGTCATTTAGCATTCAAATGCGTCTTTTAAAGGGAAGCATTTAAGGTTTCACTTAAATTTATCTAAAATTTGTTCAGCCCTAATGTGTGGCGGTAAAGAATTCCAAATAGAAGGGGCTGTGATTGCAAATGAAGTAGCCCTGCGAGTACTAATAATTTTTAAAGACTTTGCTACCTAGCTGACCAGACCAGGCCTGAGCTGTTTTATTTTTAAGAGAATTATGCTGTCAGCATTATTGATCCAATAAATGAAGGGGGATATTGTTATTGATAAGGGGGGTATTGTTATTGATAAGGCAATTTTGTAACAATTTGCCCATGAGAACTGTTAAGAATGGAAGAACTTGGATTTCGATATAGATTTTGTAACATCAAGTTCATGAGAACTACAATACTTAGGGCTCCTTTTACAAGGGCGCGCTAGGGCCTTAATGTGCGGAATAGTGCGCATTTAAATGCCACATGCGCTAGCCGCTATTGCCTCCTTTTGAGCAGTCGGTAGATTTTTGGCTAGCGCATGCGCATCTTTGTAAAAGGAGCCCTTAATGTTGTTATATATCTGATTTTTATGTTGTTTGTTATATTATGTATGGTTTTATGTAAACCATTTAGATTTAAATAAAATACTAAAAAGCATTGCAACGTGGTTTGTGACTGTTTATTCTAGGCGAGATCATGGGACAGAAAACCAGTAGCACTAGGTTATTTAGGTCATGTTGATCTTGGACAATTATGTCTGCTCATAAAGGTGACTAATGAACTGATAGAGGAACTAAATGCTACTTCAAAACACTTTTAACCCTGGACGGTGCTCAGAATCCAAGATGGAATTTAAGAACTCAAACCGGGGGATGAACCCCTACCAGAATTCTTATGGTATCTATCATTGCACCATGGTTACTGCAAAAGGTTGTTTGCAAAAAGTTATTTGAAGCTCTTGATAACTTGATTCATAATATTTAATCATTAATGTCTTATGAAGCTTTAAAGTGACTTCCAGTTATTAGTAATCCAAAAATAATGACTTAGCTGGAGATTGCTGCTAGCGTTAGTCTGGCTGGGTCCTGACGCGTTTCGCCGTACTGGCTTCCTCAGAGAACCCGCTAACAATCTTCCATTAAATGCTTGTCCTGAATTAAACAGAAGGACATGATGCACGTGAGTATGAATGTAATAAATATCCAAAGACATACCAAACTCTCAGCGCTGTAGGCGAGGTACCTAGTTCAAATCGATAATTTTACTGTTTCCTGTGACGTGAGCGCTCAGCTGAGCACCCGGTATATATACCTAAGAAGAAATGTCAATCACCTAATGGAGGAACGCCCACCACTCCACTTCTTTATTCAGTCCAGAAGGAGTCACTGTCTGCCAGTGAAAAATCCAACTCTGTTCATGCTTCCATAACCACGCTTGGGTATCGCCCCCCCTCCTACAATGAGCCACCTCAAGAACCACAAATTGTAAATCCTGTACCTGGTGCGGAATAGCTTGCCAGTGTTGCACTAAAGGGGTATTGATGTCTCCCCTTTTGATTTTGCTCATGTGTTCAATGATACGAGTCTTGATGCTTCTGGTGGTGTGGTCTATGTAGAGTAGACCACATGGGCACAAAATCATATAAATGACCCCTTGGGTGTCACAATCTGAATACTGTTGTAAAACATATTTCTTAGGTAATCTGGGATGATGTATACAAGAAGTTTCCAATGCTTGCGCACAAATAATGCAATGACCACATTTAAAATGTCCTTTAGATGGCTGAATTGTGGTGTCCACTGTTGTACTCACAAAATGTGAGGAAGATACACTGTCCCGTAAATTCTTTCCTCTGGAGTAAGCAAAGAGGGGAGGTTGTGCTAAGCTTTGGTGTACCTGAAGAAACGCTAGCAGCAATCTCCAGCTAAGTCATTATTTTTGGATTACTAATAACTGGAAGTCACTTTAAAGCTTCATAAGACATTAATGATTAAATATTATGAATCAAGTTATCAAGAGCTTCAAATAACTTTTTGCAAACAACCTTTTGCAGTAACCATGGTGCAATGATAGATACCATAAGAATTCTGGTAGGGGTTCATCCCCCGGTTTGAGTTCTTAAATTCCATCTTGGATTCTGAGCACCGTCCAGGGTTAAAAGTGTTTTGAAGTAGCATTTAGTTCCTCTATCAGTTCATTAGTTGATTTTGCTCCTTTGGGAACTAACTTTGTCTTTTTTTGACCTTAACCCAGTCGTTCATATTGGGTTTTTGCTCATAAAGGTGACCAGAGGGAAGGTCTGCTGAGATTCCCCTTTGATGGGCTTATCAGAGAATGGGTTGTGAATGCTTAAGCTGACTAGGCCTTTGCAACATAGGATCAATTCCCATGACATAATCCTCATTAAGATGGACCAATCACGAATTGCCAAGCTCCATTACTTCCATGTTAGCCTGTCATCAGCCAATGACAAGACTTATCACTAATGTCTATGGAGACATATTCTATATAACATGGATCTTCCTGGATATTAGCCAGTATGAGAGTGGGAGAATGAGAGCCAGAGTGTAAGTATGAGTGTGTGAGAAAGTGAGAGTCATAATGAGAGAGTGGGAGCATAACAAAATGTGAGAGAGATTTGGTGGTTTCTAGCCCAGCAGAGGGACTGGAAAGATGTGCCATTAGAAGTGCTGCTACGGTGAAATTCTGTTTTAAATCAGACTCTTTTTAGAGCAGCACTAGTCTGACAATTTAAAGTCTAGCAAAGTTAAAGTCTGACAAGTTAAAGTCTAGCAAAGTTAAAGTCCATTCACTAAACGGGGGGTATGCTAGAGTAAATATGTGGTATTGACTCCGTGTGGAAACATTAGAGACATGGAGATTGTAAATTTCTATATATATTTTTAATCTGACCTTAATTAAGATTGTTAGTTTATGTTACTATTAAAAGTCATGTTTTAATTTCCAATCACCTCTCAAATATACATATAAAGCAGAGCACAGAGAAGGTATACAGGCACTGCCTAATAAGGTATAAACAGATCTTATAACACCACAAGCCAAGTTATAGCTATTAAAATAGGCCCAGCAAAAAGCTTGGGTTATTTTACCACCAAGGAGAATTGGGCTGCCAAGTCCCAGCCCTTTGCTCCCTGAATGCATCTAAAAGAACTAACAACTTTAGGAAATAGGTAATGCCAGAGCATCCTTCCCCAAAGGACAAACTCCATGCAATAACTCCACAATCATGCTCCCTTTAAATAGTACTACCTCAACCTAAAGGATTTCCTCTATTATGGAATCCTCCCCCACACTGGAAGACCCCCCTCCCCTGATAAGAAACCCCAAAGCTTCTCTCTCCTAAAGACACCCCAAGTCTATGTTTGTAAAATCACTGGTCCCTAGTAATCTAGGCAGGAGTAATCCCCAGTTACTTCTGCTCTTGCCAGCATTGTGATCCAAAATGGTACCAGTGACTCTTAGCAGTAGTCTAATACCACTAGAGGTAATATTTTCATATAAGGGCATCTTTATCCATATAGAGAAATATGACCTTTAGTGTTAGTAACCTGGTCAACTTTACTTACTTTACTTTACAATGTTTGAAGTTTTGACTTAGCTAAAGCTCGAAGTGAATTATTGTACATTATACAGTTTATTAATTACTCATTTCAAGTACTAACCCAAGTCAATGAAGCATTTCCTTAAAAAATCACGCCTTTAAAAATCTTTTAAATGTTTCATAAGAATGAATTTGATGAAATTATAAAAGCAACTCAATGCACAATTTAGCCCTTGTAATTCAAAAGAGTCTTTGCAAATAGACTGTAATTTAATCTTGCTTGACATTTCCAAAAGGCCATGTGAAGCAGACCTAAGGGGTCTGATTCTGGAAATGGCACTTGACATGGTAGGTATCTGCAAAATGGGCTCCTACTGCATGTCAATCACTGGTAGGCGCTACGTCTAGAATCACATCTATTTTTTGTACAGACACCTTAAATATAGGCCAGCGTTTTACAGGCCTACATTTAAGGCATCTGACTCATACCTATGGAAGCATCTAGGCATTCCTACAGAAGCTAAGGCTACTTCTGCCATACACCATGCCTATGTTGGCCTTAGGCATCCATAGGCATGCCTAGATGCCTTCAAACACACGTGAAAATTAGCTATTTGCTGCATCAATTTTTTTTTTAAATGTGCATCCTGATTGGTCCATTAGACATCGGTAGGGCACTTACCACCACCTACAATCAGGACACCATTTTGAAAATCAGGCCCAAGATGCCTAATTAGATTGTGTTGCTTCAATCAGTCCACATTAGATATCGAACTTCACATTTAAGAAACCCCATAAATACATAATGGAATTGGCTTCAAAAGCAATAACAGAAAATTATTTTTATTTCAAAGGTGGTTTTTTTTTTTTTTTACAAACAGATCAAGGGAATGGTAATGGGAGTCCACCATGGAGCCCTCATTGGTCAATTTGTATGTTGCAGAGTTTGAATCTAGTTTTGAATGATTGTCCCTTCAAAAATAACATTTTCACATGGCATCATTATATTGATGATATTTTTTTTGATTGGGAAGGGAATGAGCAGGATCTGTGCAAATTCCATGAATGGTTGAATGTCCAGAATAAGAAACTTACATTTCAGATACATTTTAGTAAAGATGTGGTGTCATTTCTGGATGTAAAAGTAAAACATGAAGATGGACTTTTTAAAATCACTTTATACCGTAAGCCCACAGATAAACAAATTACTACATTATGGAAATTGTTGCAGCAAAGCACTAAAGAAGAATCTTCCCTTCAGTCAATTTCTAAGAGTAAAAAGAGTCTGTTCAGAACCATCAGATATGAGAATGCAGATGAAGGATATGGCTAATAGATTTTAGGATAGAGGAGAAGGACAAGATAGAGTAGAAGAACTGAGAAAGTAGTGGCTTTGTTTGATAAACTGCCGTTTTCTTCTCTTTTGCTGGCATTCAAATTTTTAACCTTAGCAACATTTTTTAAAATGGAGTCCTTCTATTTGGAGCTTGGTCGACTCCTATTACAACATTGGATGATGGCGTTATTGAGCTAGGACTTGTTCTCTACAACAGAAATTATTCCGCATCATGGCTCATGTCTCAATCTGCTACTAGATTATAGTCCTGTTGTCTCTCTGTACTTTGGATATTCTAGATGCTTATGGCTGCGAGTTGTGTTGATATTCTTCTTCTAGATAGGCTTGGAACAGCTTGTTGTAGAAAATTATTTTTGAAGGGCATGGATATTATTGTATGATTCTTTTTTCTTTGTACAACTTGTCTGTATTTTGCCTCGTTAACATTTCTCTTTTTGTACTTATTGTATATTAAAATCAATAAAAATCTTTGAACTAAAAAAAAAAAATGGGGTCCTTCCATGCATGAGGACTGGCTATATAGTCAGAGATGTGTGTAAGAAAGGCCATAGGGAACTACATGATGTACTGTGAGATGACAGATTAGCTGAGCCCTGCTGTGACAGCTAGTTGAAACTTGAAACTACTATTATTTTTTTTAATTCTTTATTAATTTTCAAGCTTTGACAGTGTATTACAATTAATATAACTTTAACAGATTGCATAAAATACACCATATTATACACATTATTAAAGAAAACATCCATTTCCCCCTCCTCCCAATTGTTAATATATTAAATCATATTATTTATTACAATATTATATTTAAATATTTTTAAACAATTCCAAATACTTTCCCCTCCCCTGCCCCCACCCTGGATGTGTAAGGAAATCGAAGAAATAAAAGATATATCTCTATTAATGTATGTTAACAAATGCAGTCAATGGGCTCCATACTTTATTAAATGTATTGCTTAGATCCAAGCATTCCGCATTCATTCTTTCAGATTTATATGTATTACACACACTTCCCAACAAGATTGTGTAGTTAAGTCTGTCATAACATTTCCAGTTCCTTGTGATCATTTGGCTATTCCTATCATGATCAATAAAAGAAGGCTCTTGTATTTATCCTTTGGAAACTACCATTAGTAAAAAGACTAGGTCTGTAGTGACCATTGTTTTTACCAACATAGGTTGTCCTGTCTGGAGGAGCAAAGGAAAGGTTCTAGCTAGTGGCATAGTGAGGGTGAGCAATGCCAGGGTGCAGTGGCACACCTCCTCCATCCTCTTCCCTGCCCCCCCTGTAATGCACGTGTGCCCCTTCAATCACAAATGCAAGCAGTCCCAAAAGATTAGTGAGTTGGTGTTATTTAAATATCCTCCCTGGACATTGGTATGCTTTGTGAAATCGATTCTACACATGTAAAGCTCTGCACTGTCCATTCCATGCCCTCAGCCGACCTCATTTCTAAATGGGGAAAATCTAACTGTAGACAGGGAATTCCGCATGTAAGGCACAGCTTTTCAAAAACCAAGTTACAAACTAGGCTTCTAAAATAATTTCCGAGTTCTTGTTATTTTTTATACTACAATAGTACAATTATGTCAATCTTCCCCAAGTTTGGCAACTTGATTTTAAACACAAATATTCAAATACTAGTATTATGAAGATTAAATGTAAGGACACTGCCCTGATCTCATTATGGAAAAATAACAAACACCTTTAAAATCAAAAACATCACCTTGAACTGGTCTATATGGCAAAAATGCGATATATGGACATTGCAGGACCTTCTTTGCAATAACAGTTGGTTGTCTTTTGATGAAGTATGTGATAAATTTAATTTACCAATATACTAATTGGCTTCAATTTAAACACTGTTTGTGCTTCAATACCAGATCTTCTAAAATTGATTTCCATACCTGATATTCTTCAACAAGTTATTAATATCGCCTCACTTAAAGGTGTTGCCTCAAAATGATACGCATTGTTGAGACAAACCTCTCCTGTGTCTATATCGCAGTTGATGAGTGCTTGGTATCCTGACCTGGATATATCCGCTGATGATGAGCTTTGGCAGGAAGTGTGGACCAGAGTATTTAAGTCTATGTGATCGGCTCCAGTCTTCAATCGATATACTTCCTACTACATCGGTCCCACTGGACTCCACAGAAACTCACTAAACTCTCCCATGAAGGCTCCAATTTATGCTGGTCCTGTGGGAAATCTATAGGTACACTACCTCATATGATATTATCTTAAGTTGTATTGGGATAAAGTTTGGAATACCATCTCTACCATATTCAAAATTCATGAACCTTACATCACAAAATTATTATTCTTGGACAGCAGGGTCTTGCTCATTCTTTGTCTGAATCCAATGCTTGCTTGCTTAATATCGTAATGTTCCTGGCTATAAAGGTGGAATTTATCTAACAGCGGTACCTGGAGTGACCCGCTTCTGTTAAACACGACACCCCCCTCCTCCCGTCCAACCTCTTCCTAATCCCAAGAAGACCAAAACACCTTAAGTGGTAAAACCTGGCCGCAGCCCTGTTTATTGAATAATAACATATTCTTAATACAATTAACACAATTAAATATACATAATTTAACATCCTCAATTAACATTAACAAACCCCCTAACAATGGTATCACCATTGTTACCAGATCCCGAGCTACCATCAGAAGTAATTGGCCCCCGACCCCGCCATCCAAGCTAGGGTCTGAGGGGTGGCATGTCCCACACATGCCCCATTATCCAGGGTCACCGACCCGCCAGGCACGGCTCCCAGCCGGCCCACCGCTCATCCCTTGATGAGCCCCAGTAGCCAGTAGCTCGGGATACCGCGACCCTTACCTATACTACACCCCATAAACTAAAGGGCGGGCGGGTGGGAAAGCAGTCTCGGAGGACCAAACCGTTTAGGTCCTCCGAGCAGGCCTCCTTTTATCCCCTCCCTCCCACAATCCCCAACGGCTGCGACACCCAATAGAGGGGGGAAGCAGCGATCCCTGGACCACGGACCGCCCCCCCCCCCCCCCCTAGCTCTCTCTTTCCTTTTCCTATCCCTGCCCCGGCTAGCCAGCCCGACGAGCGACTCCGCGGGCCACCCAGTCCCGCGTTAGGGTCGCCCGTCGAGACCAGCTCTCGGGCTTGCTTATAACAGCGGTACCTGGAGTGACCCGCTTCTGTTAAACACGACACCCCCCTCCTCCCTTCCAACCTCTTCCTAATCCCAAGAAGACCAAAACACCTTAAGTGGTAAAACCTGGCCGCAGCCCTGTTTATTGAATAATAACATATTCTTAATACAATTAACACAATTAAATATACATAATTTAACATCCTCAATTAACATTAACAAACCCCCTAACAATGGTATCACCATTGTTACCAGATCCCGAGCTACCATCAGAAGTAATTGGCCCCCGACCCCGCCATCCAAGCTAGGGTCTGAGGGGTGGCATGTCCCACACATGCCCCATTATCCAGGGTCACCGACCCGCCAGGCACGGCTCCCAGCCGGCCCACCGCTCATCCCTTGATGAGCCCCAGTAGCCAGTAGCTCGGGATACCGCCACAGGCCTGTAACCAGTTACAGGCCCAACCCCACAAGGAACAGAGCTGCGGCTAGGAGACCAACACTCGCTCACAACAGGAGGCGAAGTCATCCAATAACAAATCCCAGCCTATATCGGACAGATGGACCCTATCCCCATAAAACAACCCTGCACAAGACACATCCACCCAATCATGTCTCACCTGAATACCTCCCCGAGACTCCACCCATCGACCAATCTGCCTATTAACCTTAACGAGCCCCCTGGTCCACCGCCGAGACGCCAATCGGCTGGGTCGAGGAATGATATCAGACCAGACCAACCGCGCCTCGGGGAACCAACCCTGAACTACTCCCAAATCCCCAATCACCAGGTCAATAAGATGCTTGCCACTAAGTGCATCCACATCATTGCTGCCCAGGTGCAGAATCAATAAATCTGGACAACGAGGACGCCGCCGAAGATCGTTCAGCAAAGGGAGCAACTGGTGCCATCGCATGCCCCTCTGTCCCCACCAGGAGACAAACACGCCGCGATGCCCGAGGCCTAAATGCCGACCGCCAGGCCGGACCACAGCACGCTCCCCAGCCCAGTGGACGAAGGAATGCCCGAAAATCCAAACAGACAGGGCCCGCTGCACAGCACCTGCAAGGCAAACCCGCAAATAAAACACAAACCACCACCAACCGAAAGTTAGTAATTAGGGAGCCATGCAGGGACCCCCCCCCCCTCGCCCAATAACCCTCAACAACCACCCCCCCGAAGAGAAGACCCCCACTTGCAGCCCACTTTCCAATCCCCAAACCGTGAATCAATGCGGGTCTAAACCCGACGGGCGGATGTAACCGCGATACGCATCAGATGACCACCTACCCAGCCGACGAATGGCCGTTTCCGGAACGCCTGCCTCGAACGCACTGGTAGCCGCCCCAATGCGAAATGAGTGAGTGCCATAACTAGCTGGGTTCTCACCACACATACCTAACGCCAGACGTAACACCGCCAGGAACTGATAACGCGAAAGAAGAGCACCATCCTCATGAACCAATAGCGCCAAGGCAGCGGAAGGACGGATCGCCATGTAGGCAGCCAGCGATCGGACGGGGCATGACGTACAACCCTCAACCTGATGTAAGATCAACGTACGCCCCCTGCCCAGCTGATCCGCCTTGGAGCGAGCAATGAATACCCGTAACGTGGAACCGGAGATACACACCTGATTACGCAGCAGGCCACGCAATCCCCGGACATCCGACGGGTGGACAATCAGCTCGCCCACCCGCAGTGCACCAAAAAACGATAAGGAGAAAGCAGCCCGAAACAAGCACGTCTCAAATCCCGAGCTCGTCACCCGAGGGAGCACATCAACAAGATTAACCAGCAAGGCATGTGTAATAGGCAAGCGAGAGTCAGGCACTCGCGGGGACATCCTACCCCAAGCCGCCAACATCCGACGGGGCAGAAACGCCGCCGAAGGGCATGACCAACCAAGGGCCCTGCAGAAAAACGCGAAGCCCGCGAGATGACCCTCCGCCGTGCTCCGAGAACAGCCCCGAAGCTGCGACGAGGCCAAAAATTCAGCCAGCAGCACCTCCGACACTGGTCCAGGGGTCCATCCCCGAGACTGAAGAAAACCCGATACCGTTACAAATCCCCGGTTGTACCGGTCCCACGTAGACGGCGCTACTGAGCGTTGTAAGAAGTACCAAATCAGATCTCCACCAGGCTCCACAAATGCTCCGGCATGGGCAATCCCTCCGGCTGTGTCTCCGGCGCCAGCTGTCGAAACTGTAAAAAGCGAAAGCGAGAAAGAGCGTCAGCAAGTTTGTTTTGTACCCCGGGCACATGCCGCGCACGAATGAACAGGTTAATATGCAAACAGCGCACGACAAGCTCGCGCATCAACGCTGTTACCCGCAAGCATTTCGCAGTCTGCCTGTTGACCACGTCTACCACCCCCATGTTGTCACACCAAAACACCACTCGCCTGTTCTGCAACCTGTCTGGCCACAACTCACAAGCCACCAGCAACGGAAACAGTTCCAGCAGAGTGACGTTACGGGTAAGTCCCGCCAGCCGCCAATCTTCCGGCCAAGCCGCTGCGCACCAGGCGCCCTGGAAGTAAAGACCGAAACCAACACCCCCAGCCGCATCAGATTGTAGTTCGAGATTTAAATTAGTAACCTCTGGCTGTTGAATAGGAAGCGAACCATTGAAGCGCTCAAGAAACCGAGACCACATCCGCAAATCGGCCCGAATCCCAGCCGAGATCCGTACGAAGTGTCGACGATCACGAACACCCGCAGTCGACGACGCCAAGCGACGTGAAAAGGGGCGACCCATAGGTAGCACTCGACAGGCGAAATTGAGGGACCCTAACAGAGACTGAACCGATCGCAACGTAGGCTTACGAGCACCCCCTACCAGCGAGATCAAATCCAACAACTGCCGTACCTTGTCCTGCGGGAGCCGAGTAACCATTGCTACGGTATCGATCTCAATTCCCAGAAACGTGAGACATGTGGAAGGACCCTCCGTCTTGGCCGCCGACAAAGGTACACCAAATTCTGCAGCAATAGTCTCAAAAGTAGTCTTTAACTGCAAGCACTCCTCGGAAGCTGCTCCCCCTACAAAAAGAAAATCATCCAAGTAGTGCACTACCGAGTCCCTACCTGCCCGCCGCACCGTGACCCAGTGCAAAAAGGAACTAAACAATTCAAAAAAGGCACAGGAAACGGAGCACCCCATCGGCAGGCAACGATCGAAATAAAAGGCTCCCTCAAACTTAAAACCCAACAAAGGATACGAGGACGGGTGAACCGGCAGTAACCGAAAAGCCGATTCAATGTCCACCTTAGCCAACAAAGCCAACGGGCCAACCTTACGAATGAAACCTAGGGCACTGTCAAAGGACGCATAACGAACCGAACAGAGATCACGCGGTATGCCGTCATTCACCGAAAGTCCCGCTGGCCGGGACAGGTTGTGAATCAGGCGATATTTTCCCGGCTCCTTTTTCGGAATGATCGCTAGCGGAGACAACACCATCACCGGAAACGGACGAGCGCGAAAAGGCCCGGCTACCCGCCCCAGCTCGAGTTCCTCCCTCAACTTCCGGCGAACTTCCTCCCGCCGATGAGACACTGAGGAAGCGTTGGCAGCCTGAACATTAGCTAACGGCAGCCCACACGGGATCACAAATCCCTCACTAAACCCCCTCAATAGAACGTCCGCTGCCCTCGAATCCCGATACTGAGCCAGCCACGGACGCATGGCACCCACTACCACCGGAGTGGGCAACCCACAGGGGCCCGCCTCACTTAACCGGGGGAGGAGGCAAGCCGACTCCCTTCTTGGGGCACTTGGTAGCCGGATGTCCCTGACCGCACAAGGAACAGGCGTGCCGAAAACGGCAATCTGTAAAAGTGCAGGCAGATTTGTTAAACTGCCAGCAGAGGCCTGGACCTCCCCCAGCACCAGCATTTCCGGGCGGACGAAAGGAACGCCCCCCGCCCGATGTCAGTGAAACCTGCTTAACCAAAGGACCCGGACCCGAGCCTCCCGGCTTCGCCATATGGGTGAGCCAGAGATTAATGTCCTGCGTACCCCAGGACATGTGCCGATTCTCCTCCATTTTATCACGGAACGCCTCGTCGTAATTCAGCCATGCCCAACCCCCGAAGCGCTGGTACGCATCTAACACGGAATCCGCATAAGCCAGCAGCAGGCCATAATCCTGAGGTCTCTCCCTCCCCCAGACACTGGCCAACCGCAAAAACGCACGCGTCCAGTTAACGACATTACGCGAAACCACGCCTACCTTGGGCTTCCCACCCTCCTTCTTACTCTTCTTCTTCCTTCCACGAACCCGACCTTCCATAAGCGCGAAAATGTCAACACAGGCCCGCTTCCTAATTTTACGTCGCAAGGACCGCGGGACCTTCTCCCACAATTCAGACAACGCCACCAGGGCAGGAGCTCCCCGATCGTCACCCACATGCACCGGACCCCCACTCGCTACTCGCCGCTGAGACCCAGAAGAGGAAGACGACGAAGAAGAGGAAGAAGATGTTAAAGTAGAGGAAGAGGACGAAGAAGAATCCCTGTCCCTACGGTGCTTCTTACCCTTACCCTTCTTCCTCCCCCGCCTACCCCGGCAATCAACCCCAGCCCCTAGGGCCATGTTACCCGTAGTCCGGTCAGCTCCTGGTCTGCGTCCGCCGTCAACCGCTTCCGAAGCAGCGCCATCCGCAGCTACCGCCATAGCAGGACGCTGAGTAGTCCGAGCAGTATCCACGATGTCCGTCCTCACCGCTCCAGCAGGGCCTTCTCGAACTGGTTCCGCCGAAGACGCTCCGGCCATGGCAACGCGTCCAGCGGCGACTGCCTGTGGGGAGAAATCCGGACAGGGGCCAGCAACCTGAACAGCAGGAGGGTAAGTTAGCCCCGTAGCACCCATAGCCTCACCACGGAACTCGCCTCCCCCAAATCCCCCAACAAAACCCGGACCCCACGGAGACGAGGGACCCACCATCGGAAAAGAAGAGGGGGCAGAAGCCCATGGACCCATAGCCCAAGGAGGGCCCCACACACCCCACGGGGACCAACCTCCCGCCGTGCCTCCCTGCGGGCCACTAGCCGCACCCGAAGTAGACGGGAGAATAGGAGCCCCCTGAAACCCGCTCACTCCCTCTAAAGGAGAAGCCCCCAATACACAACGGGCCCCCACCTGCTCAGCCGTCACCTCCCGAGCCCCCCGAGCCAAAACCCTGGGCACAGAAGCCGCAACGGGCAACGAAACTGCCGCCGCCCCCCTTATCGCGGCCCCGCCACGTGGCCGCGACCCGGAGAGTCGTCCCCTGCCCCTGCGGGTCGAACCCGCACGCCCTCGCACTACAGGCGGCTCCCCCCCTACCTCCAGCGCAATCGCCGTTCGAGCGGCCGAACGGGAGCGCCTGGGAGGCAGCTCACGACCCGCCCCAGCAGCCGTACTCACCGGGGCCGCATCTCCTTCGTCCAAGGAGTCCCCCGCTAACAGCGACAACTCCGCCGCATCCACGGCCGCGTCGAGTGGTGTCCGCGCCATCAAGCAGCCGGAATCAGTGCCCCGATATGGAGGAAAAGCCCGCAGCAACCAGGACACTAACCAGGAGGCCGCGCACCCCGACTCGGACGCACGTGGTGAGCGAAGCAGTCTCGGAGGACCAAACCGTTTAGGTCCTCCGAGCAGGCCTCCTTTTATCCCCTCCCTCCCACAATCCCCAACGGCTGCGACACCCAATAGAGGGGGGAAGCAGCGATCCCTGGACCACGGACCGCCCCCCCCCCCCATCTAGCTCTCTCTTTCCTTTTCCTATCCCTGCCCCGGCTAGCCAGCCCGACGAGCGACTCCGCGGGCCACCCAGTCCCGCGTTAGGGTCGCCCGTCGAGACCAGCTCTCGGGCTTGCTTATTATGGTCGAACATTGTGAGCTCCTTATACTACGCTGCATTAGGGCATTAACGCGCGGAATAGCGCATGCAACAATGCCAGATGCGCTAGACGCTAATGCCAGCATTGAGCTGACATTAGTTCTAGCAGCGTAGCGCGCGGTTAGCACCAAATTTGAAAGTGTTATTGCAGAAAAACATCATTCTACTAGTTCATTCAATAGAGTATGGAGCCCTATCCAATTTTATTGTGCTTTGAACCGTTGACATATACCGTATTTTCACGCATATAATGCGCACACGGGTATAGTGCGCAGGAACAAGGAATTTATGTAAGAAAATTTTGGTATAGCGTGCCCACACATATACCGCACATGCTGCTTGCCGCCCCGACTCTCCTCTCGCCGCCCTGCCCTTGAAGTCCTGTCCCCTCCCTTGAAAGCCCGCCCCACCCTGAAAGCCTGATGCCCCACCCCGAAGGACCGCTGGCCCCCCCACCCTGAAGGACCGCTCGCACCCCCCCCCTGACATCCGATTCATCCCCCAGCCCCCCTGCACCGTTTGCAGTGGAGAAGCAGCCTACCGTGAGTTCGCGACGCCAATGAGCCCTGCTGCTTCCTCTGCCGGCAGTCCCGCCCCTTCTCTGAGCCCACGCTGCTCCCGATGCTCATAGGAACTCAATGAGCTTTGGGAGCAGTGCCGGCCATTCAGTGCAGTTTCGTAAAAGGAGGCCATAGTATTTCAGAGCAAAATACATAAGTTATATACTGAATCAGTTCTTCATATTTTAATTTAAGCCATTTTGTGGTGCTCGTTGGGAACTCTTTTCTATGCTTCGCATGCATATTCTTCGCTAAATTATATGTACTGGCCTTGCTGTATATGTTTGACATGAGATACTGGTTGTATTATTTTATAATCATTAACCTTTTCCTTTATATTAATTGTGATTTGTACAACTAGATGATTTCATGTTCTAGTTAATATATGTATATTTTGTTTATTTTGAAAAATATTTGAACTGAAAAAAAATATTCAAATACTATAAATTTCTGTTTCCTGTATTTTTCCATTTTTTTACTTTCAATTCCGCAGTTAGTATTTATCAATATTTATAAGTCATTCAAAAGAGGCAATATGATGACTAAAGCATGTCTGACTATTGGGTCAGCTTCAAATAAGAGTCCTTATTTCAATCTGACATAATAGTTAGAACTTACTTATTTTACAAACATCCTCTTCTCAGTTCAAGATGTTGGCAATATTACAGTGAGTAAATATTGGGAAAGAGATAGCAAAGGTCAAGTGTAACAGAATAGAGAAAATAAAACACATATTATATAAATTTGTAAATACATCTGCCTAAAAACCTGAAATAACAATGTTTTTTATTTGATTGTCATGAAATACTCAAGGTTCTGAGATGCTTTTTTAAAATCAAGGCCAAATTACCCCCCCCCCCCACACACACACACACACACACACATTTTTACTAAACCACGATAGTGGTTATTAGCATAGGGAGCCACGCTGAATGCTCCGTGCTGTTCCCGGCACTCCGTGCAGCTCCCTGTGCTATTAACCGCTATTTTAGTGTAGTAAAGGGGGGTGAGGGGGTGTAAACGTGCTCAGAATCAGAATTTAGAAAATCTTTCCATTACAGGGATTTTGTATACCTCAGGAAAATCCTGTACAATGGACTTAAAAGATATGGACGTGAAAGTCTTCCCTTCTGATATGGTCCCAAGGTCAGGGGCCATGTTGTCCACTCCAAACACTTAAGCCTAGTGTGAAGCTGTACATTCAGGAACTAGCTACAATGTAAATATATTCCCAGGAATGCATCTTTTTAATGCAAGCATTAGCTGTATTTTCAGACATCTGATTAATAGAGGGAAAATAATTTGAAAATGGACCTTTCATTTCTCTTTTCAGGGACATTAGGACATTGATTCTCATTGGATGCCTCAGTTTACATCAAATTTTGTCAAGAACTAATGATACTTCTGGGAGCTCATTTGCATCTATCCATGACTTACCAAAAGATAATTAGCCAGAGAGGATTAGTCAGATTCTATAATAGTACCTGTTCTTTTTGTTGCCTCTGTCAGGATAAATACATGTATAAATGCTGTAATGCTATTGAGTGCTTAATACCTTCTTCTCCATTTATGGTTTTAAACTTTTTTTTTGTCCAATGACTTTCCCAATAATCTGAGATCCCTTTGGCACTAGATTAATGAGCTCATATTCAATCACTAACTAAATAAGGGCACAAATGATGTCTCAAAATATGTTCTGTGCAAAAAAAAAAAAGTGTTACTGGAACAATTGTCTAATCAATCTATAGAATCACATCTTTATTGGAAAAAAAAAATACCACAATAACTTAGCTCCCAGCGACCACACATTACTCTTATGGGAGCTCTACTATATTGGATCTTGCAGATCACTTACATACTTGCTTTTGGGGGTCTTATTTGAGAAGCCCTTGTCACAATTTCCATGTGTAAATAGTGGCATTATACAATACATGCCTATCTTACAGGGCCAGGAAGTGGAACAATGGAAGCTAGGGATGGTCAAGGGAAGAAGAAAGGCTGGATTAGAGAGCAGAGTGACTCTTTTCTGCTCTGGTCCTGGCTTGTCCCCTTCTCTCCTCTACCCTGTGGGCTGTCTAGAAGGGCAAGGTTAGAACAGAGAAACCCTCATTGTTCTTGAGTCTGACAAGAAGTAGTGGCCTAAGACTCTGATTGGGCCAACTGGAGTCTTAGGCCATGCCCAGCGCATCCCATGATACACCTGGAAGGAGGCCTAAGGCTCTGATTGGTCCAGGTGCCTAAGGCTCCTCCTATTGGAGTGGCCTTAGGCATCTGGCTCAATCAGGGACTTGGGCCCTTCCCCAGTGTATCTCAGGATGCACCGAGAAGGGGAAGGCCTGTCATTTTGAAGAGGCAGGCTTGCTGGCCGGAGGGAGTAGGCATCCTTATGGCTGGTCTTACTTCAGAAAAATACAGGGGTAGGAGGTGTCAGGGTGGGCTTAGAAGTGTCGGGGTTGGGATGTTGAGATTTGAGGAGTGTTGGCAGTTGGGGGGATTTGGGGGATCAAAGTGGCCAGCGGCAGGAGGGAGTAAGCATCCCTACTGCCGATTGTGGGGGTGCATGTTGGGGAGTCTTCTGCCACAGCTGGCTCAGCTGATTGTGGCAGGGGTATTTTCCGCCTGATCAGCTGAGCCACTAGGACTCTCTGTGATCAACTGATGTCAAGGGATCCCTCAGCCAAGATAGGCGATTAAGTCGCCTATCTTTGTGATCAGACTGATGAAGGGACTGGCAAAGACGGCAGGAATGCTTATTATCTGCACTGAACAACGGACCCTATCCAAGCTAAGTTTTTTTTTCATTTTTTCAATGCGTTGTGAATATAAATAAGGAATTACAGCGCATGTTTAAGAATTTATTTCATTTGGACAGGAGGGGTTTTTTCAGCCAGTGAGGTTACCTCCCTATTTAGTGTGGTTGTTGAATCTCACAACACACGGGGATCTGAGGCTCTTTCCCCTTTAACTCTGACATAAGTGGATGTGAAACAATTTGCTAAATAAGAGCATTCCTCACAATTCTTAAGCAGTGTTACAAATATACAAATTATCTTGAGAGAGGTATTTAGAGCGAGCACTAAAAATATATACAGGATTGAGAAAGAACAAAATAATCTCGCAAAGTACCCTTCTCAAAAACTTTAAAGAAATCTTTATGAGAATCACTCGGGAGTTTTGTTCTGGAATGAGAAACTCTTAACTACTTTAATTAATTTTGAAAGGGGAAGAGCCTCAGATCCCCATGCGCTGTAGAACTTTAACAACCGCACTAGAAAGGGAATTAACCTCACTGGCTCATGCTCCTCCTCCTGCCCTTCATAGAATCTGGTATTAAACAATAAACAATGCTGAAAAAATGTTGAAAGAATCAAAAGACTTAACTTTAGCTTCAGGGCAGGGTTCGTTGAAACTTGAATGTTTAAATCCAGGTAGTTATCGCTCCTGCTGTCTCTGCTAGTCCCTTCGCTGACGTTAAGCTAGCTGTCGTTTCGCCTTCAAGCTGCGTCAGGGCTGTAGACCGATATTCTGGCGTTTAATTTTCATGCTCACCGTGGCAGAGTTTCTCATTGCAGAACAATACTCCCGAGTGATTCTGTTAAAGATATCTTTAAAGTTTTTGAGAAGGGTATTTAGAGTGAACCCCACTATTTACCCTTCTCTATTGAGATTATCAATCATTTAAACCTATTCTCTGTTTTCCGTCTTTCAACCAGTTCTTAATCCATAATAGGACATTACATCCTATCCCATGACTTTTTAATTTCCTCAGAAGACTTTGTCAAATGCCTTTTGAAAATTAAAATACACGATATCAACTTGTTCACCTTTATCCACATGTTCATTCACCCCTTCAAAGAAATACAGTAGACTAGTGACGGAAGATTTCCCTTGATTAAATCCATGTTGACTTTGTCTCATTAATCCATGCTTATGCATATGTTCTGTCATTTTGTTCTTTATAATAGGCCCTACCATTTTGTCTGCCACTGACATCAGACTCACTGGTCTATAATCTCCTGGATCACCTCTGGAACGCATTAAGATATCAGCCTATTGAACAGGTGTATCTTTAACAGTTTTCTAAAATCAAAATAAGAAACCTCTAACACAGTTTTTCCAAGCCACGTATTCAATTTAGCGGCCTGGAATGGGAAAGTTCTCTCAAAGAACTTCTTACAATGACAAAATTTTATAGAGAGATAATTAAATAGGTTAATCCTATGTGTACTCTTGTTGGAGCGACTCAAGGAAAAGTGAGGAGCGAGATAGATGTTACCAGACTATCCCGCTCCTCACATGAAAAAGGACATGGTACTACTCGAAAGGATCCAGAGAAGAGCAACTAAAATGGTTAAGGGGCTGGAAGAGTTGCCATACAGTGAGAGATTAGAGAAACTGGGCCTCTTCTCCCTTGAAAAGAGGAGACTGAGAGGGGACTTGATCGAAACGTTCAAAATATTGAAGGGAATAGACAGTAGAGAAAGACAGACTGTTCACCCTCTCCAAGGTAGGGAGAACGATAGGGCACTCTCTAAAGTTGAAAGAGGATAGATTCTGTACAAATGTAAGGAAATTCTTCTTCATCCAGAGAGTGGTGGAAAGTTGGAATGCTCTTCCGGAATCTGTTATAGGGGAAAACACCCTCCAGGGTTTCAAGACAAAGTTGGACAAGTTCCTGCTAAACTGGAATGTACGCAGGTGAGGCTGGACTCATTTATAGCACTGGGCTTTGACCTGAGGGCCGCCGAGTGAGTGGACTGCTAGGCAGGATGGACCACTGGTCTGACCCAGCAGCAGCATTTCTTATGTTCACTTTTCCTTGAGTCGCTCCAACAAGAGTACACATAGGATTAACCTATTTAATTATCGCTCTATAAAATCTTGTCATTATAAGAAGTTCTTTGAGAGAACTTTCCCATTCCAGGCCGCTAAATTGAATACGTGGCTGGGAAAAACTGTGTTAGAGGCTTCTTCTTATTTTGATTTTAGAAAACTGTTAAAGACACCTGTTCAATAGGCTAATATGTTAATGCGTTCTGTTTTTAAATTACCTATGTTTCTAATTGAAGTATTTCAGTTTTAACCGCTTGTTTTTACCTTTATGTTATTATATCTACACTGTATGTATTAACTTCCCTGTTGTGAACCGCTTCGAACCTTTGGTATAGCAGTATATAAAAATAAAATTATTATTATTATTATTATTTTTTTTTTTTTTAAACATGTCATATTGGTTAACCTCCAGTCTTCCGATACTATGCTAGATTTTAAAGAAAAATTATTTGCCTTCAGTGGTTTATTGTTTAATTTTCATATTTTGGTTATTTTGAAAAGCAAGCCTGTTAAGTTACTTAGGGCTCCTTTTACGAAGCCGCGTTAGCGGCTTTATCACACGCACATTTTTAGTGCTAGCTGAAAAACTACAGCCTGCTCAAGAGGAGGCGGTAGTGGCTAGCGCAGCCAGCAAATTAGCGTGCGCTATTACGCGCATTAAACCGCTAACGCGGCTTTGTAAAAGGAGCCCTTAATCATCCATTGCCCCATGTACAAAATAATAACCTGTATATATGTATAACTACAAAAAGTCAGTATACAAGTCCCAATCCCTTTCTCCTTTCCCCCTTTATAATACTCATTAACTGAGGTTTTTTCCTCTCTCTTTATGTCAAAACAGTACGAGTGGTTGCTGAAAAGTTCTCAGCTCAGTGACGTGGATATGGTTCAATCAATGATCTGAAACAATGTCAAAACAGAATTTTGCTTCTGCAAATTGGCACTTAACAAAATAAGAGAACTCTTTTCAGCTACAGTGGCGAAATAATGCTCAGAATTTAGAAAGCTGGTTGGTTGGGCTGAGAACTTTTCAGCCCCCCCCCCCCCCTCGTAGGATTGGTACATACGATAATGGAGTGTGTTGAAGATGAATTCAAATAGTAGGGTGCTGCATCTGGACTTAACAACAATAGGAATGACAATTCTTCAAGCAGCATATTGAGCAGCCCATTATAATACATAATATACTGGCTTGAATGAAAGCTTGGAGAAAGAAACAATTGCAACTCCAAAAGAAAAGAAGAAAATTAAGACATAAGAATAAAGGGGAGAGAAGGAAAACAAGAAACAAAAGAGGGAAAGACTCAGATGGAAACATTAGCAAATTATTGAAAAAAGAGATCTCATAATTGTGTCTGTAATGCAAAGTTCAAACTGAATGAGAAAATCTGATACGAGAGTAATTCAGTCTTGGCTTGTAAATTATTTGCATATTAAATTATCCAGACAGATTTTAGTCAGAAGTACAAGACAAAAGGATAGGATAGTTAGAGAAATCAAGACTCAGGTATTGTCTTCCAGAGTCCAGGACTTCCGTACAGACTTTATAGATTAAGATAAAAGATGTAATCTGTAAGAAAGGATCACTGGAAATTGCTGCAGGCCTTGCAGGCATTATGGGAAGGCAAGTTGAGCAATGATTGTAGAGATAACTCAGAGCCAATAAAAAGGAAACAACAGAGATTGTGGAGAACATATCCATTTTCCTGACATCTGGCAGGAATAAGAAATGTGAAATAACTAAGAAGTTACATGTTTTTGAAACTTTCTCAATATAGTTTATTGAAAAGGTAATAAGATTAAAAGGTACTTGGACTGACTTTTAGCAAACAAAATGAGCATGACAGATGCAATAGAAATCAAACATCAAAGAGCCTACTGATTACATGGTTAGATCTGAAGAGACCTGAGGGGATATGCAAAAGGTCACAGTAGCAACAAATTGAATGTTAGGAAGGAAGGAAGACTTTTAAAGAGAACAATAAGTAAAAGCAAATTGAATGAATTTAACCTTTCTGCTGAAAATCAGCTAGGGGAAAAAAGAATGTGTTTACGAGGAAGTTAAGAAGGGCAAATCCTTGCTAATTCTAGCTAAATCTAACAAATAAACTTAGTGATAAATAACCAGCATCCTTGTTTTATGTCACAGAATTCAAGAAAATGTTCCATCATTTTCCTCTGAGTTGTGTGGGTTCTGATTCCCCTCTTGACTTAACAGCGGACTATGTCTAATTCTTATAAATGTTAAGCATACGGTGATAAATTACACTTTTCGACATCATCTGGTACAGTATTTAAACTGAGCAGTGATTAGGTAGGTTGAGTGCTCCTAACAATTCAAATAGTTATACCATACACTTATTTAGGGGGGGGGGGGAAGTTATCAAGCTGAGTTAGGGCTTTAAGTCATGTTATTTGTCCCTTTATGTGTGTTAACAGACACTTTTGATGTGGTGTTTTCACTTTGCAGATAGCCCATACGTTTCTAATACCGTATTTACTCGAATATAAACCGGGATTTTTGGGCCAAAAAATTGGCCCAAAAATAGGGGTCCCGGTTTATATTCAGGTCATCCCCCAGTGACCATCCGAAACCTTGCCGGACTTCCTCCAGGCCTGCCATAGGCTGGGATAGGAGAGATCCTTACCATCTTCTGCCCCGGCCAACACTAATAATTACCCCCTCCCTCCTTTCCTCCCTCGAGTACCTCTTCTCTGGTGGTCCAGCGTGTATGCACTGAAATCTTCCTTTGTAAAAGTATCAGCCAGCGGTGCACCCAGGCCAGCATGCAGGAGCGAGCTTTTTGTGCTCCCGGCTGGCCCTGTACTGTTCCTTGATAGGCTGCCGCGATCTCTCGCGGAATTCGCAGCTCTCGCAGAAGCCTATCAAGGACCGGTGCAGGGCCAGCCGAGAGCACGAAAAGCTCACTCCTGTGTGCCGCTGGCTGCTACTTTTACAAAGGAAGATTTCATCGCTTACACGCTGGACAACCAGGGAAGAGGTACGCGAGGGAGGGAAGGAGGAAGTGTGGTAATTATTAGTGTCGGCCGGGGTAGGAGACGGGAGGGATCTCTCCTGTCCCAGCCTACCACTAGGGCAGAGGCTGGGTTAAGTTAAGGGCAGAGGCTGGGATAGAGGGCTGGCTGGGTTGGGTTAGAGGGCTGGCTGGGTTAGAGGGCAGAGGGGAGTATGGGACAATCAAGCCATTGTGACATCACTGATGAGGTTGGCTCTTTTTAGGGGGAAGAGGGTACAGGGAAGTAAGGTGGGACAGTGTTCAGAGCCTGGCAGGGAGGGGGATTGATTCACAGTCTGGTAGGGAATGGGACTGAGTGCAGGGCATGGAGAGAAGGGGGCTGGGTGAAGAACATGGCAGGGAGGGGGGCTGAGTGCAGAACCTGGCAGGGCAGAACACTTGAATATTAAGCCGCCCGACTTATATTTGAGTCAACCATTTTTCCTTTTGGGGGGGGGGGAAATGGGGGTCTCGACTTATATTCAGATCGACTTATATTCAAGTATATATGATAAGTTGCACTTTATTTTACTTTTTAGTCCATATCATCATCAAATAGGAAATAGTTACCGGTGAGGGCTTTTAGTACCACGTTAAACTCTTAAGCTATGTAGATCTTTTTATCAATTTATGTGTGAGACATGGTGGATCACTTCTCCCCCTCCCCCCTTTTTTTTTGAGAATTTATGTGTAGCTATATATTATGCACAGTTTAGATTTTATTAGTGTTATTGAGTCGTTTCTGATACTTGACCAAGACACAATGGATGTTAATGTATGTTTATATGATTTTGATGTCATTTATTCATCTTGTGCTCATATGCATTCCATGTTCTTTTCATGATGTTCTTTTTCTTTTTGTGCATGCTTACATTATGCACAGCTTTTATTTTTTATTCTTTTTTCTTTTTATTATATGATTCGTGCAGTTATTCAAATCATATTTTGAAATCAGCACTAGATACAATGTATGCATATACCTACTCTTTTGGTGCTTTTTTATACATAACATTCTTTTTTCATGATGTTCTCCTTGTTTATGCATTCATGCATCTATGCTCACATTATGGGCCCCTTTTACAAACTAGCCAAAAATCGGCAAAAATATGAGGAGAGGAGGACACCTCTACTCATCTAATGAAGGGAGAGGGAGAACAGCCAAAGTTGCAAACAGCGTAATAAACAAAAGATAATAATGAAAACTAGAAAACTAAAAGAAACCTGTGTGAAGAACTTTGGAGGCTTCAATATTGGGGGACTGCAAAGAAATTAAATGCTCTATGGCAGTCACCCCCGGGCTAAGCAACATAAAGGGGCTTAATAAAGCCCAAGTGAAGTTGCCCGATACATCATCTTGCCTCCTAAGTGCTTAAACGTGTGTTGAAAAGCTAAATCAAAATTAAATCAACAAATGAAAATTAACAGTTTATAACCTGTTTGTTCCCTCTTCCCCCTTTGTTCTCCGAGTTCAAAAATGTCTAAATGAAATATCCACAGTATATGTCAATGATATGATAAATATTCAATGGAGAAAATCAACTTATCTGGATTCCGTGAGTTGGAACTATCCGTGGCTAACTGAAATAAGTCCGTGGTGTACCCGTCATAGACTGGAATAAGTCCGTGTATACCCGACAGAGCTCTGTTTCTCTGTCTTCTTCAGGAGCCGGACTTTCAAAAAACGTATTGTACGTATTTCAAAAAAGCATAAAGAAGTGCTCAATCAAATTTGTGTTGTCTCCATAGCCTGTGCATTAAAGGCATTCAGTGGCAATTTGAACGAAGAGGCCCATGCTAGCGGGGTTAACGCGCATGACTTTTCATCACGCACTAACCCCCGCGCTGGCCAAAAACTACCGCCTGCTCAAGAGGAGGCGGTAGCAGCTAGCGCGTCTGGCGGTTTAGCGTATGCTATTACGCTAGTTAAACCACTAGCGCGCCTTTGTAAAAGGAGCCCTATGAGTTGCACTGGTTTTATGTTATTTTTCTTTTGTTTCATTTTTACGATTTGATTGTTAGAAGTCATTCACTTATGTTTTGTAATATTACCATTTCATGTCATGCAAGGCATGCACTATCCATACATTTGCTAATGTTCACTTCATATCTTGAACACTTTTCATTCATTTTTAGGCATATATGTGGGCTATAATCAGTATTTTGAAATATTTTCATTATAATAACACTTTATTATGTTGGTTTTATTTATTAATTTATTTATTACTCTTATTTTTTCATGCTTTCTTCCTGCATTAGTATGGGTGCATGAAATATATATTTTTTATGTGTCATTCCATTTATGTATTATAATGTCATTACTGATATACTCATATTTGCTTGATATATCTAGTATTTTTTATTATTAACTGTTTTATGCCTACATTTTGTAGACTCCTGAGGCAGGCCGGTTTGGGCCGAAACATATACATGTCGAGTCATTGAGTTTGAGCTCTTTCAGTTATTTGATGAATAAAGAACCTTTATGAGATAAATTGAGTTCACCAGTCTTTATAGGACATATCTTGTTAACACTATGAGTTAGATTGTCATAACACATCAATAACCAAGTCACTCTGTGGTGCGTGGTAATGAGATGAAAAACATGTTAATGTATGTACTCATAAAACAGTTCATTACTATAAGAAAATATGAGCCCTAGTGGTGGTACCTGGAAGTGCTCCTGGTTCTGGGACCCACTAAATAACCAGATACATGCTGGTAGGCAGTGGGATAGTAAGGGAGGGTGGGACGGTCCGCCCTGGGCATGGTATTGGCAGGGGCACCGGCCCCATCCTCTTATCAACCCCACTCTACTTCCCAACCCCCCTGCCGCGCACCCCTTCCCTTGTACCTCTTTAATTTTCCCTGCATGAGCAGCGCTATGAACTTGATGCTTGCATCAGTGTCACCTCTCGTAATGTTGCTCACACCTGGAAAATTAATAAGGTACAGGGGAAGGGGAGGGGGGTGCGTGTGGCATGGGTGGGTGGGAAGGAATGGGGGTACCACCCCTCTAGGCGCCACTCACCCTTGCTAAGCCACTGCTGGTAGGCCCCCTGGGATGTAGGAAAAGCCTTTTGGAGAGTGGGGATTCAGATTGTAGGGTAGAGGTCCTGATCAAGGGGTAAGAATTTGATTGGGGAAGAGAGGATATGATTGGGGCAGGTGAAGTTGTGATCAAGGGAATGAAAATATGTACAGTGAGCAAAGGCTCACCCTTTCTTTGCTCAAGCCTACCCAGTTGCAGTGCTTCTTTCCTTCTTCACTAGTGCCCCAGCATCTGCCCCACTTTCTTTGAACCCCAGCTCCGTCCCTCCTCATTATGCCTCCAAGTTGTTGCTAGTGGCAGCAGTGTTTCACTGCCTGCACTAGCCCCAAGACATCCCCCTGCCACGTTCTATCAATGAGGAAACAGGACATGACATCAGTGAGGGTGGATGTGGCAGAAGAATACTTGTAGGACTGTTGCAGGTAGTCGATATGAATTCTGTTGCTGCTGGTGACACCTTAGAGGTACATTGAGGAGGGACAGGAAAGTTCAGAGAGAGGGGGAATTGCCAGTAAGTAGGCAGGGGAGAGAGATGCATATGCTGGGACTAAAGGAACTGAAGGAAGAAGAGAGAGAGGGAGAGATGTTGGATGCAGGGTGGAGGGGAAGTTTAAATTTTAAAAAACCCTGTATTTTATATATGGGAGGAGGGCTGGGAAAGGCCTCATGAGAGTTCAGGTGTGCTGTGGCACACTGGAGAGGAGGAGGGGTGCAGGCACTGGCTGATTGCCTACAGGACATAGAAACATAGAAATTGACGGCAGATAAGGGCCACGGCCCATCCAGTCTGCCCACCCTAATGACCCTCCCCTGCCTTTACTTTGCGAATAGATCCCATGTGTCGATCCCATTTGGCCTTAAAATCAGGCACGCTGCTGGCCTCAATCACCTGAAGTGGAAGATCATTCCAGCGATCAACAACCCTTTCGGTCAAAAAGAATTTCCTGGTGTCACCACGCAGTTTCCTGCCTCTGATTTTCCACGGATGCCCTCTTGTTGCCGTGGGACCCTTGAAAAAGAAGATATCCTCCTCTGCATCGATGCGGCCCGTGAGATACTTGAACGTCTCGATCATGTCTCCCCTCTCTCTGCGCTCCTCGAGCGAGTATAGCTGTAATTTATCTAACCATTCTTCATAAGGGAGATCCTTCAGTCCCGAGATCATCCAGGTGGCCATTCTCTGGACCGATTCCAGCCTCAGCACATCCTTACGGTAATGCGGCTTCCAGAATTGCACACAGAATTCCAGGTGGGGTCTCACCATGGATCTATACAGAGGCATAATGACTTCAGGCTTACGGCTGACGAAACCCCTGCGTATGCAACCTATGATTTGTCTTGCCTTGGAAGAAGCTTGCTCCACTTGATTGGCAGCCTTCATGTCCTCACTGACGATCACCCCTAAGTCCCGTTCTGCTACCGTTCTTGTTAGGATCTCACCATTAAGGGTATAAGTCTTGCATGGATTTGCGTACCCAGGTGCATAACTTTGCATTTTTTGGCATTGAAGCTGAGCTGCCATGTCTTAGACCAGTTCTCTAGTAAGAGTAGATCGTGCATCATATTGTCAGGCATTGAATTTTTATCTATTGTGATTTTGCCCACTACATTGCTTAGTTTGGCGTCATCGGCAAATAATGTTATCTTACCTCGGAGCCCTTCTGCCAAGTCCCTTATAAAGATATTGAATAGTATCGGACCCAAGACAGAGCCCTGGGGCAGCCCGCTGATCAACTCCATCATTGCAGAGGGAGTACCGTTCACCATTACCCTTTGAACCCTACCTCTAAGCCAGTTCCCAACCCACTTCGTCAATGTGTCGCCCAATCCTATGGAACTCATCTTGCTTAGCAACCTGTGATGAGGTACGCTATCGAATGCCTTGCTAAAGTCCAGGTATACGATGTCCAGGGACTCTCCAACATCTAACTTCCCCGTCACCCAGTCAAAGATGCTGATCAGGTTGGATTGGCAGGATCTCCCCTTAGTAAATCCATGTTGACGGGGATCCCGTAGGTTCTCTTCATTCATGATCGTATCTAATTGGTGTTTGATAAGAGTTTCCATTAGTTTGCTCACTATTGATGTGAGACTCACTGGTCTGTAGTTTGCCGCTTCTGTCTTTGAGCCTTTCTTGTGGAGTGGAATGACATTTGCCTTCTTCCAGTCCAATGGGACGCTACCTGAACTAAGGGAGAGGTTGAAGAGCGCTGACAGCGGCTTCGCCAAGACATCACTCAACTCCCTGAGCACCCTGGGGTGCAGGTTGTCCGGTCCCATTGCCTTGTAAACCTTGAGCTTTGACAGCTCCACGTAGACACTGTTGGGCGTAAATTTGAAATTGCTAAATGGGTCTACTGAGTCAGCCCTTGTCTGTAGCTGAGGTCCATGCCACGGCGCTTCTCGGGTGAAGACAGAGCAGAAGTATTCATTTAACAGTTGGGCTTTTTCTGAGTCCTTTTCCACATAATCTCCGTCTGGTTTCTTAGACGTACTATTCCCCCTGAGTTTTTACTTCTGTCACTGATATACCTGAAGAATGATTTATCTCCCTTCTGAATGTTCTTTGCTAGAGATTCCTCCATGTTGAATTTAGCCTCCCTGACTGCTGTTTTGACGGCTTTTGACTTGGTCAGGTATTCTGCTCTGGAGTCCTGTTCCCTTGATTGTTTGTAAGAGATGAATGCTTTTTTCTTTTGCAGTGAGAGGCATGTCCAGTAGGCAATCAGCGGGCACCAGAGCCTCTCCTCTCCAGCTCTCTTCCCTGCTGGCACCCCCCACTAGTGTCTCAGGGCTGTCTGAAGGGCCTTCACGCATGCGTGGATGTCAACGTGATGATGTCACACATGCACGTGACATCATCACGGCGACATCCGTGCATTTCCAAGTGCCTCGAGACACGGCCACTACCTTTAGTGTGTCACAGCTCGAGAAAGTTTGTGGGACACTACTCTATAGCAGGGCTGCCCAAGTCCGGTCCTCGAGATCTACTTGCAGGCCAGGTTTTCTAAATATCCACAATGAACATGCATGAGAGAGATTTGCATACCAAGAAGGCAGTGCAGGCAAATCTCTCTCATGCATATTCATTGTGGATATCCACAAAACCTGGCCTGCCAGTAGATCTCGAAGATCGGACTTGGTCAGCCCTGCTCTATAGTGTAGGTGACTGGTGAAGGGTCATGCCCCCTTCCCCCCCCCGCTAGCACATTTTTCTGAGCTACTATGGAAGTTGCTGTCCCCACTTATCATTTGCCATCAGCGTTGTTCCTGCAGTATGATACCTATAGTGTTTGTTTTTCATTTAAAACCATCTAATAAAAGGCTCAAAAGTGAGCTCTTTCCTATATATGTAATATTTATTTTTGTTGTTATTTTCAGATTTTATAATGTAGCTGGTACCCCTTGAACAAGTAGTGTTCACTCTTGCACAGAGAGTTACTTCAATTTTCTTTGGCAGAAACCTTAGTCACTCTGAGAAGCCTTATTATTAAATTATCACTCACTGAAAGAAACTAGCAATTCTTGTAGCCATGAGCTCCATAATTCATCTTACCCTATTTATTCTTACCCCGTCATTGTTGGATGAAAGAACAATTCTAGTTTTCTCGCTCATGGCCTCAATAAATCAAGCAGTCCTATTGTCCTTTGTTGTCTTCTATTAACTTCTTGTTTTCAGTTAAAACAGCCATGGGGAGGGCGTAAGCGTGGGATAGAAAAATCAGAAGGATGTCTTCCCCAAGTCCATGTACGTATATCTGTAATTTTATCTTTGTCCTCCCCTGGGACCTTGCAAACAAAGAACAGCATATTGATTAAAAAAAGAAAGAGAAAGTTGGAGATTTCCTCCTAATCGGTACAAACTTTCCTAATTTTTTCTCTTTTATCTAAATCCAAAGATGTCGGGTCTCTCTCTTTTTCTGTAAGATGTCAAATCTCTCTTTTTTTTCTTTTACACTTGTTTGAGGACCATCACACTTATCCTTTTTTTTTTTTAGCCCCTTCTCTAACTCATTTGAACCTCAGTATCAATGAATTGATAAGAGAAGAGTTTCAGAATAAAAAAGCCAGATGGCCTCACCAATAGGAATAGAGAAAGAAGTGACTAATTTTGGCATCAGGTAAGTCTTCTCCTCTACTGCCAACTCCTGACTCTATCCCTTCTGCCTTGCTTTGTCACATGCTTGGAACAACCTGTCAGAATCGATATGTCAGGCTCTGTCACTGGTGGTATTCAAATCCAGGCTTAAGAACATAAGAATTGCCTCTGTCGGGTCAGACCGGAGGTCCATCGTGCCCAGCAGTCCACTCACGCGGCGGCCCCTCAGGTCCAGGACCTGATAGTGCTCCTACCCTAAAACTCACATACGTTTTTCGCTTCTGTCTTGTAGAGTAACCTTCTATCTATACCCTGCAATCCCCTTCGCTTCCAGGAAGTCATCCAGTCCCTTTTTGAAACCCAGTATTGTACTCTGTCCTATTACCTCATTTGGAAGCGTGTTCCAGGTGTCCACCACCCTCTGAGTGAAGAAAAACTTCCTTGCATTCTTTTTGAATCTGTCCCCTCTCAGTTTTTCTGAATGACCTCTTGTTTTTGTTGTCCCCGCTAGTCTGAAGAATCTGTCCCTCTCCACTCTCTCTATGCCTTTCATGATTTTATACGTCTATATCATGTCTCCTCTCAGTCTCCGCTTTTCCAGGGTAAAGAGCCCCAGTTTGTCTAACCTTTCGGCATATGAAAGGTTCTCCATTCCTTTTATCATCCAAGTTGCTCTCCTCTGGACCCTCTCAAGTATCGCCATGTCTTTCTTAAGGTACGGTGACCAGTATTGGACACAGTATTCCAGATGTGGTCGCACCATTGCTCGATACAATGGCAGGATAACCTCCTTCGTTCTGGTAGTGATACCTTTTTGGATAATGCCCAGCATTCTGTTCGCTTTCTTTGAGGCCGCTGCACATTACGCCGCTGGCTTCATTGTTGTATCCACCAATACCCCCAGGTCTTTTTCTAGGGTGCCTTTCCCCATCACCCTTCCTCCCATCGTATAGCTGTACATGGGGTTCCCTTTCCCCATGTGCAAGATCTTACATTTCTCCACATTGAAGCTCATCTGCCATCTTTTTGCCCACTCACAGAGTTTGTTCAGGTCGCTCTGCAGTTCTTTGCATTCCTCAACAGTTTTGACCCTGTTGGAAAGTTTTGTATCGTCCGCGAACTTGATAACTTCGCATTTCGTGCCCATTTCCAGATCGTTAATGAATATATTGAACAGCAGCGGGACACCACTCGTGACCCCTTTCCAGTCAGAGTAGTGTCCTTTTACTACTACCCTCTGCTTCCTATCCGCCAGCCAATTTTGGATCCATCTGTGGACGTCCCCTTCCACCCCGTGGTTCCACAGTTTCTTCAGCAGGCGCTCATGGGTTACCTTGTCAAAGGCTTTTTGGAAATCCAGATATACTATGTCAATGGGGTTACCTTGGTCCAAATGTTTGCTTATCCCCTCAAAGAAATGTAGTAGATTCGTTTGGCACAATCGTCCTTTATAGAAACCGTGCTGGCTTGTTCTCATCAGTTTATTTTTTTCTATATGCTCATTGATACCTTCCCTGATCAGTGATTCGACCATCTTCCCCGGAACTGAGGTCAAGCTCCCCGGTCTATAGTTCCCCGGGTCGCCTCTCGATCCTTTTTTGAAGATTGGTGTAACATTTGCTATCCTCCAATCTTCCGGGATTATCCCTGTTCTCAAGGATAGGTTACAAATATGCCTGAGTAACTCCGCTATTTCGTCTCTGAGCTCTTTCAGTATTCTCGGGTGGATCCCATCTGGGCCAGGAGATTTGTCAATTTTTAATCTATCTATCTGCCTTAGAACGTCTTCGAGGCTTACCTCCATGCATGATAATATACCTTCCTGATCCCCCTTGAAGATTTTTTCCGGTTCTGGCATGCTGGATGTGTCTTTTTTTGTAAAGACCGACGCGAAGAACTTGTTTAGTCTATCAGCCACCTCTTTTTCCTCCTTCACCACTCCTTTCTTGTCTCCCTCATCCAGAGGTCCCACCTCCTCCCTCGCTGTTTCCCTTTTACATATCTGAAAAATGGTTTAAAATTTCTTGCTTCCTTGGCTAGTCTTTCCTCGTATTCTTTCTTGGCTTTTCTGACCACTCGGTGACATTCTTTCTGATGCTTCCTGTGCTCTTTCCAATTTCCTTCAGTTTTGTCCTTTTTCCACTTCCAAAATGATGTTTTCTTGTCTCCTATCACTGTCTTTACTTCATTGTTTATCCATGCTGGGTCTTTAGTCTGATTCTTTTTGCATTCTTTCCTAAATCTGGGTACATATAGGTTTTGTGCCTCGCTTACCGTGTCCTTGAGTAGGGACCAGGCTTGCTCCACAGACAGAGCTTTCATGGAGCTGTTTCTGAGCTTCTTCTTCACCATTTGTCTCATGGCATCATAGTTCCCTTTCCTGAAGTTAAACGCTATTCCCTTTGTTCTCTTCCCCTTTGGTAATCCTACTTCCACTTGGAACAGAATCATGTTGTGGTCACTGTTTCCTAGCGGTCCCATTACTTCCACTCCCTTTGCAGGTCCTTTAAGCCCGTTGAGGATCAGATCCAGGATCGCTGCCCCTCTCGTTGGAGTCTGGACAAGTTGTTCCATGAAACAATCTTGGACAGCTTCCAGGAACTCCATTTCCTTCGTACATTTTGAATTTCCAAGACGCCAGTCTATCCCGGCATAGTTGAAATCTCCCATAACTATAGTGTTAGCGTTCTTGCATTCCCTCCTCAGCTCGGCTACCATTTCTGTATCCACTGCTTCAGATTGCCCAGGTGGACAGTAGATCAGTCCCATCTTTATCTCGGATCCATTTTTTCCTGGTATTTTAACCCACAATGACTCTATTTGTCCATTTGCCGCTGCTGTATCCACACTGGTTGAGTGAATGGTTTCCCTTATGTACAGTGCTATTCCTCCTCCTTTCTGATAAGCCCTATCTTTTCGGTAGAGTTTATACCCTGGCAGTACTATGTCCCATTTGTTTTCCTCGTTCCACCATGTTTCCGTGATCCCTATGATGTCTAGGTTCTCATTTTTGGCCATGACTTCCAATTCCCCCATTTTGTTCCTTAGGCTCCTTGCATTAGTGTACATGCAGTTCAAGTCCTGGCATTTAGTCTTCCTCGCTGTTTTCCCATTTGCTTCAGTCTTCTTTCTGTCCTCTTCCTGGCCAGCCAACTCCTGTATTTTATCTCCTTTGTCCTCCCTTTGTGGTATGTTTCTATTGCCTTGCCCATGTGGTGTGTTCATATTTTCTTCTTCCTGTGCCTTCCCATCTTCCCGTTCCTTTTTGACTTCCCCTTGTAGTATGTTTATCATGTCCTCCTCTCTCTTCTTCTGTCTCCCTTGTTTTTTCATAACCTGTTGCTGTCCACATGTGTCTGCCCAGCATTTTTCCCCCTCAGTACCTTCATTGGGTACTGTCTCCCGAACAGTCGATATCAGGTTGACTGTCGGCTTTCCCCTTCCGTTTAGTTTAAAGCTTCCGTTTAGTTTAAAGCCTACTTCTTGAAAGCTGCATTTAAGTCCTAACCTTACCAACCCGCAAAGCACAAAAATCTATTTGCCATTCCATCTGTAGTCCCTTACCCTCTCTACCTCATCATATCCTCTTTAATTCCATACCTAAACCTACATAGATTCAACATATGTCCTGTATGTCTGTCATAATTAGATTGTAAATTCTTTCAACCAGGTACCATCTCTTGCGTGTTTAATGTATAGTGCTGTGTGCCTCTGGTAACCCTTTATAAATAATAAATAGTAGTAGTAGTAGTAGTAGTAAGACAACAGCAGTAGATGTCATGTTCAAGTATTTTAGATGCGAAGGGGAGGAGGGAGATGGGGTGATAGTTGGAAGAAGCAGGTAGGGTCCATGATGGTTTTTTGAGAAGATGCATAAATACTGCATGTTTGAAGACATCAGGTACAGTTGCAGTGGAGGGCGATAGGTTGAGGATGTGGCAGATAGAGGGGACGACTATGTGAGAGATGGTCATGAGTAGACAAGAGGGAATGGGATCAGAGGAACAGGTAGTGAGTTTGGAGGATAGAAAATGTGCAGATTTCTCTTCCATTATTTCAGCATAGGAAAAAAATGTTGCAGAGGTCATTAGAACATAAGAATTGCCTCTGCTGGGTCAGACCAGAGGTCCATCGTGCCCAGCAGTCCGCTCGTGCGGTGGCCCAACAGGTCCAGGAACTGTGTAGTAGTCCTCTATCTATACCCCTCTATCCCCTTTTCCTTCAGAAAATTGTCCAATCCCTTCTTAAACCCTAATACCATACTCTGTCCTATCACGCCCTCTGGAAGCGCATTCCAGGTGTCCACCACCCGTTGGGTGAAGAACTTCCTAGCATTGGTTTTGAATCTGTCCCCTTTCAACTTTTCTGAATGCCCTCTCGTTCTTGTAGTTTTCGAAAGTTGAAGAATCTGTCCCTCTCTACTCTCTCTATGCCCTTCATGATCTTGTCAACAGAGGGGAGGAGGGAGAAGCAGAAGCGATTCAGTTGAGAACTCAAGGTTAATATTGTGAACCTTGTCGTGGAAGTATTTTGTCAAAGTCTGGGGAGAAAGTGAAGTCTGAGGTGGGGGCACTTTGGCCCTGATTCTGCAAAGTGTGCCTATCTTTAGGCGTCATATGAGCGTCCCCAATAATAGACGCAATATATTTTTTTCAGTTCTAGGCGCCGGATAGATGTCCCTACAATGTATTTAGTTATATGTAAAAATGTGTTCTGTGCTGCCTTGAGCTCCTGTCGTAGTCTCGAGAGACTAATGGAGCTCAAGGCAGCCATTTCCTGTAAGCAATCTGTACGGGGCAGGAGCGTGGGAAGATCGCTCCTGCCCCGAAAACCCACTAGACCACCAGGTAAGGCTTAAGGGGGGTCTTACAGGGCTTAAAATATCCGGGGGGAAGAGGAGGTTAGGGTCAGTACCGGCCTGAATATTATTTGTGTTTTTTAATATTTATGGGCCGGCTCTGCCCCTAACCCCCGTGGATACGGAGGGGGAAGTTTATTTATCACTTATATAGTGCTGAAAGGCATATGCAGCACTGTACATTTTGACATTTAATAGATGGTCCCTGCTCAGAAGGTCTTACAATCAACTTGTACAGACATATAGGGTTGTGGATGCAGAACCCAAGGTGAGAGGAGTTAGTAGTTGAAAGCACTCTCAAAGAGGTGGGCTTTTAACTTGGACTTGAATACTGCCAGAGACGGAGCATGCCATAGGGATTCAGGCAGTTTGTTCCAGGCATACGGCAAAGCAAGATAGAAGGGACAGAGTCTGGGGTTGGCAGAGGAGGAGAAGATCACAGATAGGAGGGATTGACCAGCTCAGTGGAGCTCGTGGGTGGAACATAGGGGAAGATAAGTGAACAGAGATAGTGAGGAACAGCTGAGTGAATACATTTGTAAGTCAGTAATAGGAGTTTGAATTGTATTCAGAAACGGATGGGAAGCCAATGAAATAACTTTAGGAGAGAGGTAATGTGAGTATAGCAGCTCTCAATGAATATAAGTCATGCAGTCGACTTGGTGGTCTAGTGGACTGACTGAAGGGGAGAAAGATGGACGAGTGGAAGACCTGAGAGTAGCGAGTTGCAGTAATCTAAGTGCGAGGAGATGAGGGTGTGGATAAGGGTTTTGGTAGTGTGTTTGGAAAGGAAGGGTCCTGGATCTGATCTATGTTGATCATTCAAAAATATAACAGAATAAAAAAAATCATTTTATTCTAGGAAGTTTTACTTGTATATACCAATGTCCATTTTCCATATCATCTTAATTTCCAGTATTCAAAAACATTACTCATACAGAGCTGCATTTTCAATATCGCATATAAAATATATATATTATAAAGTTATTATAAAATGATATTAGTGCTCAGAAAAAGGCCACCTAAATGAAACCCAAATACTAAACATGTGTAAGGCACCCCTTCTCAATCATCGCACTAATGAAATGTCATCAGAAAAAGATTTTCATCAGAAAAAATGTTTTTGTATTGTATTATAAGAACATAAGAACATAAGCAGTGCCTCTGCCGGGTCAGACCAGAGGTCCATCCCCGTGGCGGCCCAACAGGTCATGACCTGCCTTAATCACCAGAAGGGGCCCCCTTGCCCCCTAGGTTTCTCATCGAAATCCTATCTTCCCATCAATGTCCTAACCCTCCGGCCTTGCACCTGCACGACCTGGTGAGCTGTCTATACTTATGCAATACCCCAGCACCTCCCTCAGTACCCCACGATCCCCTTTTCCCTCAGGAATCTGTCCAATCCCTGTTTGAATCCCTGTACTGTACTCTGCCGGATCACTTCCTCCGGGAACGCATTCCATTTGTCCACGACCCTTTGGGTGAAGAAAAACTTCCTTGCATTTGATTTGAACCTATCTCCCTTCAGTTTCTCTGAGTGCCCCCTCGTACCTGTCGTCCCTTTTAGTCTGAAGAACCTGTCCCTGTCCACCCTCTCTATGTCCCTAAGTATTTTGAAGGTCTCTATCATATCCCCCCTGAGCCTCCTCTTTTCCAGAGAGAAGAGCCCCAGTTTATCCAGCCTCTCAGCATATGGGCAGTTTTCCAGCCCTCTTACCAGTTTCGTTGCCCTCCTTTGGACTCTCTCAAGAACTGCCATGTCCTTCTTGAGGTGCGGCGACCAATATTGAATGCAGTATTCCAGATGTGGGCGCACCATCGCTCGATACAGCGGTATGATGACTTCCCGCGTCCTGGTTGATATACCCCTCTTGATGATGCCCAGCATCCTGTTGGCTTTCTTTGAGGCTGCTTCACACTGTGCGGATGGTTTCATGGATGGATCCATGAAACCATGGATCCATCTTATCATGATGAATAGTCTTCAGTGTGTCTGCATCTGTATAATTTCTGACACAGCACCACCATCGTCCAATACTATCCAAATAATAATAATCCAGTACTATCCAAATAAGTGCCACTGAAAAACCTATGACCCAATGAGTGGGTCTTATTCAGGTAGGAACGACTCCTGCCTGGAAAGTTATTGCCAAATATCAGATCCTATGTTTTAACACTGATAAGAGCTATTTGAAGCTATCTCTATATTATTATTTTTTTCCAATTTGCATTTACTGAAAATTTTAAAGAAATTAATTCATTGGTATTTCTGAGGTACTAGGTTTTTATTTTTTTTTCAGAGCTCATAGAATATGATTGATTGAGTCTTAAATGGGCTGTGGGATGTACAATATTCTTATCCTTGCTCGTTTCCATTGTCATTTTTGCTAGTGTTGAATAGATAATAAATCCTGTCAGAAACTTTACTAGGTGAGTCACTAGAGGCAAAAATAAAAAGGAGATGTGAACTTGACAAATGCTATTTCCTAGGAGAAAGGCCAGGTTTGCCAAGCTGATAGTGGAAGCAGAAACTTAATTTTCAAGAACTTCAGAGTATGTAAACTTCACCTAAAACTGAAATGAGGTGATAGATGGAGGAGGAGCCTATCTAAGATGGCAATCTGAAGGCGTTCGGTTGAACGCGCTCGAGTCACCTACCTATGGTGAAACGAAAATCTAAGACCCAGGTGTATCCTATGGAACCCAGGGAGCGACAATTGCTTGGCCCAATGGATGTGTTCATCGAATGTGGTCCCCACGGAGAGCCGGACGAAAAATCCTTGGCACAGGGTGGGGGCATATCGGAGAGCCCTGGCATCTCTTTCGAGGGAACCAGTCTTTCACCAGAAGAGCGGACCATGCCAGCACAGCCACTCCCCCGGCTCACATTGCAGGACACGGGGAGCGAGGGGAGCCTAGCAGCTGCCTCCGAGAGCTGCGAGGATGAGGAGGAAGTAGAACTGGCAGTCCGGAGAGTGTCAGCTGCCTCAGTGAGTCAACTATCACCACTGGGAGACCTGGAAACGGCAGGGAACTTGCAAGAATCACCATGGAACAAATTGCAAGAAGGTACTGTGAACCTCAAGGATTTGAGATTTAATTACATAGTAGCTTCCCTTCAGAAGCCTTCTGTGGTAGATTTAAATTCAATATGGGAAGCTATTTGTACTTTGCAGCTGTCCCTGGGAACTCAACTGCAAACACTTTCTTCTCATTATTCAGGGATTCTATCTGAGACATTTACATTGCAACAAAAAGTGGGCAAATTAGAAAAAAAAATCTGTTGATCAAGAAAAGAAATTGGATATTTTAGGAGCACAAAATCAGCTCCTTATAAAGGAAAATGGTAATATCAACTTTAAGCTGGAAGTTCTGTAAAATATAACATGAAGACAGAATTTAAGATTGATTAATTTTCCTAAAATACCTGCTATTTCAGCATTAGATATGTTTAAACGGTATCTTTTGGAGATCTTGAAAATCCCGCAAAATTCATTTCCCTCTATCTCAAAAATTTATTACATTTCTTTGGGAAAGAAGAAATCTACAGAAGAACCACGAGAATCAGCTATAGATGTTATGGACTTGACTAATTTGTTAGAGAAGTCATATTCAGAACAAATTACTTATGCCACATTGTTTGTCCAGTTTGCTTTAGATTCAGATAGAGTGGTTATTGAAGTTGTTTTTTTAAATATAAAGATGTTTTGTTTCTGAATCAAAAAAATAAGAATGTATCCAGATGTTTCCAGAGTAACACAAACAAAAAAAGAAACAATTTTTGCTATTGAGACCCTAGGTTTTAAAAATGGGTGCAACTTTTGTATTAAGATTCCCATGTAAATGTCTTGTTAATTTTAAGGGAGCTAGATATATTTTCTTTGAGTCTGCACAATTGACGAGATTTATTTTAGAAGATGAGGTGAGATCTGCAAGTACCCCTGTCATTATTCAGGAATAAGCTCTAAGTTCGTAGGTTGGGATCAATTCAGGTACCTGTGTTTTCCCCCCCTAATAACTGTTTGGGTAAACTATCTTCTATTATGTTGGAATCCCTTCTCCAGTGATTGTGGACTAAATAACAGTTGAAACAATGTTATTTTATTTTCCTACAAAAATTATTTCAATATAATTTGATTTTGTGGTGGAAACTGTTTATATATGTAAAACATTTGTAATTAAATACAAATCATTCTATCACACATATTCTCACACATTCTAACATGCATAGGGATCCTGTAGGTAGATATATGGGTATAACAAATTAGTGCGACATAAATAAGTCGTGCAAATCTTGTGTCTAGGATACACCATATCTACACCACAGATTCTGTATTTTTGCCAGTTTATATTAAGACAGAGACCAGAGCTATATGAAATATTTTAATATAGAAATAGAAAAATATAATTCACAAGCCAACAGTAAATAATAACTAATTATTTGTTCACAATATCTCTGTATACATACATGTATCTCATTACATAATTATTACACAATAATCCCTAAGTAAATGAGTAAATATAACTAATTCTTACACATTAGGTGATTCCTTATAATAATAAATTCCTGATTATAGCAGCAATCTAAAATTAGCTTATCACCATGGGACCTTAACTCTCCTTATCCCAAAACAATAGAATTTTATCTAGCCCAGCTGATAAGATAGATAATTACTTATTCTTACCCCTTTAAGGTTATGCCTCCTAAGAACAGGGAGATGGAATTTGTCTGTTTCCTTCAGTGTAGCAGATGTAAAAATTCCTTCGAGTTAGATAGGGCAGTTTGTCACTGGAGCAAGCTATAAGATATATCCGTTAAAGTTCCTTATATGATGTATAAACCAGATCTGTTTCAAAATCAGTTCTTTGTTTCACTCTCTAATGAGAGCCGGTCACAAGAGGTACTTATCAGTTTTTAATTATTATAGAAAGTGTGTGAAGAGAAATCTATGCTAAGATCCAAGCTTCCTTACATCCCAGCATAGACTTCTCATTAATTAGACACTTTCTCCTTAGTTTTCATCAAATGACCTCCCTAGGACCAATCCAGAAACAACACCAATTAATAGCCTTTTTGTGTATATTCATGCACCGGCCTTGAGAGAGAGGCACCTCAGTAGATAAGAGAGACACATACCAATCCTAGTAGCTCACACCTCCTCTAACTTTCTCAGGAGCTGAACCGGGCAGATGTCCTTGACTGAAGAAACACATAGTTCTTGTAAACAAGCCCAGAATGCACCTGGCAGGCAGCAGAGATGATTTTTCTTGCAGAAGATGATTCATGCTTCTTGATATCAGTGAGAGAGGCCTAACCTTAGGTGTGAGGAAGGAAGGAATCACCCTTACAATCCCTTCACTCACACCCACACGCAACACTCATATTTCATTCCTAATCAATACTGCATTCAAACCCTATTCAAGAAAGGGTCAGGACCATCTGTTAATACTTAAGTCATGAGGTTTCTCCTATTCCCCCTGGGCATGACACACAAAGAACACGAGAATCACAGGCCTTTTTTAAGCGGGAAAACTGCAGTATATTTTACCCAAAGAAGAGACATACAGAAAGACAGAAATCAAGATGGAGTCATTAATTCAAGATGGAGTTCTTAATACCGCTATACCTCTACCTGGTTTCCTCCATGATATGGCATAATCCAGCAAAATACATAAAGAGAATCTTATTATGCTTTTCCTTAATATTAATCTGTAGCGTTTTTCTGGCCTTAGCTGCAATCCATATTCAAAATTTTATTTCTGCACTTAATTTTCCATACGCATCTATGGACGTGGCCTTAACTAACACATATGCTAACTAGAGTTACCCAGAACCATATGAAAAGCAGGTGTTATATGTAGAAAAAAAATCCACAAAATACTGCACCAACATGTCCTGCACACTATCCATTCCATTAATGCATTATAGCACCCCCACAGCCAGCGAGCACCCACTCCTCACAAGTGCAGCAAAATCACATGCAATAGAAAATGAAAATAAAAAGGATTGAGCACCATCTGGTCTCCTTCGTTGTCACTTTGTGTATGTCTTTTGTAGAACCATATTTCCTAACCCTTGAGGCAGGCTCATGTGAGCTGAAACATGGACTGTGTTGGGTCTGGTTTGTGTACAAAGATCTATGGGTCTATATTGACATAGGAAAAGAAAGGTGTTTTTGAAAATTCCCTTGGTTGATGTTTGAAGACCTATCTCCACTCTTTGTATTTTTGTGTTTTATTGGTGGGGATTTGCTCCAGATTTTTGTTGACTTTTTGTTTCTGGACTTTGTAAAAGTGAAGAAGTAAGTGAAAGTTGTTACTCAGCTCTGAGAAAAGTCACTTAGTGGGAGGGTCCTTTTGCTAAACAAAGAAGTAGGATGGGGCCTTTCTTCATTTTCTTCTTTTAGCACTGGGAGATCGTGGTCAATAAGAGGGGCAGAATGATTGTTGTGATAGAGAGAAAGAAATGAAGCAGGTTTGGAGGAACTTTGGAACAACATGCTGTAGTTAAGACAAACCCAGGTAGCCAAAGGGACTATGAACCTCACTGGGAGTAGACAATTACGTGGCAGCAATGCTGGTGGATGTAATGTTAAAGATTGCTTAAAGCAAAAGAGAAGTGATGTTAAGTAGGCATTTGCTGTTAAGCCAGAGAGTTTAGAGATAGAGTTACCATATGTCCTGGACTGTCCAAGTGTCTGGGTGTTTTTTGTTTTTTTTAAAAAATTAAGTGAATTTGTATTTGTCTGTTTGGGTTTTAAAAAAGTGATTTGCCCGCAAGCCTGCAAACCTACTTTGGACTCAGCATAAATTATGCATCCAACCTCTCCTCCTTTCCAAAGTTTGGCTTGTCTTTGGTCTTCCTCTCTTCCTGGCTTCCTTGCACTTCCTCTCTAGTCCCTCCCCCCTCTGCAATCTTCCAAGGCTTGGATTGGATGCTGGCAGCATCAGTGATTAAGACACCCACTGCCAGCCGGTTCCTCCTGACCTCTTCTCTCTGACGTGTCCCAAATCCTGTGATGCAATTTCTTGTTCCCACGCAGGTGGGATGCGGCAGACAGAGGAGTTCAGTAACTGGCAGGCAGCGGGTGTCTAAATCACTGACACTGCTGGCAATGTATCACAGAAATCGAAGACCAGGGGGGGGGAAGGAGGGACTAGAGAGAAATACCGGAGTCCCAAACCACATGACAGAGGAGGATACTGCTCAGATTTGAAGGAGAGGAAGAAAGGAAGGAAACAGAGTTGGCAGGGAGATCAGAGGAGAGAATAGGGGCAGGGGGGCAGAGGAGAGATTAAATGAAGGAATAAAGGAGAGGGGGAGGCATGAAAGAGATGGAGATTGATGCTTGAAAGTGGGTCAGCAGAGAAATATGGCGAGAGTGAAAAAGAGAGCTGCTGGATCTGATGTAGGAGAGATAAAAATGAAGAGAGCCGAAGCTAGAATGAATTGTAAAAAGGAGAGAAGGGGTACAGGCTGGATGGAAAGGGGAAAGGGCAGAGGGTCAGGGAGAGAGGACAGACAGATGGAAGGGGCAGATCCTGGATGGAAGGGAGTGAAGAGAAGATGAGGAAAGCAGAAATCAGAGATGACAAAAGTGAAAACCCCCCCAACTTTTTTGTTTCTTTAAGATAAATTAGTATTGTATTGTGGGCAGGATTGGGGTGGGGCAGGGTAGGGTGGGGCTAGGGTAGAGTGGGATGGGGTTGTGGGCAGGGTCATATGTCCCTTTTTTGTCTTCACAAATATGGTTTCCCTACTTAGAGAGCAAGTGGGCTCATGTTTTGAATCCTAATAAGCATATACTATCAGCAAAGAACGGAATCACTAAAGATAAATTTGTATTTTCTAATCCGGTCTTAGGCTGTATTGCAAACTATATCAAAGGCTTAATTTGAAGTAACATGGAAACTGGCCAGGATAGTCTAAGGGAGAGGACTGGATTTTCTGATTTCTATGCTACTCTTTTCAACAGTATCAGAGTGGCTTACAATCATTAAATTACAACAATGACAAGTTAAACAGAGAGAGGACGTAATGAACTAAAATGATGGAAGAAAGAAGATGAGAAGATACCTGGGGAATAGGAATTCTGCATTGATTCCCAAATTGTCTGAGACTACTGATGTTGCCATTAATCAAGAAATGCCATAGAGAAGAAACTAGATTTTAATATTTATTATACTCAGGTATTTCTCTTTAAGTGGGTTCTTGAGAGAACTAGCTTGCTGGTGGGTGTTGCCCTGTACTACTACTACTACTACTGTACTACTACTACTACTACTACTACTACTACTACTACTACAGAGAGTGGTTGACACCTGGAATGCCCTCCCAGATGAGATTATTGCGGAATCGACCGTCCTAGGCTTCAAGAGCAAACTAGATGCATATCTCCTTAAGAGAGGCACATAAGGATATGGTGGACTATAAATGACAAAAGATCTAGACTGGTGAATCAAAATGTTATTTGTTTTGTGGAGCTCTCAGATACCTACACCGTTAAATCATTAAAGATTGTTCAAACGGCTCTGTAGGCATAAATATCAATCATTGAGCTCCACTGTTATTGTTATTGATATAGTGCGAATAAACTCAAAAATAACTTTAAATGCAGCACTTATCTTTCGATGGTGGCTTTTGTGTTATGCCAAACTCGCTTAATGTATACTCTGTGCCCAACGGGACCTGTTTCGCCTCAATAATGGCTTCTTCAGGGGTCTCAGGCTTCTGCAAACACAGAGAATAATATATTATTTTCATTACAAACATTTTTAAAACATTTAAGGAATGAGTCTACTCACTGTATTTTCTTTTAGCGTCTTTGGCAAAATGGCGTTAGCGAAAGTTGAACGCTAGCGCATGCGCTTTATAGATGTCTCAATTGGGCTACTACTGTGTGTTTTTTAAAGGGACATGCTTCTTTTTTGGCGACATTATAATGTCAGTAAAATTACTTAGAAAAAAACACTCCAGTCCATATTAGAATTCAAACCGGTCGGTTTTAATGTGCCTAAGTTGAAGATCCAGCGAGATTCTTTCTGTAGTAGATTTCTTTGTCTATCACCACCTCTTGGATTTTGTGTCACCCGATCTATTGCAAAACATTTTAATTCTTTAAAACTATGTTGCAACTGGTTACAATGTTCTACTATAGGTGCTGTGGTTCTCATGCATTTGATGTTGGATTTATGTTCGATAATCCGCGTCTTCAAAGGTCTAATTGATTTTCCAACATACCATTTTTTGCATGGACATATAATTACATATACTATGTAATCAGTGGAACAGGTAAGAAAATGGTTAATGGAATAAATCTTTCCATCTTTTTAGCTGGTGAATTCCTTGAGTTGGATCATATTCTCACAAACGCTGCATTTTCCATAGAAAACAATATGAAAAATTTCCAGCAGCCCATTCCTAATGCTTACTAGAGATGTGCACAGGTTTCTTTTCAGTTAATTTGGCCTTTTCCCCCCAATTATCATACATTTTTCTGTTCATACTTATAAAACATTAACATGTACTAACTCAACCTATAAAAAAAAATTGCCAAGTCGCATTAAGTTGATTAAATTGATTTTTCTGTTCAAATTCACAGTACCTGCTCTAAGACATTTCATCTTCCATCTGGGGTGCCTCAAGAAACTGTCCTTACACCTAATTTTTAAAATTTATTCTTGGCATCCCTAGTCATGATCATTCAGCCTCTTGCGCATGATATACAAATCATTTTCTTTACAGACTTTATTAACTCATACGTCTTCAACCCTAAGAAGGGTAGCTATGAATGTGTATCATAGCCGCAAAGCACATTATTTACCTGTAGTGCACGTTAAAGGGTATTAAAGTGTTATATTACTAGAATGCATTTTAATATTAGGTACTGAGGGATACATAGTAATGAGATATAAAGGATGCAAAGGAAAGCAAAAAAACTGATTGCTGTGTAAATTGAATAACATGTCCTGTAATGAATTACATTATGCCTGGAAAAATACCACCAGCAACATGCTGGCAGTATTCTTGTGTCTTGAGAGTATTGGACTGTAAAGCCATGGCCTAGTGTTACTAGGCCTCTTTCTAAAGGGGCGAGGCTGAAGTATTTCACTCCCTACCAAAAGAAAAATGTTTGCAAACTCTCCAGATGATTCCTAACTTATACCGCTTCCCAGATGGCCTTCTAACCCCTCTGTAGGCCTCCCAGACCTACCTGGAGAATTCCAAGAGGTCTATTGGGGTTAAGGCAAGAGCAGTCTTGATTCCTGCCCCTTCCAGCACCAGGTTCAAAATGGTGCTAGCAACCACTAGCAATATTTTCATGATGATACTGCTAGGGGTCAGATGCCATGTAAGGGTCTTAGAAGGCAGCTTGACCCCTAGTGGTAACGACATAACTTCTGCTGGGGGTTAAAGATGGCATTTTGCACCTGGTACCGAAGGGGCAGGAGTAGGGTTAACAGACATCCAGATTTACCTGGACATGACAGTTTCTTGGACTAGAGGGAGTTTGTTTGGGTTTTGAACTCACTCTCTCCAGTCCATCCCCCACCTCGGACTCAGGTATGGATCTCTGAATCGCCCCTGTCCCCAGCACATCCTCCGGCACTGCAATTTCAAAACCTCGAGCAGCCAGCAGCATTAGCAACATGATCCTGCTGCTGTTAATCTGCCCCAGAAGCCTTCGCTCTGCAGCATCCTGCCTAAGCATGAATAGGAAGTGTTGCAGAGTGAAGGCTTCTGGGGCAGGTTGATGGCAGCAGGATCATGTTGCTAATGCTGCTGGATGCCCAAAGTTTTGAAATTGCAAAACCGGAGGAGATACTAGGGACAGAAGAGACTCAGAGAGCCATTTCTGATTCATGTGGTAGTGTGGGGCTGGAGAAAGAGAGAGGCTGTGCTGGGGGGTGGGGTGCTTTAGAGGCAAGACTAGTGGGGTGGGGTGCTTTAGGGGCAAGACAAGTGGGGTGCAGGGTTGGTACAGGACACTGTGGGTGAGGCATGTGTGGGGACGGGGTCAGGTATCCTCTTGTTATGGACTTAAGAAATGTAACCCTACGCAGGAGGAACTGAAAATTACTTCTGTCACAACTCCAATAAATCCTGAGGATTTTCCAGGTAGGCCCAGAAGCTAAGGTAGAGATTGAGGGAGATGGGAGAATTGGTAGGGAGAATCTGATTTGGGGGATCTAGCTGGTGGGGTCTGAGTTGGGTGCCATCTAGGTAGTTGGTCTGAGTTGGGATAGACTAGCTGAGGTTTAAGAAAATGGCGTTTGTGGGGGGGGGGGTAGTCTGTGAAAATATTTTATCCTGGACCCTTTAGAAAGCTGCTAAGAAACCATGGGCTATGGCTTTACTGCCCACAGCAACCAGAAAAATAACTGCTTGCAAAAACAGCATTATTCCTGTAGCATGGGAGTGATTAAACTGCAGTACAGTCGCTCCATGGGAAATTAAGGTAGAATACAATCCTAAATTTTACTGTATGTTAATAATTACTCCTCCCCCTCCAATGTTTGTCTCAGTTTTTTGCTACCAGCTGGTTAATGCAACATGGTCTTAAAACAGTGGTTCCCAACCCTTTCCTGGAGGATCACCAGGCCAATCGGGTTTACAGGCTAGTCCTAATGAATATGCATGAGAGAGATTTGCATATAATAGAAGTGACAGGCAAGCAAATCTTCTCCATGCATATTCATTAGGGCTATCCTGAAAACATGATTGGGCTGGTGGTCCTCCAGGACAGGGTTGGGAACCACTGTCTTAAACTGAACCGTTCAAAATCAAAAGCATTGTGGTTTTCAAGGCATCTACTGCTTCCTTCAGTGCAACCCATTATTAGCAGTTATCTATTTGCTCTTTATGATTGCATAATGATTATGAAATGCAACTTTTATTTTCTACTTACCTATCAACCACAAATTGCAGAAGACTTAAAATAGAATACAATACACTGTCTTATACTCCGCAATTCGCTGCAAGGAATCAAGGCGGTTTACAAGGGTTCTTAAGCAACTACCCCAAGTTCTATCTGTTCCCAGTACAGCAATTGGAGTACATCGGAACCCTGCTAGATATGGTGCAAGCGCAGGCCTACCTGCCACCAGCATTGACAGATGCTCTTGTTGCCATCACCACTCAGGTTCAAAGTAGTGAGCAGGTCATCTCACAGGAGCCAGTCTAAGAAGTCACTGAGCGCTGAGCAGAAGCGCCAAAGCACAACCCTGCTCATTACAGCTCAGAGGCTGAAGAAACCAGCTGTTACTGAACGGGTTAGCAGCAGGGCAGGAGCAAGGAAAGCTTGCTCCTGCCTGCTGCACCTCTGGACCACCAGGTCAGAAGAGATAGGAGGACAAGGCAGGGTGCAAAGTGAGGGAAGGAGGGAAGGGGCTGGGTGTAGAATCTGATGGGGGGATACAGAGTCTAACAGGGGGTGGGGTGGCTGGGTGCAGAGTCTGACAGGGGAGGGAGGGAATGAAGGGGCTAGGTGCAGAGCTTGACAGGGGAGAGAGCGAAGAGGGCTAGGTGCAGAGTCTGGCAGAGGAGTGGGAGGGGGTTGGGTGCAGAGCCTGACAGAGGAGGGAGGGAAAGGGGCTGGGTACTGGCAGGGAGGAGGCTATGTGCAAGGGGTAGGGAGTTGAGAAGGCAGGAAGACAGATGCTCAGGAGGCTGGGAAAGACAGATACTGCATGTACTGGGAGAGAGTTGGGAAGGACAAATGCATTGGCTGGGAGGGGGGTTAGGAAAGGAAGAAAAGAGAGATGCTGCAAAGGTTGGGTAGTGGGAAGGGAGAGAAAGAAATACTGCCAGTGATGGAGGGAAAGAGATCAGAGAATTGTTGGACATAGATTTGTGGCATGAGAGGGGAAAAGAGATGATGTATATGGGGAAAGGAAGAAAGAGGGATAATTGTTGGACATGATAGTGGTGGAGAGGAGGGAGGGAAAAATGTTACACTGGGAGGGAGGAGAGATGACCCAAAGAAGGGAGAGATGTCATACCACTGGAATTGGAAGGAGAGAGAGATGTCAGACTACAGAAGGGAAGGAGGGGAGAGAGAGATGCCATACTTCAGAAAGGAAAGGAGAGAGATGTTAGACCTTGGGAAGAGGGAAGGAGAGAGAGATGCCAGACTATGGGAAAGGAGAGAGATTCCAGGCTATGGGAAGGAGAGTAGAAAGATACCAAACCATATGAGGGGGGAAGGGGGAAGACAGAGTTGTCTGGCCATGGGAGAGGGATGAGATGGTACATAGGGATGGAGGGGAAGGGGAGATAGAGGGAGGAGATGGTGCACAGCAATGGATGTGACAGGGAAGAGATAAGAAGAAATGCTTCTTATTGATAGATGGAAGTAAGGGAGAAGAAAGAAGGAGGAGATGGTACACATGGATAGATGGGAAGGGAAGGCATGGAAAAGTAGATTTTGAGAAGAAAGCAGAAAAATGGAAGAAAGTTGAATGTTAAAAGTTAATGCTAAAGATGGATGTATCTAACAAAAAACAGGGATAATATGCTTTTATAGAACGTCAGTGCAGTCTAATTATGATAGAAACAAACTGACTATAATGAACACCAATTCCAAGAGAGTGAAATTACTTTGAAGTACGCTCAGAAAAGTGAAACTCTGAAGAGAGAGACAACCCCCTCTTGGGACAAGAGTTTACCATCCAGTCATTGCATATTTGATAAATCACTCTCTGAGAAATGGTAAACACTGGTTTATATCTATTTTTCAAAATTTTAAGTTCAAAAAACGTTTCTTTTCTTGTTTTGCACCTTTGTTTGAAACATGTGTCACTGGAGCATTGTTACATTGGGACCCTACAGGACTTTTTCCTCATAAGATAAGTGACTTCAATTTCAGAAAATTGGTAAAAATGAGTTTGTTCAATCGATTTGTAAACTGAGAATCTACACAGCTCTGCTAGGAACTATATAGCTTTCCAATTCTTTCATTATGTAAGATTGTACTGTTGACTTTAATTGTAACCTCTTCGCTGATTGTCCAGCGCTTCTTGCTGTAAACCGCCTCGAACTCCCATGGCTTTGGCAGTATATAAGAATAAAATTATTATTTAGAATATCTGGAAAACCAGAAAAGGAGCCATAACTTGAGACTGCTAAATTTCCCTAAGTCTCTTCTTGTTTGTGCTGTAGATATGGTTAAAAAGTATCTGATGGAAGTTTTGAAGATGCCATAAGATTCCTCATCCCTGTGGCAGTGGCGCTTGGACTGGACCGGAGTGACCCAACCGGGGCCCCTGCCACAAGGAGAAAAAGTTTGTGACCCGGTGGTTCCAGTGGCTCTCACGACCACTTGTGTGCTCTGGCACTATTGCACCCAATTGTGTTTCAATAAAGTCCAGTTAGAGCAAACAAAGTTCACAAAACAGGACAGCCCCAGCTGAGTGGGGGATGGGTTTCCTCCCATTCACTCTGTGCAGAGAGGAAAAAAAAAACAGCACACAAAAACTTCATAGCTTTCCTTAAGCATTCATCAGTTTCATTATTCAAGGCTTTCTGTCTTTGCACACAGTTCATTATCCTTAATTCCCTTCCTGGCTATCTCCCACTGAATATCCCAACAGAGTAGGTAACTGCCAATATTCAGCAGCTGGTCAGCTAAATTCATTGGCAAGACAGCCCTGCCAAAAAAAGCAGGTCTATCTTTGGTCACTAGGACTTAGCTGGTCAGCCAATGAATATCATTGAGTATGACATCAGCACTGAATATCTGGTTTTGCCACCAACTGCAAGAGATAGTTGGATGTTTCCTATAGTCTGAATATTGGGCAGTATAACTATAAAGCATGTTTATTGAAAATGTACTGCTCTAACGACTGGGTAGTCAATTCAGAGAGGTTTACATGATCTTCTGCAATGGTGTTACTATACATGAGCTATATTTTATGAGCTTCTATAATGATATTACAATACATGAGCTTCAGATCTTCATTAATGATGTTACAATAGATTATGTATAAGTGTGGTTCCAAATAGAACACTCTCTTTAGGAAAGGTGTACTGCACACTACTGATAACATTTGTTCCGGAACAAAAAAAAAAAAAAATCAGAACAAAATGAGCATTCCTAGACCGCCAACTATCCAATCTACTAACCACGACACCAGATTACAAAACATTCAGAAAAGACATAAAAACCCTGCTATTCAAGAAATCCATCAAAACAAACTAACACCGCAGGAAGCACTTCAGTCCCCCGAAGTAACCCGTTCAACTCTGTAACTCTTCTAGAAATGTCCAGATAACCTCTTATGTAATCCGCCTTGAACCGCAAGCTAATGGCGGAATAAAAGTCACTAATGTAATGTAATTAAATTTTCCAACTGCTTATCCCTACCATACAGAGGGTCCAGTTTGCTGGTATGTTGCTTATGCAAAAACCATGTCATAAGCTCTGCTGAAGTTCAAGCCCAAAGCATTTAGCGCTGTCCCCTGATCAAATGCTCTGGATCTCTAGTCAAGGGAATTCATCAGATATATCTGACAAGACCTACTTCTGGTGAAATCATGTTGCCTCAGATGCTGTAATCCACTGCATTCCGGAAACTATTTTCTGTTTCAAAAATGATTTCATTCATTTATTCACCACTGAGGTCAGACTGCCTGGCCTGTAGTTTCCAGCTTGCATGCAAAGTGTCTGCTACAAATATAAAATACATGGAATATATTTAACATAGGAGAGAAGTAATTTGGTAGGCCAATAAACAACTAAGTCACACATTTGAATGCACTGGAAGCAGAATATTACAGATTCATTAGTGGTAAAAAAAAAAAAAAGAGTTTTCAGTGGAATAAGGGATTTGCAATTAAGAAAGCATCTGTTACATGAAGTGGATTTGACACTAGAGAAATGCGTGCAGCTTTGCAGGGCTTTTATAAAGTAGGATAAGGACCCTAAAAGGATTTAGAGCAATGATAATACATGAAGTCACTGCAAGGACAAAAAAAAATAAATGATATGAGGGAGCACGGATGGACATCATTGTGGATAGCTGTGCAAAGCTTAGGAAAGAACAAGAGCATTCTTGTAAAGAACAACACAATCTTGGGGGGAGGGGGATATAATGAAAATGCAGTAGCATGAGACACTTTTAGACCTAGTACATGACAACATATTTATCAATTAGGTCCCCCAAACTCCCCAAAATTACAATGAGGAAGTTTTATTTTTTGAATAGGGTGCCTATGTAAAATTACAAAATTTTATATACTGTATATTTCATCTATTTTAAAAGGCAACATATGTTACAATTTTAAGATGTGTTCTTAGAATAGTCCCCTGTGTCACAGAAATGCTGACATAAAATTGCATTTGCTTTGAGGCAGATGTAACCCTAAAGTACATTTATACCTTGCAACTCCAGCCAAACTATACCTCGGGGAACAGCTTTCTCATGGTTCACATAAAAGTTAGCATGTTATAAAATCAGACTCATGATTGGCAGATCCAAGATGGCGTTAGGCTGGACGTGCTGAGGAGCCGCTCTGAGATTGTCTCTCCAATATAACTTTTTCAATAGATTCTGGATAACTTTACTCACCCGATGCCTAAACGGAGGGGCCGTAGTGCCGTTGGTGCCTCGCGGCCCACTGTCACCCCTGCAGCCGGCGATATTGGTGAGCTTCTCAGACGGATGCAGGGAACATTTTTAGCGTCGGAGAGGGGCCCTCAGAGGAACAGTGGTGTGAGCGAGGCCGTGGCAGTTCCTCCGGGTTTGGAAACATCTTTGAGCCCCGACGTTAGGGCGCCGCCCCCGCAGCCTCAGCTAAGCAGCTCTCCAAGGGGTATGGGAACATCGGATGTCGGGGCTTCGCCTTCCCCTGAGGCAAGTAGTCCAGCGCAGAGCCTGCTGATAGGAACTCATATTGAAATGAGCTCCTTGGAAGAAGCTGAGAGTAAATCAACCAAGGAGAGGCGAGCAAGTCTTCAGAGACAGCGACAAGGAACTCAACTGGATGGTGAGCACTATGACACTTCTACTTCTTTAATTTCCTTGGATAAACCTTCGGAAGTAATTCTTGACTCATTGTGGGATCTTATGGCCGGACTAGTGAAGACCATAAGTCCCAAATTCCAATTAATAGAGGGGAAACTGTTTCAACATTCTACTGAACTTAAAATACTGGAAAATGAATTGACTGCCTCTAATTCTTCTGTTCAAAAGCTTGAACAGGAAATAAAATCATCTAAACAGCTACAAGATGTTCTAATGAAGGACAATATAAATCTTAGAAGAAAGATGGAGAATTTGGAAAATAACTCCAGATACAACAATTTAAGATTAATTAATTTTCCTAAGTTACCATTGGTATCACCTAGAGAAATGTTTAAGAGATATTTTCTTGAAGTTTTGGAGGCCTCAGAAGATTCAATACCTCCTTTATCACGAGTTTAACATAGGTTAAATAGGTCCTTGGACCAAGGACAATTGGATGTATCGGAGTTATTGGAGAAATCTGATAAAGAGGCTGTAGAACAAAGTACTTTGATTGTAACAGTAGCCCTCTCTAATCACGAGAGACTCAAAAGCGTCGCCGTGAATTTCTAATGTTGAAGCCAGGTGTTACATCCTTAGGTGCTACCTTTTATTTACGACACCCCTGTAAGTGTATAGTGCATCACCAAACAGTTAAATATGTTTTCTTTGAACCTAGTCATTTGACTTCCTTCTTAACGCTCTCTCGTTTGGAGGCAGAAAAATCATAAGCCCTAAGATTATTGATTAATCCCAGCAAGCAGCCCTCCAGCTAACTTTAAGAGTAAGAGTGTTCATTTTGTTCAATTCTTTTCTTTGTTCTCGCTAAGTAATCTTGGATCCCATAATTTGAGGACTTGAGCATATTAGTTATAATTATTTTAATGTTGTTGAAATATTTCTTGCTTTATGTTGAATTACTAATCTTGCTTTCTGTACAAGTTATTCTTGATTGTATGATTTGAAAATCAATAAAAATATTTAACAATAAAATCAGACTCATAAGTAGTATTTTTTTTTTAAATGTCTAGTTATGTGTAATTTGCAGGTGACATATCTAACTTGCCTTTTTATATGAGTGACTAGCACCTAACATTTATAGAATTACTTCCCTAGGGATGATTTTATGTATTAAACTATTTTATTTGCTAAAATTCAATACAAAAAGAATAACATACAAAAAGTGAACATGAAATATGCAAAGAAATTACAGAAGGGAAATCACTTCCCTAAAGTGAATTCCCAGCATGCAACAATATCCATCCATCCATCCAATATCAATTATCAAAATGCTGGAACCAACTACCACTATCTCAGATTATGAAAGCTTTTAAAAGCATTTTTGTACCAAGAGAGGAAGTCAACCCTGAAGTATCTGAAATGGTTAATTGTAAAAGCCCATTTCTAAACTATCTAATGCAACCCCTGAGACATAATGATGAGCCAGTGATAATAATTTACTTGTGCTTGTAATTATGTATTTGTAATTATGACCTAACTGTTTTAATAGTTGTACTGATCTACCTGTACTAGCAGCCCTATTGGTCCATGTTAACTTCCTGAGTAAATGACCCAACCTCTTGTAATGTAATCTGGTCTTGAACTGAATAGGTAAAGGCAGAATAGAAAACCTGATTAACATAACATAACATAACATAACATAACATAAATCTATATATATAAAATCGGAGGTATGTATGTGTGTATGTGTGTGTGTATGTGCCGCGATCACGCAAAAACAGCTTGACCGATTTGAACGAAACTTGGTATGCAGATCCCTCACTACCTGGGGTGATATGTTCTGGGGGTCTCGCGGCCCACCTGCACACGTGGGCGGAGCTACTAACAGAAAATCTGATTTCACCCATTCATGTCAATGGAAAAAATGTAAAAAGCTGCCATTCTCACAGTAATTCAAAAACGGCTTGACCGATTTGAACGAAACTTGGTATGCACATCCCTCACTACCTGGGGTGATATGTTCTGTGGGTCTCGCGGCCCACCTGCACACATGGGCGGAGCTACAAACATAAAATCAGATTTCACCCATTCATGTCAATGGAAAAAATGTAAAAAGCTGCCATTCTCACTGTAATTCAAAAACGGCTTGACCGATTTGAACGAAACTTGGTATGCAGATCCCTCACTACCTGGGGTGATATGTTCTGGGGGGTCTCGCAGCCCACCTGTACACGTGGGCGGAGCTACAAACAGAAAATCAGATTTCACCCATTCATGTCAATGGAAAAAATGTAAAAAGCTACCATTCTCACAGTAATTCAAAAACAGCTTTACCGATTTGAACGAAACTTGGTATGCAGATCCCTCACTACCTGGGGTGATATGTTCTGGGGGTCTCGCGGCCCACCTGCACACGTGGGCGGAGCTACAAACAGAAAATCAGATTTCACCCATTCATGTCAATGGAAAAAATGTAAAAAGCTGCCATTCTCACTGTAATTCAAAAACGGCTTGACCGATTTGAACGAAACTTGGTATGCAGATCCCTCACTACCTGGGGTGATATGTTCTGGGGGTCTCGCGGCCCACCTGCACACATGGGCGGAGCTACAAACAGAAAATCAGATTTCACCCATTCATGTCAATGGAAAAAATGTAAAAAGCTGCCATTCTCACAGTAATTCAAAAACGGCTTGACCGATTTGAACGAAACTTGGTATGCAGATCCCTCACTACCTGGGATGATATGTTCTGGGGGTCTCGCAGCCCACCTGCACACGTGGGCGGAGCTACTAACAGAAAATCTGATTTCACCCATTCATGCCAATGGAAAAAATGTAAAAAGCTACCATTCTCACAGTAATTCAAAAACAGCTTGACCGATTTGAACGAAACTTGGTATGCAGATCCCTCACTACCTGGGGTGATATGTTCTGGGGGTCTCGCGTCCCACCTGCACACGTGGGCGGAGCTACAAACAGAAAATCAGATTTCACCCATTCATGTCAATGGAAAAAATGTAAAAAGCTGCCATTCTCACTGTAATTCAAAAACGGCTTGACCGATTTGAACGAAACTTGGTATGCAGATCCCTCACTACCTGGGGTGATATGTTCTGGGGGGTCTCGCAGCCCACCTGTACACGTGGGCGGAGCTACAAACAGAAAATCAGATTTCACCCTTTCATGTCAATGGAAAAAATGTAAAAAGCTACCATTCTCACAGTAATTCAAAAACAGCTTGACCGATTTGAACGAAACTTGGTATGCAGATCCCTCACTACCTGGGGTGATATGTTCTGGGGGGTCTCGCAGCCCACCTGTACACGTGGGCGGAGCTACAAACAGAAAATCAGATTTCACCCATTCATGTCAATGGAAAAAATGTAAAAAGCTACCATTCTCACAGTAATTCAAAAACAGCTTGACCGATTTGAACGAAACTTGGTATGCAGTTCCCTCACTACCTGGGGTGATATGTTCTGGGGGTCTCGCGGCCCACAACTCTATGTTTCTTGCTCAAGGCTGGGTTCACCCAAGAATTTATAAGTTCTTGCTCCAGGAGGTGAAACTAAAAATGTTGTTTATAATCACGTTTTACGTTAGTTGTATTGTATTCATTTTGTCAAATATTTCACATTATAATTTGAATATTGTACTTTTTATTAAGCTGTAAAAAAATAATTTCATTCACCACTATAAAGTATCTTTATTTGAATCCATTTACAGTGTTATTGCTATAATTAAATACCCGTGCAACGCCGGGGCATCAGCTAGTCATCAATAAAAGATTGGTTTGTTGAGTAAGAGTACCCTAATGGTTAGAATAGCTGGTTTAGAACCAAGGACATTCAAATCTAGTTGAAGCTCCTTGTGACTTTGGGCAAGTCATTTATTCTTCTGTTGCCTCAGGTACAAAACTTAGGGCTCCTTTTACGAAGCGCTATAGTGTGCGGTAGCTGAAAATCTACCGCCTCCTAAAAAGGAGGCGGTAGTGACTAGCACACTCGGGAACTTAACACGCGCTATTGCGCACGTAAAGGCCCTACATAGAAACATAACATAGAAACATAGAAATAGACGGCAGATAAGGGCCACGGCCCATCCAGTCTGCCTACCCTAATGACCCTCTCCTACCTTTGCCCTGTGAATAGATCCCATGTGTCGATCCCATTTGGTCTTAAAATCAGGCACGCTGCTGGCCTCAATCACCTGCAGTGGAAGATTATTCCAGCGATCAACCACCCTTTCAGTGAAAAATAATTTCCTGGTGTCACCTCGTAGTTTCCCTAGCGCACCTTTGTAAAAGGAGCCCTTAGATTTCAAGCCTTCCAGGGACAAGAAGATTTGCCTACTCAACATAAACTGCTACTAAAAAAGCTTGAGCTAAATACAAATGTATTCAGTTAAATGAAAAGGTATACAAAATCATATCAAAGAATTTAACAAAATCTCTTGAAAAAATAACTTCAAGGAGATAGCTGAAAAGAGATCTCTAAGATACTCAGGTACCCTCTGCTTGAAAATATCTGTACTAGGGGCACAGAACATAAGAATAGCCATACTGGGTCAGACCAATGGTCCATATAGCCCAGTATCCCATTTCCACAATGGCCAGTCAGGTCACAAGTACCTGTCAGAAACCCAAATTGTAGCAACATTCCATGCTATAGTCCCAGTGGCTCCCCTATGTCTATCTCAATATCAGAATATGGACTTTTCCTCTAGGAACTTGCACAAACCTTTTTAAAACCCAGATATGCTAACTGCTATTACCACATCCTCTAGCAACGAGTTCCAGAACTTAACTATTTGCTGAGTGAAAAAAATATTTCCTCCTATTTACTGTATATTAAAGGTTAACTTCATTAAGTCTCCCCTAGTCAGAGTGATGTCTAAAATCCTATGCACATTTGTAGTTGGTCTACATTCTACAAGAAGACCATAAAGGAGGTAGAGAAACATTGAAGTCTGTATCCTCTCCAGTTTATCAGATCATATCTCTATCAATTGATCATTTCAGAGCACAAAGCTAATCCAAGGAGGATGTTCCCATTTTTAAACCTATAGGATATGGTCATGTACCAAGACAAGTGCAGATGAAATAAATTACAGCATCAAAGACTACTAAACCCTCCACTAATCTAAATCACATACCTTGTTCCTAATGGGTACTTTTGCCCATATTTAGGTAACCCAAGCACATTTATCACTCAACTGAATCACTGTCTTAGGATACAGTTCTCTGGTTTAAATATAGTAAGTTGATTATTAAAACTAAAGTTATATGTAAAAAGAGAGGATATAGTTATCACACATGCTGTGGTCACATAACAGACTAGCCTTGGATGTCTAGAATACTCATCCTGAATATAGCAATTGTCAAATTGGAAAAACATATTTTTTTTGTTTAAAAAATCACTATTTTTCCAGATATTTTTGTTCTCAATACATATTAAAGAAAAAAAAAAAACATCTTAGAGAAAAATACACAAAAACAGGCCATAGGGATAGCTGTGTAGCACCATTCCTAGTAAACTGACCACACAGACATCCCAGCAGAGGGACAGTCTAGTGCAGTGGTCCCCAACCCTGTCCTGGAGGACCAACAGCCAGTTGGGTTTTCAGGATAGCCCTAATGAAAATGCATGGGGCAGATCTGCATTCCTATCATGTTCATTACATGCAAATCTCTTTCATGTATATTCATTAGGGCTATCCTGAAAACCTCACTGGCTAGTGATCCCTCCAGTGGTTGGGAACCACTGGTCTAGTGTCAGTGCAATGGACTTCACATAAAGGAATCCAGGTACAAACCTTAACACCCTTATTTTGTATATGTGAGCCCTTCAGGAATATCTAAAAACCTACTGTACCTAACTGTATACCACTACAAAAGCCTTCAGATCTGCAGGTGTCTCCTATTTATAGGTACAGTTGGTATCTTGTGGGTTTTGGAAGACTCACAATTTCTACAACCAATATACTGGTTAGAATGTAATATGGACCTGAGTCTCTTTCTCTACAGTCCACTGAACTGACCACTAGCCTACTCCTGGGACCAGCTTGCTGCCATAATATCTGAAGCTGTAACAGAGTCTGGTTTAGCGATGATTGTTAGATGCACGATGACTTTAGTGTATCCGGGCCTAGGTATTTCCATGTTCCCAAAGGGCTTACTGCCTGATGAGCCTTTTACTAAGCTGTATAAGATGCTAATTCATGCCTAACACAGCTTAAGATGACATACCATGAGAAACGCTCGGGTATTCTGTGGTAAATGCGATTTTAATGTGCTCTAATCCTTGTGCTAAAAATTGGGGGGATTGGGAGTGTATCAGGGGACATCCCTATGCTAATCAGTTAATGCAGCTATATTACCATGCACTAATGGTTAGTGCAGGAATACTGAGGGAGCCCTCACTGCCTACAAAATGGGTATCAACAATGGGTATCAACAATGGAGCATGGCCATTAATATAAAAAAAATGGAATATGGTCATTTTATTGCTGCACCAAAAATAGCCTTAATGCATGGGAAAACCTCTCTCACTTTTTTATCGCACTTTATTAAAAAGCGCCCCTAAGTTTGTATCGGAGCTATGGAGGGTTATATGACTTGTCCAAGATCACAAGGAGCAACGGCTGAATTTGGACTGGGCTTTCCCGGATAGCAGTCTACTGTGCTAACCATGTCTGCAATGTATGATAGATGACTTAAGGCTTTGAGAAGAGCATTACTATAATATAACTTACTGGTTATAAGAACGTAAGGATGCAAATTTCATGAGTATATAAACCGATATATCAAGTTTAGAGAGAGGAAATATTTTGTTACTCCACTCTGGATACGTGCTGGTGAAAGTTTATTTCACAGTCACAGAGAAGAACTAGTATCTTTCCCCAAGATTTTGAACAGGTCACCAAAATTTGGGTGCGGATTCCAGATCTGTGCATAAACTAATTAGTGAATTAAGCACTAACAATCAGTTATTGGTGTTAACAAAGAATTGGCAAAATTTTTATTTATTTTATTTAAAATTATTTGTAGCCCATCTATCTACGAATCAAATCTTGTATGGAACCATACCTGAGTTGTTTAAAAGTAAGATGTCAAACTATTTACCATCTAGGTCTCTGCGTTCTGAGAATTTAGCATTATTAAAAACAGATGCTAATTCAAAATATGCTAAGACCAGTAAAATGGTCTTTTGCTGTGCAGGGGTCAAACTGTGGAACTCGCTTGTCAGTCAATTACGAAAATGTTATAACAAGGGTAATTTCAGAAAACTACTAAAAACACAGTTATTTGTGAATGCATTTTTCTAGGAACTGATCTTTGCAATTGTTCTCTTGATGGGCACTTTACATGATTTTCTGATGATTATATGTTAATGTTTGTTTGATTTTATTTGTGTTACTGAATTATGTATGTAACGATATGTAAACCGTTTAGGTTTAAACGGTATATAAATTTTTAAAATAAATACCTCCTTAATTTTATAGCATGCAACTCAAAAGTTATTATCCAACATCATAATTAGCAATGGCTGTGATACATAGCAAACATCGATTTCGAATGATGGGCAACTAGTTGATATAATTATCTAAAGTTTCCCATCTCTGCTGCTTTACAATGTAAGGGTTGAATTTTCAAATAGCTGTCACCTTATATCTCCTGTACAGACACACCATATTCCACTAGCTATGAATTTATTTATGATTTTTAATATTGGATAAGGAGATTGATATTATAAACCTAACAGAGATATAAGTTATTGTAACAGAGTTTACTATTTTAGATCAAGGTCAACTACTGAGATACTGTTAGTAAGCACAACCTAGGGAAAAATGTGTATGTGTAAGGGAGAGAGGGATTTCTTTTAAAATGAAAAAACAAAAATGCAGAGCCTGAAAAGCCTCTGAGCTATAAAGCCCTAATTCTATAAACAGTGACAAACTTCTAGGTGCCATTCGGCACGGTTGTCAATCAACTGCTATGCGCCATTTATAGACTTGCACCTAGCAGCACCGGTAGACATTAAAACCCTTAGGTTCACTCCATTTAGGCCAGGGTTTTTTTTTTTGTCCTAAAGGAGTGTGCCTAAGGTAGGCTCCTACCAGTGCCTAACAAAAGCCATACCCAATCTCTGCCCTGAATCCACCCCTAACCATGCCTATTTGCCGGTAGGCACCAATAGGTACCTCAGTGTAGACACCTACCTCGAAGTGGGTAAAACACAGTTTTGTGTCGGGCTGACTGTGGGTGACGCGACTAAAGCCCAGTGGAGTTTAATGTATTGACTGCTTCCGATCTGACAACAGACTCCGTGGAATATAACTTCGAGGATATAACCTGTCCGTCTGTTTAAGATAAAGAAAGACTTGATAATTACCACATCTGGAATCTGGAAGAAGAGGCTATTGGACCTTCTTGGACTCTAGTGCTATTTGTTATATAAATCGTGTGTGTATGGGGCTCTGGTGGGTGTATGCTGTGATATTTATTGTGGGCTGAAAAGATTTATTTTTTGATATTTGATGATTTATTTATAACATTTTTTTTTTAATAATAAAAGAGTGAAAATAATGTGAGCTTAGATGTAATAGCTTCTTTAAAATTTGAATATAGATATCATTTGAAGCTATTAAGTGAATTATATTTGATGCCAATTATCTGAGTAGTTAGGATGCATATTTATTAGGGATACTGGCCTGTGGACCCCCTTTTAGTAACCCGCCATAAAGTGAGAGCCTAGTCTATAATGGCACCTGTATTGTTTTATAATATAATATCATAACCAGGCAACAGCACACATATATGTGCATATGCCCACAGTTACACTTATCATAGACCTGGCATAACTGCAATGTGTATATGTGGCAAGGGTGCATGAAACTGACAGTATTCCCCTGTTCATGCCCCTCTCATACTTCATCTATGTGAATACCCCATTACATTAATGAACTACCCCCCCCCCTTTTTTTTTTTTTTTTACTAAGCTGTAGTAGAGGTTTCTACCATGGCCGGAGTGCTAAATACTCCAACGCTCATAGGAATTCCTGTGAGCGTTGGAGCATTTAGTGCTCTGGGTCATGGTATGTTACTCAAACACCCCATTATAGGATAATACTTGGTTGCCCTATTGCCACTTATGCACCCAAGAGTGCACGTTCCATGACATTTCTATTATTGTGAAATTCAATATAAACAACTGGGGAATGAGGTCAAAACTATGTTCCTGAAAGTCCAGATAATGAATACAACAGATAAAGGAACACAAAATGATACTTCAAATACCTTATTAACCTAGAGTGGTGCTCAGAAACCAAGATGGCATATGAAGAACTCAAAACTGGGGAAAAACCCCTAGAGAGATTCTTGTGATATCTATCATTGCACCAGTGTATGGTATGAAGGTACTGTTAAATATTTGTAAGATATGTTCATAGCTTGTGATATATCCAAAAATTGAATTGTCCAGTATGATTTTAAAGAGAAATAGCTAAACAGCTTAATGAATGAACTTAGCTTGAATGTTCAACCCGCGATGGTTCAGCTGGGTTCTGACGCATTTCGCCGCTATGGCTTCATCAGAGAACCCGCCAAGCTGAAGATGAACACAAATTCAAGATCAGTCCTAAAAAGATGAAACAAAAAACCAAGATGCATGACTGTGTTTGAAACTAGAAAATAACTATAAATGCAGGTAAACAGCAAAGCTAACGACGCTACCGGTGGAGTACCTGTGCTGAAACAATGATTTTCAATTTCCTGTGACGTAAGCGCTCAGCTGAGCGCTCAGGTTTTATGCAGGGAGAAATGTCAATCACCTTAGTGGAGGAACGCCCACCACTCCACTTCCTTATTGAGACCAGATGGAGCCACTGTCTGCCAGTGAAAAATGAAACTCTGTTCTTGTTTCCAAAGCCAAGCCTGTGAATTGCCCCCTCTATTACAGTGGGCCACCTCCAAAATTACGAATTTTAAATCCTGTAATTGATGAGAAAAAGATTGCCAAAAGCGTCGTTAGCTTTGCTGTTTACCTGCATTTATAGTTATTTTCTAGTTTCAAACACAGTCATGCATCTTGGTTTTTTGTTTCATCTTTTTAGGACTGATCTTGAATTTGTGTTCATCTTCAGCTTGGCGGGTTCTCTGATGAAGCCATAGCGGCGAAACGCGTCAGAACCCAGCTGAACCATCGCGGGTTGAACATTCAAGCTAAGTTCATTCATTAAGCTGTTTAGCTATTTCTCTTTAAAATAATAATAATAATAATAATAATAGTTTATTCTTATATACCGCCATACCCATGCGAGTTCAAGGCGGTTTACATCGAGTTAGATTAGGGTCTGCATAGACAGGCAGATTTACAATTATTTGTCAGAATTACAGATTTGTTATTAGAATTACAGAGTAACAGAATTTCAATTATTTATCAGCTTTATTTGAACTAGACAGAGGATGAGGAAAGTGGGGAAAAAGGGGGAAGGCCTCATGAGGGGGCCGGGTTGGGGAGGGGGGGAGTTATTGTCGGGGGGGGGGACAATTCGGGTCTTGTTTGCTGAATAGGTAAGTTTTAAGTGATTTTCTGAACCCGAGGTAAGTGGGGGCCTCTAGTGTCATTTGTGCTAGCCATGGGTTCAGCTTAGCTGCTTGGAAGGCGAAAGTTCTGTCAAGGAATCTTTTGAAGTGACAAAGTTTGGGTGAGGGGAAGGCGAACAACTGGACAATTCAATTTTTGGATATATCACAAGCTATGAACATATCTTACAAATATTTAACAGTACCTTCATACCATACACTGGTGCAATGATAGATATCACAAGAATCTCTCTAGGGGTTTTTCCCCAGTTTTGAGTTCTTCATATGCCATCTTGGTTTCTGAGCACCACTCTAGGTTAATAAGGTATTTGAAGTATCATTTTGTGTTCCTTTATCTGTTGTATTCATTTCTATTATTGTGTACATTCAAATGCTCAAGTGTCACATAATTATAGACTCCCGGTTATATATTTGTCATTATCTAATAAACAGCCTTTAAGGTTAAAATATATTTTTGTACCTGTTCTGTTTTCATGAACAGACCAATTTGCATAAAATTCTTATTAAAAGTAGATATTAAAAATAAGAAGCGCTCAAGAAAGCACAGATATGGTAAGACCTTGGAATACAGTTCAGCCAGATAAATTTGGCAACACTTTTATCTTTGGCTAGAAAAATCTTGGTAAAAAACGTATAACCACACAGCAGGGAAACAGAATTGACTAAAATAGGATATAATTTGGTGGCTGCAAAATTTTGCTTCCCAGAAAAGAATAAATTTAATCCACGGTTCTTGGAACAACTTAAATGCAGGCTACAAAAGAGAATCTCTTAATCCATCCATAATAAAATCACATGTACAACTTATATTCACGTTTACAATACAGTTATTATGAACACAAAAAAAGCAATTTTACTCATCAAAGATAATGTTGTTAAAAGCCTTACTAAAGAGCTGTTTGGTCGGAAAGATAACTTTGTGTAGGAGAGTGTGAATCAGTGGTTAGAACTACAGCTCAGAGAATGACATGGGGAAAAAATTTGTCCCTGTCCCTGCGACCACCGACCCTGTCCCCACCCTGCCCCGTCCCCATCCCCACAATCACTGTCTCTGCCCTATCCCTGTCCCCGCGACCACTGTCCCCGCAGCAGCCATACAAGCCTCTGTACTGCAATATTTAGCTTATTCCTTCCTTATAAATCAAAGTTCTGGCTGCTGAACCAGAGAAAGAGATATTCAGCTGGCAGGGCTTTGTTTATAAATTTTTATCAACACAATTAATATACTACTTTTTGTTAACACAATTAATATACTACTTTATCCTAAAGCAAAAAAAAAATATATATATATATATATATATATATATATATATAATTTTTTTTCTACCTTTGTTGTCTGGTTTCTGCTTTCCTCATCTTCTCCTCATTCATTTCCTTCCATCCACTGTCTGCCTTCTCTGTCATTTCCATATGCTCTGTTACTGTGCCTCTCCCTTCCATCTCTCCCTCCTCCCTCTAATTGGTCTGGCACCCATCTTCTTACCTCCGCTCCCCACATGGTCTGGAATCTCTCTCTTCCTCATTTCCCTTCAACATCTGTTCCTCTCCACCACACCTTCCCCAGTTCCCTTTAGTGTCTGTTCCTCCCTACCCCACCTTCCCCAGTTCTCTTCAGTGTCTTTTCCACTCTACCTCACCTTCTCCAGTTTCCTTCAGCATCTGTTCCTCTTTACCCCACCTTGCCTTTCCCTTCAGCATCTGTTCCTCCACACCCCACCTTCCCCAGTTCCCTTCAGCATCTGTTCCTCTACACCCCATCTTCCCCAGTTCCCTTCAGCGTCTGTTCCTCTGCACCCCAACTTCCCTAGTTCTCTTCAGCGTCTGTTCCTCTGTACCCCACCTTCCCCAGTTCCCTTCAGTGGCAGTTCCTCTTTACCCCTCCTTCCCCAGTTCCCTTCAACATCAGTTCCTCTCTACCCCACCTTCCCCAGTTCCCTTCAGCATCTGTTCATCTCCACCCCACCTTCCCCAGTTCCCTTCAGCGTCTGTTCCTCTCTACACCACCTTCCCAGTTCCATTCAGCATCTGTTCCTCTCCATCCCACCTTCCACAGGTCGCTTCAGCGTCTGGTCTTCTCCACCCCACCTTTCCTCCCTTTCTCCCTCCCTGCCCCTTACCTTTGTGGCAGGCAATTTATAAATGTGCTTCTTACCAGCAGCCGGAGCGTTGAAATTGCGTGTGGCTGCAGGAAAGGTTGTCTCTGATGCAACTTCCAGTTGTGTCAGAGATGACCTTTACGGCAGCCACATGCAATTTTAACGCTCCGGCTGCTCGTAGGAAGCACATTTAGAGAAATTGCCTGCCACAAAGGTAAGGGGCAGGGAGGAAGATGCTTGGGCAGCGGTGACGATCAGGAGGCAACAGCGGCAGCGGCTATCAGTAAGGAGGGAGGGAGCGCGATCGGTGACCACGCGCATTCCCTCCCTTAACTGTGGAAACAAGGCCATTCATAGCTCCACGGGGCAGTGAATGTCCTTGTTCCCATAGCTGCGGTGAACACTGTTCCCCCCTCCCCACTGTTTCAGCGGGTTACCCGCGATCACCCACGGCTTACTGCGGGTAACAGCCACCATGTCATTCTCTACTACAGTCTAATTCTGGAAGTTGCATTAGGCATCATAAAGCGCCTCCATAGCCACGATTCACATGAAAGGTAGGCACCAGAAATGTAAGCCATTTATAGACTTGCAGCTTTGTGAAAGGTAGGTACTGGAAATGTAGGCCAGGGTTTTAAAGCCTTTAAAACCCTGGCCTACATTTCCAGTACCTACCTTTCACAAAGCTGCAAGTCTATAAATGGCGCTGTTATGTGATTGACACATATTGGTAGCTGTTTTTAGGTGGCCACCTCTGACAGCGCTGTTTATCTAATCTGGGGGTTTCTCTCACTGAAGGTGCAGTTATACCAATGGGCAGCAGAGGACATTAGACAAATCTGGGGGAACTACCTGTCCCAGAAGACACTGAGCTTTGAAGCTCAGTGCTGAAACCCATTAAGGAAGTAATATAGTCCTGATGAGTCAGAGGGGCTGGACTCAGGCAGGGAGGAAGATATATGCTTAGCTCAGAGTTATTCAGGAGAGGTCTCTGAGAGAGGAGGTCCCAAAGAAGAGACTTCTACTAGAGAACCCTTCCCTAGCCAGAGGTTGAGAAGAACCCTGGGAAGTAGAAGGATTCTTATGAGACAGTAAGAGAGAGAACCCTTCCCTAGCCGTGGGCAGAGGAAAAGCCCTGGGAAGTCAAGAAAATTGGCAAGATCTGTTAGAAGAGCTGCCAGTGCAAGACTTGGTTCCTGGCTGGCTAAAGTAAGACAACCTTGTTATACTGATGATTGTGGACTATGTGTGAGTCTGGCTGAGACCAGCACTTGAACCTTGCTTAAGAAAAACTGTTTATCCTTGAGCTGAGAAAGCGTTTTGTCTTACCAAAGCCTGTGAGGTATCAGGCTTAGGTCTGTACTTAATAATAAAAAAGCCTATTATACCTGCAAGAGTGTCCAGGCTGTTTATGTAAGTGGACACAGGGTGCAGGAAGCACTCCCATTTCGCTCATACAATCAACTATGGGGTTTTATTAAAAAATTATATGATCGCCTGACGAAGCCAATTGTATGAGCGAAACAAGAGTGCTTCTGTTGGGAAGTTGACAAGAACAGAAGAAAATCACCATGAAGAAATGAAAGCTAAGTGCAGCTTTTTGTTTATGAACTATGATTAGCTGGGATATTTCAGATTTCTGGGTTATTTTTGGGCACACTGTGAAGAATTATTTAGCAATTTTTATAAGTGATTTTTTTTGGGTGAACAAGCATTCTATGTTACACTATTAATCTATGCCACTAAGAATTGAACATATGAGAAGAATGTGAGATATTTTCAACACTTGAATGGAGTTTTTATAATGACCAATGATAAGGGCTCTTTAGGATTGATTTGAGATCTGGGAGTGACATTATTGAGGTCTGTTTTTCTCCACTTTGTGTGTTTGAATTTAATGTATGCTTGTTCCAATAAAACTTAGGGCTCCTTTTACAAAGGTGTGTTAGTGGTCTTAGAGCGCGCTTAGTGCAGACTAAAATGCTGTGTGCGCTAGCCGCTACTGACTCCTTTTAAGCAGGCGGTAATTTTTCAGCTAGCGCACCCTAATCTGGTGCGTGCGCTAAAAATGCTAGCGTACCTTTGTAAAAGGAGCCCTTAGTAAGCAGGACATAGGGTTTTGGTGGCCTCACACTTTCAACCATAAATGTACAGTAGTAGTTAGAGTGGCTTATGGGTCTGGGTTCTACTCTCTATGGCTCACTAAACCACTCACCAGCTACTTAAGACACTTGTGTGATGCTCTACTAGGATTTCCCATACTAGGTGTTGCTGTTGTAGAGACAGGTATGTACTGTTTCATTCAGATTTTATAGGGGGTGGGAGGGGGTTAATGAATACTGGGGAGAGTGTAGGGAGTCATAACTTAATCCCTCTAATGGTCAGTTTGGGTATCTTTTTGGCACTTAGACACTTTTAAAACAGGTCTAGCTCTGAATATCTAAGTTCCGTCCAGGATGTCCTGGGAAAGTTTTGATTATCACCACAAGTGTAAGGGCTCCTTTTACTAAGCTGTGATAGCATTTTTAGCATGTGCAGAATTGCCGCTCGTGTTAAACCTGCGCTACGCAGGTAGAACTAACGCCAGCTCAATGATGGCAATTCTGCGCCCGCTAAGCGTGCGCTAAAACCGCTATCACAGCTTAGTAAAATGAGCCCTAATTCCGCCCAAAGCACACCCAGATCACACGTCCAACACAAACCCTTTTAGTCTTGGATGCACAGTGGATAGAACACCTCGCATGATGTCCAGATAGATGGTTTCAGAAATCGACACTTGGACGTCCTGTTGGTTAGGAAGTCCAAGCCCCAGTTTATGTGGTCTTTTGGATGTCTTACTTTTAGGGACATTTTCAAAAAAGAATCATTCTATGGATCAGAAATAGAATTTTAAATGTATTCTAAAATAAATTGGTAAACAGTATAAAGATTTAAGATGAGGCATAATGGATCAAATTCTATATATGGTGTCCAAAAAAAGGGGATCAGGTTTTAAGATAAGTGTCAATTTACAGACAATTTTTTGGATATTATGAATGATTGTTATTGAAACATTTAAATTAATTGCTATATATTGTCAATTAAAACCATATATATGTATATAAGTATTTTTAAATCAATGATAGGAACCACATATTAGAGGTAACACACGAGCACGTTGCCAGAGGATGTGGTAAGATAGTGTAGCTGATTTTAAGAAAGGTTTGGACAAGTTCCTAGAGGAAAAGTCCTTAGTCTGTTATTGAGAAAGATACGGGGGAAGCCACTGCTTGCCCTGTATCGGTAGCATGGAATATTGCTACACCTTCAGTTTTGGCCAGGTACTAGTGACCTGGATTGGCCACGATGATAACAGGCTACTGGGCTTGATAGACCATTGGTCTGACCCAGTAAGGCAATTCTTATGTTCTTATATTCTAATACCGTGCTACTACAGGGAGTCTGAAATCCTTTTTCCTACTTTCAGTAGATTAGCAGTAGTTTCTTAGTATTATGTATACAGTAATTGATTGTTTAGATTTGATTTACAGTGTATGTGAGTGGTTGCCAAAAAAGGGAACATGAAGTGCTATTCTATAAACTGCACTCCAAGTTGGGCACTGTTTATAGAATAGCACATAACTTTTACAGTAGATATGAGAATTTACACTATTACTACCCATTTTTATAGTGCTACTAGACATATGCAGTGCTATACACATTAAATGCAGTTACTTTATCTGTTCCTAGTGAGCTCACAATCAAAGTTTTTGTACCTAGGACAGTGGAGGGTTAAGTGACTTTCTCAAGGTCACAAGGTGTTACAGTGGGTTGAACCAAGTTAAAAAAACAAACCAACAAACCCTCAGCTAACAATTATATATATATAATATATATATATTTTATATATATATATATCAACACATCCAATTAGAAGCTGAACACAATTGTGGTATTCAAGTGAAGAACTTGGAGGAAAAAGCCTAAGAACCCCATTGGGGAGCAAACTCTCCTCACAATTGGAAAGGGCAATTACTTCATAGGCAAAAAAAAACCCTCCAAATTTATAACATATTTTATGATTTAGCAGGTGCATGTGCAATATAGTAAAAGCCATTTAACTTGCAGTGCACAATCCTGGGCACAGCCCTTCAATCGATGATGTTGAGAAGAGAATACATTTTAAATTGGTTACATTGATATATGAAATGCTTTATGGTATGGGAACTGAAGGTTTATTAAGATATTCATTCTTTCTAGTAAGTAAAACTACTTCTTGTTTCCAGCATTCTTTGAAGCTCAGTTATTCAACAAGTAAATATATTCACTTTAAGGGCTCCTTGTACTAAGGTGCGCTAGCGTTTTTAGCACACGCAGGAAATTACCGTGCGCTACACCGCACACTATACTTCTAGAACTAACGCCAGCTCAATGCTGGCATTAAGGTCTATCGCGGGGCAATGTAGTGTGCGCTATTCCGTGCGTTAAAGCCCTAACGCGGCTTAGTGAAAGGAGCCCTAAGTCTTTGATGAGTAAATCTTTTGAATTTGTAGGAACCAAATTTTGGAATGATCTTCCTATTGAATTAACCATTTATTTGGCATTATTGCTCAGAAGCAAAATGTGTTTTCTATGGCTCTTATGGGAGAAGGAATGAGAGAGAGATAGATAGTGGACAGTGAGAGAGAGGAAGACGTTGCACATGGAGATGGAGGAGAGAGGAAGAAATGCTCTGCAGTGGTGGGGAGGAGAAAAAGAGTGCACTTTGTGTAGTTTAATTTTGTGGTTACCATTGTGTATTATTAATAAGATGATATTGTGTGTATATGAAAAATTAATGGAAGAAATGGTATTTACAATTAGTGCTATTATTATGGGGGTGGGGCCTGGGGAGGGGCTTGGGCAGGTCTGGGTGGGTTCTAGGGCGGAGCTTTTTAGGTCCCCCCCCCCCAACAAAAAAGCGTTCCGCTGCCTATGAGCCATTTCATAGATTTGCTTGTCTCAGTGTGTTCATCTTTTTGAACCATTTTTGAAAATAACACAACCAAAATAAAAATATAGAAAGCAAGCCATTGGGATAAAGAAGGGACCATGATTTGTAGTCAATAGCCACAAAGACATTCCAGCAGAGCAATGGAGCACCCTAGGAGGCCTTCAGTAAACTTCATATAAAAAGGCCCAGGTACACAACACACTACAACCTCCTTATAGTGCATTGTAGCCCTCTGAAACTCACCCAAAACCTACTGAATCCAACTGTACACCACACCAATAGCTCTTATGCCTGCAGACATCATCTATATGTAGGTACAGTGGGATTTGGGTGAAGTTTGAAAGGCTTACATCATCCACCATAAGTGTAGTAATTACAGTGGGATATGGGCATAGGTCCTCATCTCTACGGTCCACTGTACCGCCCACTAGTCTACTCCAGGAATCTGTTTGATGATCTATTAGGACTGGCCATAACATCCAAGGCTATCCTAAAGGCAGTTATGTACTGCTTCGTTCACTTCCTTAGGGGGTGGGGGGTGGGAGGGACTACTGTGAGAGGGGGGGGGGTCATCCCTTCATCCCTTCAGTTTGTTTACTTTTTTGGCACTTACAGTATTTGTTGTTAAAACAGGTCTAGCCCCAACCGTCCAAATTATGCACTGGACATTTTCCAAAATGTTTAATTATTGCAGAAAAATATTGAAATCATAAGCCCACCCTAATCACACCAAACCATGCTGCCAACACACCAACTTCAGATTTAGAGGCACTGCAGACATATACCATCAAAATCCATGTAGAAAATGTTTTTTTGAAAATATCAAATTGGAAGGGTTTGACGAGAAAAATATCCATTTGCCCCTTTGTGACACTTTTTGGATGTTTTTCTTTTGGAAAATGAGCCTCATAATGTCTGCACTTTGAATGAATTATTTTAGTCAGATTTTGAGCTAGTATTTCCTAAAGTCACATGGGTACCTTGGTGCCTTTTTAAAATAGCCAGGCATCCTGTTATACAGTTACCATGTATGTAAGTAACATCTCTTTTTAAAATCATAACTAATGCATGTATGATAATTTACACATGTAAATCCAGTTTTTATCCTTGTAAACTGTTTTTAATGCTGCTTAAGTGATAAAACCTATTCTGGAGTGTGAACATGCTGCAAATAATTTGATTTGGATGAAAACTGACCACGTAAAGTCAGCATCCTTCTATGAGCATGATGAAACTCTGCAGCTTGTAGCCTTCACTCTTAGTTCCTTCTATGGTATTAGCTCAGTTGATGTGTTGCAGAAAGTTGAACACATTAATTCAACATCACGTGCTTTGGATCAATGCCCAGTGTGGCTTCTTGACACCTTTAAAGAGGATCTATGTGATTTTGTCCAGCACATTCTGAATGCTTCTTTTCAAAAAGTTAAATATTCACTGGACAGTATTTAGAAGCACTTATGCAATTGGTGGTGATGCTGACCACAGGTGCGTGCACACACACACACGCATTTGGAACAGGTTACTGAAAGATATTCAATAGGAAAGAAATTACTGTATGAGTATATACTCGACTATAAGTTGAGAAATTTTGGCCCCAAAAAAGCACAAAAAACCCAAGGTCATCTTATCTATGCAAACCTACCTGGGCCACCACATTTCTCTTCCTCCCTTTCAACTCTGCCATACTTTAATGCCCAAGCACTTTTCACTTATATAAGTGTATACAGGTAGGCCTGGATTCTGTAACCGGTGCTGTTGTCGGCAGCTGCCTTAAAAGCAGCTGCCAAACATTTGTCAATCACGTAGGCCATGGTTTTCCTGATCTAAATTTCTGATGCCTGCCTGTGACAGGGTGCAGTATGTCACTGGCTAGAAGGAGCCTGAGCAGTGGAGGTCATTGAGCCTGAGAGAGCCTAGTTAAATTGCATGAGAGCTACAAGTGCTGCTGGGAGCTCTCCATTCAACCTGAGTGGATTATGGTGCTGAAAAGAACAGCTCCCAGCACAGAGAGCTCAGAAGGCAAGGAGCTCCTTTAGAAGTTGGGTAACCCTCGGGAGGAGGAATGCTGGCCTCTAGCCTAACTCCCAGTAAACCCTGTAGGCAACTGCTGACCAGCTGGCAGAGGGCTCGGTGTGGTGGAGTAGAGTGGCCAAGATGACCAATCCTGACAGGGGGAACTGGTGCAGTAATAGGAAGCTCAGTGGTGGGAGGGTCTGCAGGGACCTATACACAGGCAGGAAAGAGCTAAGGGCAGCCAGAGAGCCCAGTAGAGCCTGGAGTCAAGGAAGTGGCTCAGGCTTGATGACCAGCGATGGGACTGGTGAAAAAGAATCCAGATGGTGGGGACCCAATAGGCCAGGGAGTGAGGGACTGGCAGTGCCCCACAAGGAGAGTCCTCAGTGTATATGTATGCAATAAGACTGAGGGGCTGGAAGAATCTTCAGTGTGTGTGTGCAGGATAAGTTGACTGAGCAACAGAGAAGCTGACTAGAAGAATCCAAGGCTGAAAGGGAAGGACTGACAGCTGACCGGTGGAGGGACCACCTGGGATGGTTGCAACTTGCGGAGAGACCAGTAATGGCACTGGTAGTGGTCAGTAGATCCCTTGGAGGCAGCCTGGTAGACCCTGGGAGCATTGGCCAGAGTTCTGAGGAGCATGTGGCAGAGGGACTTGCTGGGACGGTGGCAACTGACAGATGGACCGGTAAATGGCATCGGAAGCTGCCAAAGACCTGAAGGGCCAATGGTGGGTCAGAGAGGACTCGGGAGGAGACCTGGAGAGATGGAGTCTAGGGAGGACCTGGAGAGGACCAGGAAGAGCTAGGAAGACCTGGTTGAGGATTTTAATGGAATATATGGTATGTGTTTAACCCTGTATATTGTGTTTTAAAAGAGACCAAGGTACCTGGGGGGGTGGATATGTGATGGGTGTTAACGCTTGGTCCAGTCACATGATCATACTACCTATAATATGAATTGCGCCTCTGTAGCCATTTTAGACTGCCTAACACTACTTCTGGCATTAGTCGTGCCCACAGACTAAAGTGCCTATGGAGGCACAGTTCTGGTGTCAATTTTTTAGGTGCCTTGAAACTCAGTTTAAAATGTTGTTTCAATGGCTTTTCTTTTTACTGAGTTTGGGTGCCTATCGGCACAGTTTAGAGAATCTGGTCCATACTGCCTAATAAAGTATAAACAGATCTTCTAACAGAATCACTTGTCAGTGTTTCCCAAGCATACCTGGACAGTAACAAGAGGAAAAGAAGATTCAAAGGGAGGGGGGAGCTTGTTGGGCTTTCTCTACCCTGCTTATCTGTTATATATCATGGGAAATGGGTTATCGGAGGTAGGAACATTTGGGTAACTAGATATAGGACTGCTCTGACAGTGCCTAAATTTTGTTACCCAAATTAGGTACTTCTCAAATCAAGGAGTTTAAATTTTTAAAAAAACCCTGTATATATTGTCCAACTCACAATATCAAAAAATATATAGGATAATCCATATAAATATACAAAATAATATAAATAAAATGAAACAAAAGTTTCAAACAATAAAGTGTATATGTGAAATGTTCAGAACCCAGATATCCTGCAAATGAGCCATTAAGGATATTATTTGAGAACCATCACCACACTGCTGTGTCCCCATGCATCAATCACACCATGGAGCGATACAGAGGCATTATAATATTCTTAATCTTATTTTCATCCCTTTACTAATAATTCCTAGCATTCTGTTTGTTTTACTTTATTCTTTTTTTGGCAGCTGCCACACCTAGATCTTTTTCTTTGGTGTCAATTCCAAAGGTGGAATCTAGCATCTGTTAACTATGATTTGGATTATTTTTCCCAAGGTGCATCACTTTGCATTGTCAACATTCAATTTAATTTGCTATGTAGATGTCCAGTCTTCCAATTTCTTAAGTTCTTCCTGCAGTTTTTCACAGTTCACATACATTTTAACAATTTTGAATAGTTTTGTTTCATCTGCATATTTAATCACCTTGCCATCTTGATTTCCAGGTCATTTATAAATAAGTTAGTCAGTACAGATCCCTGCAGCACTCCACCCATGGTTACACCCCTGCAACACGAAGGGAAAAACATAACAGAACCAAGGTTTAAGTATATGCATATTTGAAGAGGAATGTTTTTAAATCAAGTTTAAATTTTCCAATTGATGTGTGAAGCTGCAGGTGGATAGGCAGGGAATTCCATATCTTTGGACCGTTGACAGAGAAAATTGATTGCCAAATGTGTTAATGGACAGTTTCACGATAGCTGGGAACCAAGGGTTGTTTTTCATTGGCTGATCTGAGCGACAGCTTGGGAGTGATATGATCAAATTTCTTAGCTTTGTAAATTAGTTGTTGAGCTGTTATTGAGACAGAAATTTTTTTTTTTTTTTATAAAATTTAATACATTTACAATATCAAAAGATATCAAAGAAAAAAAGGTTTTCCATACAAAATTTCCAACACACCAAGTATTACAAAAACAATCCTTTACAAGCCCTCTAAATGGGGAAACATGTTTGCCTATTTAACAAACTTAGTTTTAAAGGAAAACAAAGAAATGGGTTGAATTCCAATGAACCCAAATCATTCCCTACTAAATTAGGACACTGACTTCCAACCTAAATTTCTCATCAAAGAATGAAAAAAGATAAGGTAAAAAATGAAAGGAAAGAAAAAGATCTCACTTCTGTTCATGAGCTGATAAAAATTGTTGCAATTGAATGGGGTCCCAGAAAACAAATTCAGTATCCTTTAACTTAACCAAACATTTACAAGGAAATTTTAAATAAAAGGATGCCTCAAGTGCCAATACTCTAGTTCTCAATTTCAAAAATTATTTTCTCCTAAACTACGTGGCTCTTGAGACATCAGGAAAAATACTAACCAAATCCCCACAAAACTTGGTCAGTCTATTTTTAAAGTAAAGTTTCATTAACATCATTTTATCTGTCTCACTCATACATGTTAGTATCATTGTGGACCGAGTCTGGATAACATCCTGAGAATCTTCCAGAAACTCTGTCAAATTAACTTCATCTGTTACCAGATGGTCCACATCCTGTACAGTTTTCTTTTTCTTCTGGGGAATGTGATAACAATTATTTATTGGGAAGGTATCCGCATTGGGTAATCCCAGTATTTCTTTAAAATATTTTCTTAACAATATTTCTGGTAATAACAAGTGAGTCACTGGGAAATTAACCAAGCAGAGATTCTTTCCCCGATGCATATTTTCTAACATTTCCATTTTTAAATGCAACGACGTAGAATCTTTAATCGCAGATAGTGAAACAGATTGCAATGTGTTACTTTGAGTTTCAACCACTCCTAATTTTGTTTCCAGACAATTTAAATTGGCATCCACATTCTCAAATTTTTGAACCACAGACTGTGAGCAATCAGATGTTTGTTTCATTGATTCTCTGAGAAACCCTTCAACTCTAGAAATACCTAACCATAAATCTTTAAGAGTAATATCTTGTTTTTCCACTGCTTGTGGTTGTTCATCTACTACACTTGTAAACTCAAGTGGTTTAGGTATTTCAGTAAAAACCAATTTACTTATTTGAGTGGGTGATACCACAAGACCAGTGGAAATAGTGGGAGTTATATTCCCACTAACACCAGATATTGGATGAAGGGGGGGTGTCCTTTCAAGAGGACTCAGCGATGCTCCGGATACAGGGGAGTTCAAATCAGGTAAAAAGTCAAATGTCTGTCCATGGGACCTAAGACAACAGGTGTTGAACTTTTTGGTTTAACTTTCCTTTTGCCCATAGTCCATTAACATTTATACTTTTATACGACCTGATATCCTGCTCCACAGCTCCACGTTGCTCCAAAGGGGCATGCCCTAAGGGCGGCAGCAGTCAGGTATTTATGCAGGAAAAAACAGAGGCAAGGAAGACGGACCCGGTGACGTCAGGGGTCCGTCTTCTGGGATGCCTGCAATATAGCTGCAAACGCTGCTGTTACAGGGGCTGAACGGGGCAGCAAAATGGTCCTCCGGCGTCCTCACGGGCAGTCAAACAGCTCCCGGTCCCTCCTCGGCAGCAGTCAGGTATTTATGCATGAAAAAACAAAGGCGAGGAAGACGGACTCGGTGACGTCAGGGGTCCGTCTTCTGGGATGCCTGCAATATAGCTGCAAACGCTACTGTTACAGGGGCTGAACGGGGCAGCAAAATGGTCCTCCGGCATCCTCACGGGCAGTCAAACAGCTCCCGGTCCCTCCGCGGCAGCAGTCGGGTATTTATGCAGGAAAAAACAAAGGCAAGGAAGACAGACCCAGTGACGTCAGGGATCCATCTTCTGGGATGCCTGCAATATAGCTGCAAACACTGCTGTTACAGGGGCTGAACGGGGCAGCAAAATGGTCCTCCGGCGTCCTCAAGGGCAGTCAAACAGCTCCCCGACACTGGCAGTATTTCAGCGTCTGTGCCTTTATCAAGAGTCTGTCTTGAATTTCGGCACAGTGCGTGCGTTAACTTTGGTAGAAGCGCTGGAGAGGTGTCAGTAAAGGCAATGTAAAAACTAGTGTCCAAAGTTAAAGATCACTAAAGAAAAATCAAGCATACTGCAATGTACCCCTTAAATTCCCCCATCCTTCTCCCCTCCTCCCTCTATCCTGAACCTCTACTTAAATTGCTGTATAGTCCATTCTTAACCTGTACCTAAATTGCTGTATAATCCCTGTACTTGAACTACTGTATAATCTTTGTACTGTCCAAATTTACACCACTGTGAATGTTTGCTTGTAGGTCATTCTGAACTACTGGGAGAACGGGATATAAATCAAAATAAATTAATTAATTAAGAGATAAATTTAAAAAAAAATAGAGCAGATAACAACCCATGGTTGTTTGCTCCTTTGAAGGATATGGTGCATTCTCTGTTATTGACTCTGTCCTTTCTTATCTGCCTGTTTTCTCACTTTTCTTTCCTGTCACAGATAATAGTTCTTTTCCATCTATTTAGTTTGTACACTTCTCCCTCCGTATTCGCGGTTTCAATTCATGGTTTTTAGCTTGCTGGCTCCTCCCCCCCAAATTACATCAGCTTGCGGAGAGAAATTGCTGATTCCAAGCTTTTACAGAGAAAATCGCTGATTCCCAGCACTTTCTTCACCGTGTTTTGCCTCTCCTTCAGGAACAGGCCAGGTCTCCCACCATGTTATTCGCGGTTTCACCATATTCACGATGGTTTTTAATAGAAAACAGAGAATAACATATGAAAAAGTTATTCGCGGTTTTTCTGTATTTGCGGTTCTGTTAATCCCCTATCAGAGCGAATACGGAGGGAGAAGTAATTGTTTTTATTTGATTTTTTGAAAGGCAGTATATCAAAAAAATAATAAATACAAACATAAACAAACCCCCAAAGACAAATATACCATATATATATATATGAATGATTTTTTTTTCCAACCTCTCTCTCTCTATCTCTATGATTCCATAGGATGGCCCAGATATTATAGTACAAGTAAACAGTTATTTATAATCCCATTTCTCCCACTGTGTGTCTTGTTATTAATTTAAAAGTGGCTTTGTCAGTACTATCTTGCCAATTAAAGAGGGAAGTTATCATTGTAGGCTACCATTAAGACATGTTATTATACTGTTTACCCCAGTTATTAGTAACTAGGTCTCATTGCATAAAATGGAGCTTGTACTTAAACAGCATAAGTTATACTGCCGTCCATCAAGGCAATGTTAAAATGCATATTCATTTAATAATCTATAATATGTTTAGTGTAGGAGTACTTATTATACTCATAGTTCTGCACTTTAATTTAAAATCTTGTTTTATTTTTATTTTTTTAGATCACAGTGGCCTTTCCATTGTCCTCTTTTGCATAAGAAGCTGTCACCCTTGTTCGCAGTTTGTACTGAGAGCGATGCTGTTTCAAGGGCAGTCATAAGAACACATTATATTCTGCAATGTGCAGCACAAACTGTGAAATTGATTGCAAACTGGAAACAGAGTGTACAGTTTCTGTAAATAGGAAGAAAGGAACACAGAAAATGATATGAAACTATTTGCATGAGGGTGTTAACTTATAAAAACTGTCATAGGGTCCTTCAACAATTCCTATAAATAATATGAAATGTAGCCTTGATTCAGAACATTTCAAATAGAATGACTCCATAATATATAATAAGAGCACATCAATCTGCGATATACAACTATGAGGGGGTGCTGAAACGTTCTCAGCCCAACCAATCAACTTCCTAAATTCTGAGCGTTATTTTGCCACTGTAGCTGAAAAGAGTGTTATCTGATTTCATTAAGTGCCAAATCACAGAAACAAAATTCTCTGTTTTGACATTGTTTCAGACCATTGATTGAACCATATCCACATCATTCTCTTCCTGGCTGAGCTAAGAACTTTTCAGCACCCCCTCATAATAAAAAGTAATGCTATGTCAGAGAAACCATATAATAAAGTTTAATAAAACATAGAACAAGGTTCAGAAAGAATACGAGTAGTCTTGAACCCTTATGCATAGGTGTCTGCATCTTGTCTGTCTAAATCAGGAGTTCTCAACCTTGTCTTTAGGACACATCCAGCCAGTCAGGTTTTCAGGTCAATCACAAGAAATATGCAGCAGAAAGATTTGCATATGTTGCTTGTATTGTATGCATATCTCTCTCATCCATATTCAACGTGCATATCCTGAAAATGAGGCTGGCTGGGTGTGCCCCAAGGACTGAGTTGATAATCAATGCTCTCAAGGAAAGGATAATGACTTTTTCACATTCCAATAGATTATAAGATCTAAGGTTTTACCAAAGGCACACTGTATAGCACAGATTTGAGTGATTTATCCTACTAGCGGACTAAAAAAATCTAGATCAAAAGCACATGCATATTGGATGTGATCTACTTTGATTTCAGCAATTCATTTGATGCTACTCCTCCTAGGAGGCTCACAAATAGACATAGCAGCCTGGGGGTAGATCCCAAAGCAAAGACCTGTATTAAAAACTGACTGACAGACAAAAAATAGGGATTGCAAAGGAGTTCATTAACATTAGCATGCATACTACTTCCAAAGCTCATACCCAAAATGAACCTGGAGAAATTACCACTCAACAAACTTCTTATTGTGGATAAATAAGTTCTAGCCACATTTTTATTTAGCAAGAATGCAATAACGTTAACCATGAATGTAAATAAATGCAATTTTTCCAAAGTGGTCTTCACCAAACCCATGTCAGCTAGTCAGTAATGACCTAGCTGACAGCCCCACAAATTCATACTGTGTTTTCTCTTAATATTGGTTCAACCCTTGCCCCCCTCCCCCATGAGACCTGTGGCCTCAGCAATACCTCAGCAGTATCACACATAAGTAGATGCCCTTCCTTCAATCCCTGTAACAATACTATAAACAAATCATTGACCGCCTGTAAGAAACCAGTTTCTGCCACAGCGGTGACAGCGTAAGCTTTTCACTGCTTCCCCCAAAACGGAAGCGTTATTGTGTTTCGTTTCAATAATGTGGCAATTTCTACTCTAACTGCGACCAGCATGGTTCCCATAAAGAGATTCTAAAAGGTCCTGAATGGAACTCAATAAGATAGCCAAACCAATATCCGACAGTTGAACACCATCTGGGTGAAAAAGCCCAGGACAGTCCACTGTAAGCAACTCATGATGCAAAACCAAACCCCCCAAGGAACTCAGAAACTTAGCAACCTCCACATTCGCTCCACACCCTTACTACTCCGAGCTCTCCGCCAAAGAAAAAAAAAAAAAAGGAATAATTTGAGACCACACCACATGAGTAAGGGGCATATAGCAAGTAAGAATCATAAAATCACACTGCATGCAGCATATAAGATCAATCCCTTTAACAGTACACAAATCGTTTCCACCCAAATGCAATAAAATCAAGTCATGATATGAGTAACGTTGAGCATCCAATTACGCTGGCATCAATTGCTTCCAGAGCATCCCACGAAGTCGCAGCCATCGAATCTCAATTCCCAAGGCTGACAGGCCCAAATTAGACTCCCACTGGGACTCTGCTGCATGCTTTCCAGCCCAATAGATGTAGGAATGTCCGCAAAGCCATATGCAGCAGTCAACAGGCAAAGATGCGTTCAATACCTAATTGAAATGTTAATTGCTCTTTCATTATATGCTCTTTTATGTATTTTTATTTTTAATTACTTATTTGTCCTCCCATTCCTATTTTGTTTTACCTTTAATTGTTGATTCTTTCCTATCTAAAATTGTATTTCTTCCCCTCCTGTCCTACTGTATGCTTGTTTTGTTTTAATTAGTTTGTTTTTAACTAATTTGTCTTGATGATTTTATTCCCTTGTTAATGTTTTTGTCTAGATTATGTACATTTTAGAAATTTATTTTATTATGTGTACATCGCTTAGTATTTGGAATAGGCGATTCATCAAATAACAAATAAACTTGAAACTTGAAAGCTAGACTCCCTGAAACTAAAGAAAACAAAGTTAATCAAACATCACAAACATAATACAAATATGCATTAGACTTCCAATGCCCTATGCGGTGGATAAACTCAGGAGACCCACCCCTCCCTGCAGCAAAAGAAGCAGCCCCAGTCCTAAAATAATGAGAACCAAACAAGGAAGGATCTAAGCCCACCCCACTAATAACTTTCTTCAGCATAACTACAAATTGGAAACGAGTAAGGGGGACCTCATCCTCATGCACCAACCAGTATAAACCACCAGAAGGACGCCCCTGCATATAAGACTGAACCAGGGAAACAGGACAGAAAGGTAAGTGTGGAGACATATGCAAATGGATCCATACCCCCTTACCAAGCTGATCGGTCTTGGAGCGCCCAATGCATAAATACAAATCATGAGATCCCAAAAAGACATCAGTCAATAATAAACCTGTTTCACCCAAGGATACATTAGCAGGTGCAACTAATTCACTCACCTTCAATGCCCAAAGAAAGCCACTGCAAAGGCAACCCTAAATAAATAGACTTCAAAATGAGAAAAACAAATCTTCTCCAAGGCACCCAACAAGTGCTCCAGAAGCCCAAGTGAAATAGGCAGCCGTACCAAACTGGACTGTGAAGCAACTCCCACCCGCACATAACCAGACATCAGCTTCTGTATCAAAAAGGAAGCCGTCGGGTCACTCCAACTTAAAGGCAAATGAGACTGCCGCCAAGGCTTGACGCACCACCCCAACTGACCAGCCCTGCACACTAGCAAATAAAATAAAATGCAGGACACATAACTCATCCACTGCACATGTCGGTCTCACTCCAAACCCCTGCATAAATGTCTGAAAACAGGACCAACCCATAGTATACCCCTTCCAAGTACTCCTAGCCAAAGAATTCTTCAACAATTGTTCAAAGATAACTGGACATGCTTCCAAAAATCCTCTGGCAGAGCTGTTGGGGCGTGGTCCACTGCTGGAGCAAATGCTTGAAAATGCACCCACTGAAAATGAGAAACAGCATCAGCTAGATCATTACAAACCCCAGGCACATGTCTAGTCCCCGATAAATTAAGCTGAAGGCACAACAGAACTATCAAACGCAACAGCTTCACTAACAAAGGACAACAGGCAGTTTGTTTATTAATAACTTCCACGACTGCCACGTTATCAGAATATAAAATCACTCTCCTATTCTGCAACTGCCCACCCCACAACATTACAGCCACCCAAACTGGAAAAAGCTCAAGGAACACCACATTGGTACACCAACCCTGGGCCCGCCACCACTCAGGCCAAGGCTGAAAAAAGATACCAAAACCATAATTGCCAGCTGCATCAGTAAACAGCTGCAAGTCCAAAGCAGAAACTGCTGGCTTCTGCCAAACACAAATCCCATTGAAACTGGATAAAAAGGTCTGCCACAAACAGGTCTGCCACAAAAAGGTCTGCCTCCTTAACTCATTTAGGAAGGCGAATATGATGGCACTTCTTCATGATCCCCTTAGTCAGTAAAGCTAGACGCCCGTAAAAAACCTCTACCCATCACAATCACCCTAGAAGCAAAATTAAAACTACCTACCACAGATTGAATCTCACGCAAGATTAACTTACTCTTTTTCAGCACCCTATCAATCTCCTCCTGCAACGCTAGCACCTTCTCTCTGGGCAACCGGGACACCATCTGCACAGAATCCAATTCAATGTCTAGAAAAACCAAACAAGAGCAAGGGCCTTCCAACTTCTCTGCAGCCAGCAGCACACCCAATTCCTGCATGACACTCTGACAAACCTCCACCAGGTACTCACAGAGACCATACGAAGTTGCACTGGCAAATAAAAAATCATCCAAATAATGGACAATGTAATCAGACCCTGAACACTGTTGCACTACCCAATGCCTCAAAATAGGCACAGGACCACCGAACAGCCCATAGGCATACATTTATCGAAATAAAATTGTTCCTCAAAATTAAAATCCAACAAATAAAAAAATTGAGGATGTACAGGAAGCAAACAAAAAGCAGTCTCAATATCCGCCTTAGCCATCACAGCCACTCGCCCTAAAGAACGCAACATTTCAACAGCGGAATCAAAAGAAGCATAATGAACAGAACAAAAACTGGCATCAATAAAGGAATTCACACTATGACCCAAAGGGAAAGACAAATTATGAATGAGACAGAACTTTCCCGCCTCCTTCTTAGGCACCAACCCCAAAGGAGAAAGCACCAAATTTTCAAAAGGAGGATCCCAAAAAGGCCCTGCAATTCTCCCCAAACTAATCTCCTTTTCCAATTTGGCCCAAACCACCCAAGCATGAATCTGTGTGGACTTAGCATTACCACAATGATGCAGCAAGTGAGGCCCAGAAAACGGTATCACAAAACCATCTGAAAACTTACCCCTCAGTAAACTCGCATTCAAACGATTAGGATAAAGAGCCAAAAAATTCTCTAAAACCCGCAAATTAATGGGGGAAGGAGCCTTGAACAACCACTCCAGATGCTCCCAACCACCCAGTCTGGACTGACTGGCCCCTACCACACACACTCCCACACCAAACTGTTGGATGAGGACCGGAACACTTGTGCAGGAATCGACAACCAGGGTGCTTACAATGCCCAGTGTTGAACTGGAAGCAAGGTGCCCTGAATGATAATCCTCACTGACCACCTGGCCAACTAACGGACCCACTTCTCCCCAACCCCCCTCACCCCCCGATGTCCTCCAAACTGAGATCCATATCCTCCTGCATAAATCCCTGTCCCCAATGACGCATGGTCCCCTGGAGCCCCCGAAGGGGCACCCCCACAAAAAAAGGTAGGACAGCCCGCAGTCATATCAGAGAACCATAAGTCCATATCACGGAAACCCCACATATTTAGTTATGTATGGATTGCTTTGTATATTGTATTATTGATTTTATAATTACTATGTTTTCGATTGTAAGCTGCCTTGAAGGTTTTCTCAAGGGTGGAATAGAAAATTTTTAATAAACTTGATAACTTGCTATATTCTCCTTGGTTAGAGAAAGGAAATGTGGAGGAGGTATATCAATAGTTTATAAAACAGTCTTTGGAAGTTGATCTGGTGGACAGATATCAATCATCCAACTTAGAATGTATGACAGTTAAACTGAGTTTCTTACCATCATTGAATAGTATAAGATTATTGTTTATTGAAAGTTTCTATACCACTACGATTGACTGGGGAGTCAATTCAGAGCAGTTTACATGAGTTTCTGTAATGTTGTTACAATTCATGAGGTTCTGTAAAGGTGTCACAATACAGATTTAGTGTTTTCTTGATGGTTTTCAAATACAGACATATTTATACCACAGTCAATCATCCTATCAACCTCTGGGTCCTTGGTAAAAGGTAATGGAAGAGATCTATCCCTTTGTAGCTCAACTTCAACTGAAATTAGGATGCATTGTTTTGATGGGAGACTTTGAACTCAGAAATTGGACCGAATGTGGTTAATCAACGTAGTTCTCATGTAGCAAGTCATATGCTTGAAGTATTGCTTCTGCTACGTTAGGTACTGGACAATCGGTAATAGATGTTTAGAAAACCCAACCAGGAGTGGCGTAACCAGGTGCACATCCCAAGGGGGTGCACATACGGCCACCCTCCCTATTCTGCCGCTGCTGCTTTCCTTAATCAGCAGCAGCGGCAGTAAACTTTAAATCAGGGGTGTCCATGGCCCAGTTTGTGCTCCCTCCGGCGGGTGTTTAGTTTCTGGCTGGCTCCCCTGCAGCAGTTTTTCCGCTCAAAGCAGCAGCCGTCGGCTCTTCGTGCAATCTGCGGCTGCATTGGAAGTGTTCCTTCTGACGTCATGATGTCAGAGAGAAGGCTTCCGACGCAGCCGCAGATCGTGCGAGGTGTCAATGCCCGTGGCTTTGAATGGAAAACCAGCTGCAGCAAGGAACCATCCAGAAACGCTTTTGCTGCACAGGGCAGGGAAGAGCAATGTTGCTGCTGCACAGGGAAGGGAGGGGGAGAGAAATGCTGCTGCTGCACAGGCAAGGGGGGATAGAGAAATTTTGCTGCTACACATGGAAGGGGGAGAGAAATGCTGCTGCTGCACAGGGAAGTGGTGGGTAGAAATGCTGCTGCTGCACAGGGTAGGGGGAGAGAGAATGCTGCTGTTGCAGCACCCAATTGGGGAGAAAGAGAAAAGGAGGGGGAAGGAAGATAAGGGAGAAGAACCAGAGATGCCAAGTCCAAGTGAAGGAGTGAACGGGAAAAAAGGAAAGGAGATACCAGACCACAGAGGGGGAGGGAGAGATGCCAGGCCATGAGGGGAGTAAAGGAGACAGATGCAAGACAAGGGGAAAGGAAGGGAGGGAGGGAGAGAAAGGAAGAAGAGGAGATGCCAGGTAATGGAGGGGAAGGAGGAGTTGGAAGGAGAGGAGAGAGTCGCCAGGGCATGGGAGGAGGGAAGGGAAACTAAGGAGACAAATGCCAGACCAGAGGGGAGGAGATGTCAGAGCATGGAGGGAGAGAGATGCTAGGGCATGGGGGGAGGGAAGGAAAGGAGATAGAGATGCCAGACCATGGTGTGGAGTGGGAAAAAAGGAAAGGAGAAGAGAGAGATGACAAAGCATAGGGGAGGGGGTGGAGACAGAAAAATGAAGAGGAAGTGAAGCTGAAATGAATCATGTACAAAGGAGAGAAGGGGCACAGGATATTGAAGGGACATAGAAAGAGGGAAGATGCCATATGGAAGAGAGAGTGGATGAAAGGGGCAGAGAGTGTGGGCAATGGATGGAAGGGGCAGAGAGAGTGTGGGCAGTAAATGGAAGGGGTAGAAAGAGAAGGCAGAAGCTGGGTGGAAGGGGCAAAGGGGGTGCAGATGTTGCATGGAAGGGAGAGAGGACAAATGCTGTATAAAAAGAAGACAGTGGAGAGAAGATGATTAAAGCAGAAATGGCAAAAGGTAGAAAGATTTTTTTGTTGCTTTACTTAAAATCAAGTAGTATTGTAACTGTATTGATAAAAGTTTATAAATAGCAAATGGAAATAAGGCAATTTTTTGGGGACTAAACCCCTTTTCTCAGGTCAGGACAGGATACCATAACAGCAGTATACTGTACTGTTCTGAAGAAAGATTCAGCCTCTGAAAGCTAATTGAAAAATGGATTAGTCCTATAAAATGGTATTTTCTTATTTCTCATTATTTGTTTTATTTCTATTGTTAATTTGTAAAGTGGTGATTGTTATGTATCAGTTTTTTCAAATTTACATCTACTGGCTTTATATTTTGCACAGTATTAGGGGACATGTGTCACTGTGTCTGTGGTGTTGTGGTGTTACATTGTATGCAGAGTCTGATTTCTTGGCGGTTCAGTTTACCTTTTGTCTACATATTTCTATTTTTAGTTTGTAATTATTCCATATTGGGTGAGGGTGTATCTCTGTTCTGTGTGTATGAAAAGGACATGGTTTTCTGTTGGCATTGACTGTACAGGATCAATTGACTGTGCAGGATCTGGCTTGTTTAGTTTTACAATGTATGTGTTGGTGTTCTAGTGCTCACTGCAGCGTTTAAGATACTGCCTTTTCCTAGGTACACTCTTGTGCGATATGTGGATTGTTACTAAAAATCATTTTTTTCATATAGATAAGGGGGGTGTCAAAAATGATGGGCCCTGGATATCACATATGCTAGTTACGCCACTGCCAACCATTACCATTGGATCATTTCCTAAATGAATTTAATGTCCAGCTTATATCACTAAGGCATCAGATGGTAAAACCAGATAAGACAATTATTACAAGAGGTTTTATTCCTATAGAGAGTTTATGAATAAGGTAGATGCTTGTTTATCTCAAATTAAATTGGATTTGAACCAGTCTGATCTAAATTTTCAAGTTTGAGCAGAGACAAGAACAAATGTTTTGGATGATATCGCACCTTTACAAACTAAAGAAAGTTATAGAAAAGAAAGAAGCATGGTTTACTCCTGAGTTAATCATACTCAAATGCAAAGTTAGACAACTAGAAATAGAATGGGGAAAAACAAAGGAAGGAGATCTTCTTTCTTGGAAAGCTTGTATATACCACTATAAACAAAATATAAAGTTGGCAAAGAAACATTTTATTTCAAAGAATATTAGAGTTCAAATTCTAGTAAAGAGCTTTTTGGATTATTGAGGTTTTTTACACAACCCCCAATACAAAATTATCTCATACAACTTACTGACCTAGATCTTGCAGATTTTTTTCCAGTCTAAGATAAATAAGACTGTAAAATCCCTACCACAGATAAATTTAGAGATAGTTATCACTCAAACAGAAACAGAAGAAACCTTAAAGGATGAATGTGGACTTCATTTAAGTTGGTTGACATATATGATGTTAAGATGATGCTTCTACAATTCTCTAAAGGAGGTGGTAGACTGGATCCTTGTGTGGCATGGTTGTTATGCTCTTTGCCACATAATCTGCTTCAATGTCTTATCAATCTGATAAATTTATTTTTACAACATGGTATTTATTCAAATGATATGGCAATAATTATGTTAAATCCCTTATTAAAAGGAGATAATCTGGATCCTAAAGATTGTGGGAACTATCGACTGGTTGCTAACCTTCCAACTATAACCAAAGTTATAGAAACATTGGTTACAAGTCCAAGAATATTTAATCTTGTTTTGATCTACTGGATCCTTTATTGCACTAAAACACTTCTTCTGGCACTTATGTCTAAAGTAAGAAACTCAGAACAAAAGTATTTGTTTAGCATGTCCATTTTTCCTCATCACTTTCCATATAGTAGTCCTCAGCATCTTTCATTCTTTGTATATACATTCTTATTAGGTAAAGGTTGCAAAGCAGTTTAATGTGTTTAACTATTTCCAGATTTTGATTTTTTCATGAGCTGTTTTGTAGGCAAAACCTTTTACAAATATACATCCCAGGAAAAGAACTCAGACATGAAATTGCTGGCTTGCTGTTAGTGACCTATCACTAAAATCATCTGTAGTACCTGAAGATTGGAGGGTGGCCAATGTTATGCCAGTTTTAAAAAGGGGTCTAGGGGAGATCAAGGAAATTACAGACTGGTAAGCCTGACTTCAGTGCTGGGAAAAATGGTGGAAACAATTATGAAAAATAAAATTGTGGAACACGTAGACAAACATGATATAATGGGACAAAGTCAGCATCGGTTCAGCCGAGGGAGATTTTGCCTCACCAATTTCCTTGACTTCTTTGAAGGTCTGCATAAATATGTGGATAAAGGTGAGCTGGTTGATGTAACATAGAAACATAGAAAATGACGGCAGAAAAGGGCCACGGCCCATCTAGTCTGCCCACACTAGTGACCCACCCCCTAACTTCCTCCATGAAGAGATCCCACATGCCAATCCCATATTTTCTTAAAATCTGGCATGCTGCTGGCCTCGATTACCTGTAGTGGAAGATTATTCCAGTGGTCAATCACCCTTTCGGTGAAGAAATATGTTCTGGTGTCGCCATAAAATTTCCCACCCCTGATTTTCAATGGATGCCCTCTTGTTGCCGTGGGTCCTTCTTCCACCTCGATACGGCTCATGATATATTTGAACGTTTCAATCATGTCTCCCCTCTCTCTGTGTTCCTCGTGTGAGTAAAGCTGCAACTTACCCAGCCGTTCCTCATACGGAAGATCCTTGAGACCATCCTGGTGGCCATTCGCTAAACTGACTCAATTCTCTGCACATCCTTTTGGCAATGTGGTCTCCAGAATTGTACACAGAATGATCACTAAAAAATTTGTCCACAATTTGGAGATTAACCATATTCTGATTGATGTGTGGTGAATGAGTCAATCATTATAACTTACGGGTGCTAGAATAGATGTCTGTCTGTCTTCCTTTTTTTCTGTCTCACTCCCTGCCCTATCTTTTTTTTTTCTTTCTATTTCTCTCTCTCCCTGTCCTGTCTATCTTTTTTTCTTTCTCTCTCCCTGCCAAGACCCTCACTGAAGCTGCCTTCCAGATGTGTCAGCTGCCCGCACACACCTGCCCAGCTACACAACGGGCAAATGCGTCCCATCTCCCCTCCAAATGCCTTTCGCTCACCCATGGTGTTGGATCACTGCTTGATGCTGCTCTACAGGAAGCTCGCGAACTGCTGAGCCATCGTGAGCCAAACCAAGCCCCAGCCCACACTTCCACACTCCTCTACGCTTTCACTTTCTATGGGGTGGGTGTGGGGAGAGCTCCTTTATCCCTTGCTCGCTGAGGTGGTGGTGGCCCACCCCATCCATGTACTCTCTCTCCTACCTGCTCTCCAAATGCCTGCTTCTCTCACCCACCCAAAGCCTCTCTCTCCAGTGGCTATCCCATGTCTCTCTTCTCTTCACCAACCCAGGCCCAAACTCCCAATCAGGCATCTCTTTCCTCCTCCCCCCCAAAAAAAAAATATCAGTAGCAGCGGCAGCAGTCCTGACCTGCCAACCCCCCATTCCTTACCCAAAGCAGCAGTGGCAGCACTGTAAACAGGCTGTTTGTGACCTGACAGGGCCTTTCCTCTACCGCATCCGAAGTGAAGAGAAGTTTCAGTTCCTGTGTGTGTTGGGTTTCATATAACCAATATATTTACCATCATACCGGAAGTTCGTACGTGTGTGGGTTCATTTCATCACAAGACTCTTAAGACTCCTGAGGCTGGCCGGTTGAGGCCGAAACATGTTGAGTTATTGAGTTTGAATTGTTTTTTATTGGATGAATAAAGGACTTTTATATGATAAATATTTTCACCAATCCTATTAGGACATATCCACTCTTTGCTTTGCAACTTTGAATTTGTGGATTTGGTTCTCCTGTATTTATCTCTCTTATGGGAGATCTGAATCTCCAAATGCCTGTTACTTGGCACTGGTGCTCTCTCGTTCAACATCAAGTCATGCAATCTGCCAATTAAAGGGTTAAGGCATTATTTATAGTATACAGACCTGTGTTTTTAAAGGTAAGCTTATAGAGACCAAGCCTTCTAAATCAATAGTTAAGACAACTAGCTTGAAGCAGGGTCTAACTGTTACAGACATTTCTAAAGTAGTATCCTCATTAATTCTTTCACATTATAGGAGAATACTCAAGAGTGGTTTAAAGAGTTACAGTCTGATGGAAATGAATTACTAGATAGAAAATTGATAAACTCTATTCATTGTTTAAAAACAAATTGTTTCATTCAAGTTTATTAGAATGCACATGGCATTAAAATCCATCTGATCAGTTGCATCAGAAATGGACTCAAAGTAAACTTTATTATGCAGAATTTTTAAAAAGTAAAAGAGAAGCATATAAATAAAATACTGTCTGAGGTAAATAATAATCCTCACCATCTCTTCAAATTAACTCAAATTTGACAATTTCTCAGTCTGATGCTGAAACTGCAGCTTGTTCTCTGACAGCAGTTGGTTTTTCTTACAAAAAAATTTCTTCACTGATACAATCAAATGGTACAGAGACAGCTTAATTTGTTCAGATTTATAAACAGCTGCTCAGCAATCTACAGATCCTTCTAGGCCTTTAAAATCACAGGGCAGATTTAGATTAGTGACTATTCCAGTCCATCAATTTATCAGTTGTACTATCAGATGAAATATCTTTTTGCTAACTGCTCCAATGTAAAGGCACAATTGCTCCATTTTTAGCCCAACTATTATTTTCTTTGGATAGGCAGCAGTTTCATACTGCCTTAAAGTGGCTGTTATGCATCTAATTTTTTTTTTTTTAAGAGTAAAGCATTTGAAAAGGGTATTTGGTTGATCTTCAATCTGTTGTTATTAACTAAAGTACTTGAAAAATCAATTCATCAATCAAATGTTTTGTTTTGGGTTTTTTGGGACATCAATGGATTATTATGTGCTCAGCAGTCTGGTTACCACTCTGATCACAGCACTGAATCTCTGTTATTAGAGATAACAGATGAGATTCTAGTAAAGGCTGATCAAGGGTTTGATGTCTTCTAGGTACTATTGGACCTTACTGCTGCCTTTGATACAATATCTTGTCCCAAACTCTTACAGCAGTTCAGTGAATTGGGAATAATGTCAATGATGTTGCAGGGGTTTGCTTCTTATTTTAGTAAAGGCGCATTTTCTGTTCGCTGGAATCATGATCTCTCTCCTAAAAGGTTTTCTAAATCCGATGTCCTCAAGGATCACTTCTCTCACCCATCCTTTTCAATCTGTATCTTGTACCATTGGCAAGGTTGTTGAACACTTGGGAAACTGATTTTCATATTTTTGCTGATGATATTTGAAAAGGATTAGGTCCCAATTCCTGCCCCATACTTTCTCTCTGTCATTTGTAAGACAGATGCATCTGGGGACATATCTTAAAGACAAGAAATCATCTTCCAAACATGTCCACTTTATTGTCAGCTTTACATCCCTTTTATATCATTTTACATGAATCAGTGTTGTCAGCATGTGTCAGCATGTGACGTAAATGCAAACCATATATGGACACAGGTCACATGAAACTTTAAAAGAAATAACAAGTATTTTACTATCTAAAGGCTGAAGTCCACAGGGTGCCTTGGTCAGCAGAGCCTTAGTCTTATCTAAAGCTGCTTGCAAATACAGCTTATGAAAACAATTGAATTCACTTCACAAGATAAGAACACATCTTCTCAAACATAAAATGTCCTTGTAGTATTTCAGCAAGAGAAGGCAAACAGAGTCTGGATTTACAGCTTTAAACACAGTCTAATGAAAACTACAAGATGTGTCCCTTCAATATTCAGTGTATTGTTTTTATGAAGGATAATCAAGAAGAAATTATCTCAATGTTCAATAGCAAGCTTTAGGTTCTAAAGACTGGATGAGGGAGCAAGATCTGCTTTTGAACATGGAGATATCCGCATCCAAGCAGCTTTCATGCAGGCATGACAGTTTAAGAGTTCTGCCAAAGATAAATGGTCAGTCCTTACATTTGTGTCAGAACATTATTACCTTTGGTGTTATATGTAATTTAAAGGCTAATGTTGTCACACAACTAAGTAACTTAGGTCCTCTTTTACTAAGCCATAGTAGAGGTTTCTACTGTGACCCAGGGCTGCTAAATGCTCTGACACCACTCTGACTCTCATAGAAATTTTATGAGTGTTAGAGCAGCATCAGAGCGTTTAGCTTTCTAGGAAACGACAGAAACCTTTACCGTGGCTTAGTAAAAGGAGGGGTTAGTGAGAATGTACTTTTATTATTTGCAAATACTACGGTAATCGAAACCCATATTGACTAAAAGAGAATTTGCCAAAATTGGTGCATGACTTTATCACGCCCTATGTGCCCTCTCAACCATTGCACTCTGCTACACATTGTAATTTGGTTATTCCATTTCCAAATACAATTCAAACTCCTCTTACTGACCTACAAATGCACTCTCAGCTGCCCCTCACTATCTTTCTTCACTTATCTCCCCCATGTTTCTCCCTGTGAGCTCCGCTTAGCTGGTAAGTCCCTCCTATCTGTGCCCTTTTCTTCAACTACCAACTCCAGACTCAGTCGCTTCTACCTTGCTGCACTGTATGCTTGGAACAAGCTGCCCAAATCCCTATGGTGGGCTCAGTCTCTGGCAGTGTTCAAGGGTTCAAGGCCCAGTTAAAAGCCCACCTCTTCGAAAGTACTTTTAACTCCTCTCACCTTGGGTTCTGCATACCCAACCCTATATGTCAGGGATGCCCACACTTTTTGGGCTTTCGAGCTACTTTTAAAATGACTAAGTCAAAATGATTTACCAACAATAAGATTTTAAAAAAACACAAAGCACACTGTATGCAGAGAAAATGTTAATTATTTATATTCTGGGGATTTTTCAAAGAGGTCAAGGCAGATGACTTTATGTAATGTCACCTCAGTAACAACTGTACAAAAATAGACAAATACAACCCCTCCCTTTTTACTAAACCACGATAGCGGTTTTTAGAGCAGGGAGCTGCGCTAAATGCCCCGCACTGTTCTCGACCCTCATAGGCTCCCTGCGCTAAAAACCTCATACTTCCTACAATCTCGACATGAGTCCACCAGACTTTGACCTTTTTCCACAGTTGAAGCAACTTATGCGTGGACATCATTTTGCATCTCTGGAAGAGCTTTTTTCCGCTGGTACTCAAGCCATTCGGCAACTGAACAAAAATGGTGTCTTGGATGGAATAATGAAGCTTCCTGGATGCTGGGACTCAGTCATTGCAAAGCAGGGAGACTATGGGGTCCTTTTACAAAGGCGCGGTAGCAGTTTAACGTGCGGAATACCGCGCATTAAACTGCCTGCCGCGTTAGTACCTAACACCTCCATCGACGAGACGTTAGGATTTTAGGCTGCCGCAGGGGTTAGCATGTGATGAAATGTCTGACACACTAACCCCCGTAGCGCGCCTTGATAAAAGGAGCCCTATACTGAAGGATTGTAAAGAAATACTTGAAAAAAAACAAACAAGTAAATAAAAAAATTAGTGTGCATTATTTATGAAATGACTCATGTGTGTGTGTATATCTATATAATAAAACCGTAGGCGGCGCATGCGCACTCTAATCCGCGTGCTTCCGTGATCCGTATGTCCGTGGCCGGCAAGAGTGCACATGCAAACTTACAACAGCTCGCACTCACGGTCTGGCTGGCTCTTTAAAGTTTTTTTCGGTGCCGGCTCACCTGCTCCGCCTTCCTCTTCCTGCCAGTCTCAGCCGGACTCACTCCTCCCCCCCTGGCAGCCCTGAACCTGTTCCTCCGTTCCCCGCCCGACGGGCCGGTGAGTGCTGCGCCAGGGGCAATGCAGGTGGAGACTATCGGCGGCGGAGCCGGAGGGAAGGGGGGGTGGGAGGCACGCGAAGCTGTAAGTCGCCGACTCCACCCCCCCCTCTCGAACCGCACAAGGACTGCCGTTGACGAAATTTGCCCCACCGTTCCTTCCCTTCCTCCATCAGGTACAGTTCAGCTACGCCTATGTTAAAAGCAGCTGCTTTGAAATTGGAGTCCTGCCGCCACCGTAACACGTTCCCTCTGCCGCGGTCTCATATGTCAGAGAAGGGGCGGGACCAAGGCAGAGGGGAACGTGCTACGGCAGTGGCAGGCCTCTGATTTCGATGCGGCTGCTTTTAACATTGGTGGAGCTGCACTGCACCTGATGGAGGGAGGGAAGGAAAGGTGGTTGTGCGCTGTTGAGCCCCTCTGCACACGCCCAAACCAAAAAAGGAGCCAGGACTCTTCCCCACCCGGCGCCGGCAGACCCGAAAAAACGGCCCTACCGAACAGACCCGCGAGCAGGGTTGCCATGGAAACCTAACCGGAATTACATGCAGTCGGCAAGGGTCAGTGAGAGGGGATCAGGAGCTAAAGAGAGATTGAAAAAAACAAACAAATAGTGCACAAGTAGAGAGAGACACACAGACAGTCACAGAAGGACAGGGGGCTAGAGCAGAGATGCTTGCAGGGAGAAAAAGCTAAGCAGTAATGTTACAGCTTGAGAGTGCAGACTGAGGAAGAAAGCAGAGACAGCGCTACACAGGGAAATGGAGGGAGGAAAGAGACAGAAAGAAAAATACAGACAGACATAAATTCTAGCACCCATTAATGTAACGGGCTTAACGACTAGTATATATATATATATACATATATACTTCTCCCTCATTATTTGCGGGGGATAGGGGCAGAGCCGGACTGCAAATAGGGAAATTCCGCGAATATCTTCTGGTCCAGCTCTGACTCACCCCTGCCTCCCTCCTGCCTTCTCCCCGACATCCCGGCCTTACCTGGTGGTCTAGTGGACTTTCGGGGCAGGAGCGATCTTCCTATGCTCCTGCCCTGTGCAGATCACCAATAGGAAATGGCTGCTGTGAGTTCCCGTAGTCTCTTGAGACTACGGCGGGAACTCACAACAGCCAGCAGTGTAGGAAGATTGCTCCTGCCCCGAAAGCCCGCTAGACCACCAGGTAAGGCAGGGATGCCATTGAGAAGGCAAAATTATGGTTTGTTTTTTTTCCCCCTCCCCCCAAACAATCACGATTATGTGAAATTGCGAGTGCCGAAACCGTGAATGGGGAGGAGGAAGTGTGTATATATATATATATATATTTTTTTTTTTTTTTTTTTGCAAATATTAATTGTAAATCGCTGTGACACTATTATACCCTGTAGTATATCAAGCAAATAAATCCAATCCAATCCATTCCAACAAATTACTTTGAACAGATCTTTGAGTGCCAACTTTGAGGCCTAGCACATATTGCCATATGTCTGGAATGGCAATATGGAGTTATTGTGAAAATACTGAGAGAAGAGCACTGCCAAACATTTATTATTTCTTTATGAGCTTGTTTGTCTTCTGTCCTTTTTTTAATTGGCCTTCCTTTGGTCTATCTAAGTGTACATCATTTATTACCAAAACACCTACAGGATTGTGTGACACCCTATGTGCCCTCTCAACCATTGCGCTCTGCTACATATTGTAATTTGGTTAGCCCAACTCATAAAAAATTATGGGCTCATTTTATGAAGGTGTGCTAGCAGTTTTAGCGCACGCACCGGATTAGCGCGCTCTAGCCGAAAACCTACCGCCTGCTCAAAAGGAGGTGGTAGTGGCTAGCGTGTGTGGCAGTTTAACGTGCACTATTCCGCACTTTAAGGCCCTAGTGCACCTTCATAAAGGAACCCTATGTTTACAGACTATGAAATCTGGTACTTTCCTATGTATGGGACCTGCTGAGTGGAACAAGCTTCCAGAATATATCAAGCAACAAAAAGATTTGTGTAAATTTTAAAAAATTATTAAAGTGTCATCTGTTTTGTGAAATGAAGTAGGATGTTTGATGCCTTTTATATGAATTGGCAATTTTTATGTTTTTTTATATTTTTGTTATTTTTTGTAATTGTGTATGCTTGGTTGTAATTTGCCTTGTTTAAAGGCAGAATATAAATAATAAACTATAAACTTCCTTCTGTTTTTTATTTGTAAATCACCTTAATCTGTTTACCAGATATCAAATTTCTTATTAAGCATAAACATGCTCTCTAAAACCTACTTTATACTGTTCTACATCTCCAAGAATTCAATCAAAACTAAAGCATAATGATATAGACATAATAAGTATCTAATACCTAATTTGTGCTACTCTAGGGCTCTGGCAATTAAATGTAGACTAACACCCTCTTTTACAAAGGTGCGCTAAGCGTGCTAAATATTATCGCTCGCTAAATGCTAATGGGCGCGTTAGCGGTTGGCGCATACGTTGATTCAGTGCATGCTAAATCCGCGCTTAGTGCGCCTCTATAAAAGAGGGCCTAAGATAAAGTGATGGCAGACTCTTGAAAAAAGTTAATAACGAATGTTTGCTTTTTTAAATGAAATTTAAACAAATATCAGTAAACCTACAAATTCTTGGTGTCAAGATTATGTTACAGAATACTAGGGTAAGGTTCTACATTGGTACACCCATGTATAGGCATGCTCTCTTATGCCATGTCAATAGCATGCATAAATTGGTGCACCTAGGGATGCCAAGCGATGCACAAAGTTTATAGCATTCTATCAACTATATGTGTACCTGGAGGACACACACACAACCTGCTCATGCTCTGCCCACATATATGCTCCCTTGCAATTAGGTTCTATGGCATTTAGGTGCTGCTGTATTAATAGTGCACATAGGTGCCTACCTATGAATTAATAGAGCCTTTGATTCACTTAAATGTTGCCTACCTCTAGGTACCACTTTATAGAATTGGAGCTGAAATTGACTAATCTAGAGCAGCCAGCCTCATATTATGAAGCAATGGTTGGAGTATTCAGACTAGAGAGTAAGGATGATGGAAGGCAGGTCAACAGTTGAAGGATTTCATTAATCAGGGAAGATAGGGCATTCTGATAGTGAGATTGCAATAAAGGGCATAATAGACCTAATGACTTTAACTAAAGAGCAGACAGACTTGAAAGGTTGCAAATTATCACTGTGAACTGCTAAGCAAGTTGTTACTAGGAATAACAAAAAACAAAACAAAACATTGGAGTTTCTGTATGCAAATGCCAGTAGCTTAAAAGATAAGATGAAATAGGTAGAATATATTACAGTAAAAGAAAAGGTAGACATGATAGGCATCTCTGAGGCTTGGTGGAAAGAAGATAACTATGAGGGCCCGCTGAAAAGTTCTCAGCCCAACCAAGAAGAGAATGATGTGGAGCCATGAAACTTACAAGTTATTCCACACTTTTCTTGACACTTTTCATTTCATTTCATACAGCTAGAGAGGAACCTTGATATAAACATTAATGAAATCAACCATAACAATCTGAATTTGATAAAGTCCAATAAAGATAACCACTGCTGTCTCCTCAAATATGCAGTTACATACTTAGACAGTCCATTATAAAAGATGAATTGTAGAATTTTGACCCTCTTGCAGGAATTGAATATGCATTAATGGTAAACCCACAAACCCAATACTACAGTATCAAGACCATTCATTATCAGACACTGAAACATTGTAATATATCTTTGATTTGTGAAATGAACTGTAATAGCAAGTGAAGATTTGTTTCAAAAAATGTTCTTTGAAAATATATGTCATTTGGTGCCTTAGGCAATATTTTTCAATCTAAATAATTAAGTAATTGTAAGATTGTTTTCTAATTAGACTGCTTGGGTATTTATGCCTTGTTCCATCAAATGGGACATCAGAGAAATATTTAATTCAACGGCAGTTTTATAATGATTCAAGTGCTATGCATTATTTATGAGACAAGGTAGGGCATATTAGTTTAAAGTATGAAATAAATTTATTCCACTAACAGCAGTGAAATAAGATGGGAACTTTACAAGGCTTGCTTTTTGATTAATGCTGCTTTGGCTATTTAATATAATTTTTAGACTATTAATTTTTTTAGCACATTAATAACACATATTTTAAAAGAGCAAACAGAAAGTACAATTTGGGGCCAATTCTATAAGAGACTGATATTCAGTCAGCGGTGCTCAGTGTTTTACTAACCACTGCCGTCTTTAAACCCAGAAATTCAATGCTGGGCCATGGCCAGATGCCCAGCTAACACACAGCTGGGATTCTGGCCCACAATAATTTAAATACAGCGGGTTGTGTCCCCTGAATTTGCCCTTGAGAAAGGACATGAAACAGGGTACTTTGTAAGGCAATCAGCTGAGGCACCCCCTTCCAAGGGACTCTTTTGACTGAACATTTGCGGATTTCACAAATATAAGTTCCCATTATTTTTGACTTTATTGATTGTTTTGCTATTGGCAACGGGAACTTTTCTGAATAAGGACTTTAGGTCTAAGTGATTTTACATTACTTATTTTTTGAATTATCACTCAGCACTTTTGTTATTTAAACCATTCCTATTTAAAAACCTAGGGTGGTAGTAAATGATGTTTGTGGGTAGACCCTGCAATGCACTCTGTATACTTTGGAGGAAAGGTGGGAGAGAGGAGATATGATAAAGACGTTTAAATACCTACATAATATAAATGTACATGAGTCGAGTCTTTTTCATTTGAAAGGAAACTGCAAAGAGAGGGCATAGGATGAAGTTAAGAGGTGATAGGCTCCGGAGTAATCTAAGGAAATACTTTTTACAAAAAGGGTGGTAGATGCATGGAACAGTCTCCCAGAAGATATGGTGGAGACAGAGACTATGTCTGGATTCAAAAGGGCCTGGGATAGGCACGTGGGATATCTCAGAAAGAGAAAGAGATAATGGTTACTGTGAATGGGCATACTAGATGGGCCATCTGGCCTTTGTCTGCCATCATGTTTCTATGTTTCTATTTTAAATGCGGATATACCCTGGTGAACTCCTTATTGATTGATGGGAGTCTCCACAAACTGATCAACCACCCTTTATAAGGTATTCTAATGCTCAAAAGAAGTACAACTTGTAACCAGGATTCTGAGTGCAAACATTGCGAATCAGGAGCAGATCTATCACAGCAGCATTATCAAAAGGCATCATATTGGGGTCCTTTTACTAAGGCGTGCTAGCTGTGCACATTTGTTTAGTTGCAAAAAATTGACTACCTTCACCAAAGCAAAACATCCATCAGCTGTTGCTCATTAACCTTTTGAAAATTATATTCAAGGGAGCTGAATAAAGAATTCCAATGAAAGTACTCACAGGATTTGCATCAAACAGATCAGTATTATTTATTTATTCAATTTAATATACAGTGTTCCCCTGCAAATTCGCAATTCGCAAATTGCGGACTCACTTATTCATGATCTGCTCTGTCCGCCTCTTCCTGTAGTAAAGTCGGGCTACACCAATCGGGAGCTGCGTGTCAAAGCAGCTCCTGATTGGTGTAGCCTGACTTTACTACAAGAAAAGGTGGTCAGAGCAGACCGCGAGTGATTTTCTTCACCCGAAGGCACTCCAGCTGCCCTCTCCTGCTTTTTGACAAGCTAAAAACCGCATTCACATTTTTTCAAAATTCGCAGGGGTTCCTGGAATGGAAATTAATTCGGAGGAGTACTGTATTATCATTTACTAGCTAGAAAAGGCTTAATTTTCTAAAGGATTTTATACATGTATACATATTTATATCCTTGTAAAATACACAGTAAATGATGGCAGAAAAAGACTATCATGGTCCATTCACATCTGCCACTTTGTACAGGCCCCAGTCAGCTGTGTTCAAGTGCTGGTTGTGAAATCAGCACCTTGCCAAACCTATAGGCAGCCAAACATGATGGAGATAATATGTGATTATAACCAGGACTCCAAGTATTGCTGATCATATTCTACCTACCAGTCAAGATGCCTTCCTCTCCCCTTAAGATGCACAGCACCACCACTCGAAGTGACAATAAAATGATCTAACATACTAGAGTTGGCAAAACTTAATGCCTTTTGTGGGGCACAAACTGTCAAAGTCTGTCCAGCATTAGTTCCCCCAGTGCTGGGTTTGGCTAATCTTCCTTCTCTTTCCATTTGCAGGACACAGGCTGTAGAAGTCTGTCTGGCATCAGCCTCAATTTCCCCATACTATATTTGGCTAATTTTCTTTCAGTCTCTTGCATTTGCACAACACAGACCATAGAAGTCTGTCTGGCATCGGCTTCAGTTCCCTCTACTCCTGCCCAAGAAAACACCTCAACAGCTATGTTGTGTTTCCATCCTCTTTCTATTTAGGTTTATTTAAATGGACTTAGCCATTTTTGACTCTACTACCTCTCTCAGAAGGGAGTTCCAGGAATTCACCACCTTCTCTGTGAAAAAGTATTTCCTGACATTACTCTCAAGTCTATCTACCTGTAACCCCCCATTCATGTCCTCTAGTTCTACTGCCCCTTCATCTCTGGAATGTGTTTATTTGAATATTGATACCTTTCAAATACTTCTGTATCATATCACCTCTCTGTCTCCCTTTTTCTCCAGTGTACACATATTTAAGTCTTCCATTCTCTTCTCATATGTCTTATGGCACTAACCCTATACCATTTCTGTTGCCTTTTTCTGAAACGCCTCAAATCTTTTTACATCCTTGTAGAGATACGGCCTCCAAAACTAAACTAAACTAACCTTAGGCTTATATACCACATCTTCTCTAAAACAATAGAGCTCAGAACGGTTTACAAAAATTAGAAAAGAGAACAAGTATGGAATAGTATGGAGAGGAGTGGAGCGGAATTTACAACTTTGAAAATAGCCAAGTTTTCTGATGTTTTTTTAAATAGTTGGAAAGAGTCCAGATTGTGCAGTTAAACAGAAAAATTATTCCACAGCTCAATAATTTTGAAAAGTAGAGATTTCCATAATTTGCCAATGTAGATAATGCCTTTTGATGTTGGAAAGGACAATTTAAATTTTTGAGTAGATCTGGTGATATCAGATCTTACAGAATTCCAAGAGAGGGGAATTAAAGGGGGAAAGATGCAAAATCTTCAATGTTAAATAGGTGCATTTAAAGTAAACCCTGGAAATTATTGGAAGCCAATTAAATTTTTGCAGAAGAGAGACATGATCAAATTTACTTTTTGCAAAGATCAGCCTGGCCGCAGTATTCTGGATCAGTTGAAGTCTTTGAAGGCTTTTCTTGGTCAGGCTTAAATAGATCAAATTACAATAGGGCACAATACTCCAAGTAGGCCTATCCAATGACATGTATGGGGCATCAACACCTCCTATCTTCTGCTGGTTACACCTTTCATCGGGCAACAGCCACTGCATTGTGACATTGTTTCACCACCTTGAGATCATCAGACACTATCAAGTCAAGATCTCTCACCTGATCCATATGTGTCAGTCTCTCACCCTCTAGCACAGTGTCTCTCAAACTTTCTCGAGCCGGGGCATACTAAAGGTAGTGGCCATTTTTTTTTTAATTTCTTCCATTTGTGTGTCACACATACCTATACAAGCTCTAGGCGACATTACAGAGGAAGGGGTTAGAAGAGGGTAAGGAGGCCTATGGAGGGCAGGAAGGAGTGGAGAGGAGAGAAACATGTAGAATATTTCATAGAAATTCCTAACTTTACAGATAGGAGCACCATCTATGTAAATGATATCTAAATGAATTAAAGTAATATGTAGAAGGGAGGAACCGTTAAACAATAGAATTCAGTTAATAAAATAAAAAGAATAGGGGTAAAAACAATGGAATAAAATTTAAAATAAACTGGAAGAAAAAAAAATTGGAAAACAAAATCAAATAAGTCCAATTTCCTGATGCAGCTCTATGCCTCAGCATATTTTAAATAATCCCTACGGCAAAAGTCCAGACGGGAATTCTTCAATAAAGTTAGAATCTGCAAGCAATATATTATTGAACTTCCACACAGGTCTATTACAATCTTTTTCCTCAAATTTTAATTCAATCCAAACTCCAGCATGATCTGAATCTATGCCAGCTTTGGTTACCTGTTGAACTAATTGATCTGATACAAATACATAATCTATTCTTGAAAATGATTTATGAACCTGGAAGCAAAAGGAAAACTCCTGAGCATTAAAGTGGAGAATTCACCACATATCTTTTAATCCACAGGATTGAACTAAATTATTCAATCCCATTGATTTTAAAATCCTACTGGGTTGTTTATCTAACAATGGATCCATAACAGCATTGAAGTCCCCAGCTATCACTAAATTAGAGACAGCCAGTGGCAGAAGTACCTGTTGAGGAGTTTTTAAAAATTCTGCTTGATTTGAATTAGGATAAATCCAATATCAAATTCCAAGCTTCCAACCTTTAGAATATTCTTTCTATGTTACTCCTTTAAATTCTTAACTGATGTTGCTACTTCTGTTTTAGCCATAGACCTCAGAAACACCCCTCCTCCGTCCCATAAAGATTATGATCTCATAATGGGGAGATTCATGTGTAACCTCCTCATCGGTCAAGGCTTAAATTTTTAATGGCTGATGCTCAATAATTTTATATTTATTTTGAACACTTTTTATATTTTAAAACGACTAATGAAGTTTATGTACTTATCTTCAAAATTATACTGAAAACTTCACTTTTTCCCTAAAAAACAGGGAAAAACTGAAGTTTCCCGTATAATGAGGGTTGTTACAACACCCCCCCCCCCAACGCCGGCGCAATCTGTATTCAGTAAAATGGGGGGGTTCTCCACGAACACCCCCCCATCGGAGCCCCTTAAAACACTGTTTTTCTTCGGCGCGGGCTTCCACCTTGTGCTCAGTTGTCTCGGTCTATGAACCCTTCAGCTACTTCATCACATTGACCTTTGTCTTATCTAGTGTTCCATGAGGCCCAGGCTGCAAAGGAGAGAAGTGGGGAGGCCTTTAGGGGGGTGGCAAGCAGGGTAGCTGGCATGTCTCCTTCCTCACAGTCTGCAGCTAGCATAATATTTGAGAATATGAGATTATATGAGAGTTGGAGAGGATGAAAAGGTGCAACAAGGTGCCTTAACTTGGTGAGCCAGAAATGGCTTCTTTCAGTCAGGGGAGAGGTTTCCTACCCTGACAGCTTAAGATCTGGTTAACTGCAGCCATTTTGGCATGCTTCCGGTGCTCCGCTATGGTGCTGCAAGCACGCCGTAGCTACTGTCGTAACGACGCCTAAACGGAACAGTATAATCAAACCAGAATTGCTATTATTTTATGGCTCATTGTGTAGCACAGCGGTTAGAATGAAGGTTGGCGTGTGAGTGTTTGACTCCCTCATGTACTTTAGCTGACACAATACTCATTTTAATAATAATTACAAGTTACAGACCAATCAAATCGAATTTTCATCTCAAACAGCAAACATTAGTAATAAATTCCAAAAGTGGAGTTTGCAAATAATGAAAACAGCAGTATTTGACTCCATTTAATTTTGTTCAAGCATACTTGGGATTCTGACTTTTGGGACAATGACAACAGTGCTTTAACCCATTGAGCTAACAGTCTTTTGTCTCAGTTAACTGTGATATGATAGCTAAGCAGATGATACCTTACTAAGCCATGATATGGCAGGGGAGTCAGAGAAACTGGTGGTTTAGCTCAATGAGTAAAAGCTCTGTGCTGATTTTGCAGAGTTTGTGAGTTCAACTCTCAGTCTTTTACTTGTGGCATTGTACCTTGCAGGTGCACCTTGAAGATCTCACAATGAGGTCAGCATTGTGCAGCTGCAATGAGCTATAAGCCACATTCAGGTCTGTTCTGTGTTTTATTCTGTTTTTAAGCTTTGCCAAATGAAGTTATAGGCTTTATTTGCTTAGAAGAATTTGCTGATTGGAGCAAAGTTTAGTGAGAAAGGAGGTGTTATTTGGAGCTTGAAACCTAAAGCTGTGATTTCATGTGCTGTAAATAGCTAATAACATTGCTTCTTTAGGCAGTTTTAAATTAAATATGCTTGTATGGATGTGTCCTGTTTGTCTGCTGGCTGAATCACAAAATAAAATGCCTCAACTGTATTTAGAAGATCACATTGGAAACGTCCAAAATCTGCCTAAACCCCATTCAGAGAAATGTTTATCTAAAGCCCATACAAAGCTCAATGGATGACCTAGAAGGGTGCCTAAATAGCATCTATCCTACTAACGTCTTTCTGAAGCCCAAACCACGTCTATCTAAAGCCCAAACAATGCTCAAACAACTATTCTTTACACTACTTCAAGGAGCTCATTTTACAATTGCTATACAGTTTCCTATGTAGCACAGAGGTTAAACTTACACCCTTCTATACTGATATTTGCAGTTCAACTCCCCGTCAGTCAGTACCTTTCGCTAGAAATGAAATATTATAAATATCCTTTTAAAGATGGCATACTGTGTTACTTTTTTAATGTTAAAGCTTACAATCCTGACATAATGAAGAAAAAGAATATGACAGGGCAGTAACATCAAGCTTGTGTTGTCTCCTGGCATCTATCCTAGCAGAATTAACTGCCTGTAAGGAACAGTATAATAAAATCACAATTGCTATTCTTGTATGGCTTGTTTTCTAGCACAGTGGATTAGAATGAAGGTTAGCGTGTTAACATGTCACATTTTTTCAAGATTCACTCTGATGTTCCCAGTTCAAGTCCCACTGAAAATAATATATTATAAATATCCTTTTAAAGATGGTATACTGTGTTTTAAATATATTAATGCTTATAATCCTGAAATAATGGAACAGAATCGGTAAAAAAACACATTTTAACATATAACTAAATACATTGTAGGGACGTCCACCTGGCGTCTAGAAGAAAAAAAAATTTTGGAGACGTGTATCTGATGTCTATTTCACGTCTAAGTAATGCGGAGCTTGAGTTGCGCTCCTCGGACGTCTAAACCACGCCTAATGTTAGGTGCAGTTTGCAGAATCAGGGCCTTTGTGTTGGGTGGTATGTTATGGGTGGGCTATGGGCAAGCTTTAGACAGGTTTAGACTTGGATGTTTTGCACTTTTAAGGTCTTGCAGGATATCCTAGACAGAACTGAGATTTTTGGGGCTAGACCTGTTTTAGAAGCATCTATGTACTAAAAGGATAGCCAAACTGACCAGATGACCACTGGGGGGATTACGTAATGAGCCCCCTCCTTCAAAACTCACCCAGAGGTCACTGACTCCCCCCTACCCAAGAGCTAAATGAAAGAGTACATACCTGTCTCTAAAACAATAGAGTGTGGCGCAGTGGTTAAAGCTACAGCCTCAACACCCTGAGGTTGTGGGTTCAAACCCACACTGCTCCTTGTGACCCTGGGCAAGTCACTTAATCCCCCCCATTGCCCCAGGTACGTTAGATAAATTGTGAGCCCACCGGGACAGAGAGGGAAAACTGCTTGAGTACCTAAATAAATGCATGTAAACTGTTCTGAGCTCCCATGGGAGAACGGTATAGAAAATTGAATAAATAAATAAATCTGCTAAGTGAAAGCCTCGGTATCTTAAATAGCTAGGTGGGTGGGCTAGCGAAGCATAGAGAGGAGGAGCCAGGCCCATAAGCCACTTTAACCACAACATTTATGGTAGAAAGTTATGAGCCCACCAAAACCCTACTATACTGCCATATAGGCACCACTTGCAGCCATAAGGGCCATAAAGGTATTCCAAAATCTCAAGGAAAGACTACTGTCAGAAATGCACAGCCATCCCCTTTCATCCCTCACTGACAGCTGAAATGATACGGGCTCAGCACAATCAACCATGTCAGAGCATTGACCTGTGAGGTCTCTGAATCAAAAGCAGATCACTGCTACATTTTAAATGATATTTAAATTTACCTCCCCGTCATCAAAAAAGCACAAGTGCAACACCAAATCTGTATTCAGTTCTATCAGTGAAAAACTTGAAAGAGAGCAGAAACGGCATGTTCTTTAATAAAAGGTTGTTTACATAGCAGTTACCTTTGCTGTCAGGCACCCAGTACAGCCTCAGAAAGAAACAATGCTTATAGAACAGCAAGAGGCTTGGATGTTGACTACTTTGTTCAGCCTATATTGCTGAATGAAAGAAAATACTGAAAAACGGGCAGCTGTTTCAGTTCTGTGAGTTCTGTGATCTGGCAGCATTCAGGTCACCGATTATGCTTTGAAAATAAAACTTTGCTTCCAGCTAATAAGCGTGAAGTATCCACATAATCATTTTCACACATTACGAGGAGTGGTATAACATAATGTCACATAAGGATTCGGTATGCTACATTCGCCCTGTGCTCTATATTCACTTAGCCAATTTGGTGGAAAAAAACCGTTTGTGTTTTTTAAATTATTTTTGTTTTTATTTCCTAAGCTATAAAAAAGCAGAGTAGTAGAATTGTGAGCAATTAGGACCCTGAAGCATTTAAGCAACATTTTACTGTTAATCTGCAAGAGCAGCATGCAAATGGCAAAATACTCTTCAAGGGTACAAATGATTTCATTACAAATAATATTCTTTCTAAACTTTTGTAATATGGTAAAATATCCCCAGCACAACTGGCAAAGGTTCTGTGTTATGTGAAATGCATTTATAATTCACAAGACTGCAAAAAAAAAAAAAAAAGTCATTAAAATGCCTCCTCAATTGCTATTTCATTACAAGATGAAATTCACTCTGGTTCTTTGTCAATAAACATCTAACAATCACATTTAAGTAAAGAGAATAGGAGATAAATGCTATATCAGACATTCTGCATATATCAAAGATCACCAGACCACCTGCTGAAACTTGGAACATGCTAAGAAAATATAAAAACACAGTGACTCCAGTTCCTAATCATTCTGCAAATTGATATTCTGTGCTAGTACCAACTAGAGAGAATTTGGAACAAAAGCTGAATATCTTATTAGACACACCTCTGTGTGTAGTTTCCCACTTCAACTCAGTTCTGTCCGTCTTCCTTTTTTTGCATGCCTAGAGCACATTTAAGAGAATAAGTACTGTGCCTATATTATGCCTGGATGGGGAAAGGAAACTGCTTCTCTAGCACTGGTCTCTGTGAATATAGAGGAGTTAGGATCATTGTGTTAGAGTCTGGATGTGTAAAAGAGATGATCAGGCCACCGTCTATATCCAGCAGTTTTGGATCATGAAGTGGCAGAGTACAAAAAAGTGCCTGTACTACTGTTGGATCTAAACAGCATTTTTTCCCCCTGGAGAAGCCGTATGTGAAACAGAGGTGCTCCGTAGGGATCTTTAAGATAAGTGTGGTCGTAAATTTCTTTTTGCATTAAGTACAAGTGCAGACATTCAGGCCCAGATTCTGCAAACTGCGTCCCGATTGTAGGCGGCCAACTGCTGGCTAACCAGCCAATCGGGATGCACGTTTAAAAACAAACAAACCAAAAAAACCTCCCGAGGCAGGCGGCTTCTGAGACTGCATGTCCTATACAGAATCCTGGCCTCATTGTTTTGGGCGGTTTTTGATCTATGATTAGATTGAGTTTGGGTTATGCAGCACTGAAGAATGTTATTCATCGGTGCAGTCTGTCCCACGCACTGAGGTCTCTTTTCCTCCTTGCTGTAAGAACTGATTGCGAGCCAACAAATGCATTATCAAGTCTGGTGTTAGTCCACACTGTGTGTGGCTATATATTGGATTATATTTTTGGTGTGGACCTTATTCCCTGTTGTGAAATATATATAGTTTTTCTAGTTAAAAACATGATACTAGATATTGGCATCTTATCACCTATGATCAGATATAACTGCAAGTGCAATCTCCTGCTTTTAATGAGTATTGAAGTTTATTCTGCTGTGGTTCACTGCCTTGCGCTGTGAGAAGGCAGACATACAAACCTTTTTAACATAACTGTAATGACAATGGTGCAGTAAGTCTTATGACTTGAAAGTGTTGATCAATTTTGCTCCAGTTGAAATGTTAATGTTGTCCAGTCATAGTCTCAAGAAATTAACCCCCTCTTTTACAAACGCATAGCGTGGGTTTTAGCGCTGACAGTGGCGGTAACTGCTACGACGCTCACAGAATTCCTATGAGCATCGGAGCAGTTACCGCCGCTGCCGGCACTAAAACCTACGTTATGCATTCATAAAAGAGGGGTTAAGTGTATGACATAAATTTTTTTCCATAGCCACCAAAAGATATTCATAAAATAAATCCCCTTACCAGAGACTTTAGTAAAGCAGGTATCAAAAAAATACAGAGATTTTTCTTAAAGATCTTTGAAGCAGTAGCTCGTTTTTCAAATAAATTCCCCTGATGCAGCATGAATGCGAAACAGGGCCTGTCGGGAATTCTATGATAACATTGGAACTCATACATCAGCCTTTCAAAATACATTCACTTCTCAATAATAAATCATAACATCGTTCAGTTGGGCAAATAATGGCCGCAGCTTTATTTCATATTATTGCAAACATTAATTTTCAAAACTTTTATAAACATAACCAAACTCCACATTTAACCATTTAAGATTTACTTCCAAGAGCTGCTCGGTATTGACACTAGCTCCCTTATCCAAACTTTCATTTAACTCCCGGTGACTTATGGTGTCATCAAGCCAGCTCAACTCGTGGCGGTGTAGCCCACGAGGACATATTTACAATTCACCATCATAGGTCTTCCAATTCAATTTGCCTCAAATAAAGGCCCTTAGGCCCCCCCAAACCTACTAGCTGCGATCGACACCCCCCGCCCATCTTTACCCCTTTCTGCATTACATCCCAGCAGTGGGAGGGAGGGAAACCCAAATCCCTATACTCTCCTCCCTTGCTCTGTTACCCGTGACTCTTATTCTTTGCCCGCCAATTTCTTTCTTTCCTTCTCTATCGAAACTCCACCCCTTTTCCTTTCTTTCCCCAATCCCCTAACTCCTCTCACCCTCCAATCAAATCATAACTCCTTATACCTTTCCCCCACCCCCAAAGTTCAAACCCTCTTTCCTAATTTACATTGCAGGCTTTGATGTTGCCCACTGTTAGTGGCCACCCAGATTAACTGCATGGCCTTTTTATCTCCAGTGCAATGCTAAATTGAAAGAAACAGCACCGGGTGATTATTTTTCACTGCGCTGCAGTGATCTTGCCTACACCAGAGAACACAAAGATACCATTAAGATAAGTGCGGGTTTTTTTACCTCATTTAAAGAATTTCGGAAATATCTCTTTTTGTGAACTATGTTTATTGAATTCTAACGGAGTTTTTCTTAGACCAAGAATGTGTTTTCTATGACAATTTTGTACTTGTCATAGTAGTTTCCTGGGTTTTTCTCAAGGAACACTGAGGTCTTTTCTCTGTATTTTTTGATACCTGCTTTACTAAAGTCTCTGGTAAGGGGATTTATTTTATGAATATCTTTTGGTGGCTATATAAGTTTTTGATAGTCTGCTTGCAAATAGTTATTTTTTGGCATAAATTTTTTCCAGTCATCAAAAGAGAAAAACACCAGGGTAGTGTTTAATACTTCTTCAAGGAGTGAAATAAAGACAGCGCTGGAATCCTAAGGGATAGATAAGTGCAGTTTCACACGCTACTAGTGCACTTTGTTCTATGGAATATTTCATATTTAATTAATTTAAAAGAAATGTTTAGTAAATAAAATTTAGAAACAGGGAGGTTGGGGGAAGGAACAAATGATTAAAGAATTGGGATTGGTGAAGTAGGTTCTGAAATAGCTATATGCTATAAGAGACAAAATAATTGGTAAAGTTTTCCCTTTGTTAAACCAACCCTGGAATGATAGTTGCACCACCGGCTTAATCCTTAAATAAGCTCAATAATTAAGGGAGGGGGTTTCAGTATGGGCTCAACTTTCCCCTCGAGTAACCGGAAGCCCCGGGCAGGTACTCATGAGTGACTAGCCCTTAGACCGAAGTCTAAATAAATCCTGCCCCTTACATCATGATACCCTTATATTTTAAAAAAAATCCTCCCAGTACGCCGTTGTGTTCTCGGTTTCAGCGTGATTGTGCCGCTGTGAAAGAAGTGGGGCTTATTGGACCATTAAGTTATCTGCCCCTGGATAAGCGAACTTAATATATTTTTTCTTCTCTCCCTCCTGATGAGGATATTGAAACAGGGCCTGTCGAGTGAAGATGCAGTGCCAATATGAACTTGCACATGAAATGGAGATCCCAGGTGCTTTAGCTAAGTAGTTCAATTGATTTTGTAAATGTTTTTCTATGTTCCTTTTAGTTTTGTTTTGATTTGGAACATATGAACTGCAAACTTAGTTAATCCCGCTGGACAAGCTACTTATTTATTCATTTATTAAGCTATTTATATATTTATTCATCTATGAATTGCAATTGAATATATACTGGAAACATATTCGACAATGAGATATGAACTATAATACTAAAGGATTTTGGATATGAACTTTGATATAGACTTTGATATGTTTGTTCACTTTTACATGTACTTTGATATTTTTGAATTTTTTGGTTTTGGATTTGGGTGTCACTTTTATGTAGTTTTGAAATTGCTTTGTTTTGTTTTTGTGATTTTAGTGATTTTGGGTTTTGTTTTGTTTTTTCTAACATCCTTGTATATTTTTTCCTTGTTTCCACACTGGATGTATGTTTGCACTTTACATTTATCTGCCTATTTTAAAAATATAAGGGTATCATGATGTACGGGGCAGGATTTATTTAGACTTCGGTCTAAGTGCTAGAAACTCATGAATACCTGCCCGGAGCTTTCGGTTACTCGAGGGGAAAGTTGAGCCCATACTAAAACCCCCTCCCTTAATTATTGAGCTTATTTAAGGATTAAGCCGGTGGTGCAACTTTCATTCCAGGGTTGGTTTAACAAAGGGAAAACTTTACCAATTATTTTGTCTCTTATAGCATACAGCTATTTCAGAACCTACTTCACCAATCCCAATTCTTTAATCATTTGTTCCTTCCCCCAAACTCCCTGTTTCTAAATTTTATTTACTAAACATTTCTTTTAAATTAATTAAATATGAAATATTCCATAGAACAAAGTGCAACTATCATTCCAGGGTTAGTTTAACAAAAGGAAAACTTTACCAATTATTTTGTTTTTGTGTTATCTTATTGTTGGTAAAATACTTTTTGGTTTTTTGAGGCCGGTTTGCTATAAGAGACCCCATGATCCCCTTCCCCCTTCCCCTTCCGCTCCTGGTTATTTTTAGTTTTAAAAAGAGATTTAAGGGATTATGTATAAAAGACCCACCTAGTGTATGGGATGCTAAGAAGAAGTTTTGCATATTGATTTTTTTAAACCATCTTGGTAATGAAGACAGAAGACAAAGAGTGATGTCACGAATTCTGAAAAAGTAAAGTATTAAACACTATCCTGGTGGTTTTCACTTTTGATGATATGGAATTTGTGGGGTAGATGTATAATGTGTTTGATTTTCTTGAATCTCCTGATCAATTGCAATAGATTTTTCTAGTGCCAGCCCAGGAGAAAGACCCTGTGATCTGTATCTTCAAAGTGATGTCATCACACAAAAAACGAGCAACTCCAGTTAAGAACTCTAGATATGATTTCTTTGAAGCACTGTGCCCAAAAGCTATGGGATACTTTTGTCTCCTCTGGACTGTGTTTCAGCACACAGGAGAAATGGAATAAACTTCAGAATTGTCTTAGAATCTGAGCTGCAGCATCATATTTTTGCATGTTAAAGGTACGTCCTAAAACATCAAGCAATGTATGCTAATTCTGTGTCTAAAGAATCAGATGCAAGGTTTAACAGACTTTTTCCAGCTATTTTTTAATGCTCCCCCCTGAGCTTTGTTGGATAAAGTGAACACTAATTACTACTATGTAAAATAAAATATTTACTTATGTATAGAGTTACCATATGGCTCCAGAAAAAGGAGGAAGGATTCAGACATTCAAGTTTTACTTCCATTGAAAGGAGGACAGATAGAGACATTTGGATTTTATTTCCATTGAAAGCAATAGAAGTAAAACCTGGCTTTCTCAATCTATCCTCCTTCTTCTGGAGCCATATGTTAACCCTACTTATGTAAGTACCAGCACTTACACATTGAAAATCCCACTATACTTGTAATTTCCAAATTCTGGTAGAGGAGTGGCCTAATGTTTAGAGCAACATACTAAGAAACAGGGAAATTAGGTTCATTCATCTCATTGCTGCTCCTTGGGCAAGTCACTTAACCTTCCACTGCTTCAGGTAAATCTTACGCAGCTGCGGTAGAGGTTTCTTCCACAGGTTGGTAAGGTAAATTCTCCAATGTAGAGAATGACACAGGGACAAATTTTCCCCATCCCTGTGGGATCTCTCTATCCCTGACCCATCCCTTTCAGCCCTGTCCCAGCCCTGTCCCTGCCCCATTCCTGCAAGTTCTGTCCTCATCTGCTCAAGCCTCGAACACATTAAAATCATAAGTTTTCGAGCCTTGTGAGGTTATGGCAGAGCTTGCAGGAATGGGCCAGGGACAGAACTCGTGAGAATAGGACAGGGATATTGAGATAACTTGGTCCCATGTCATTTTCTAATCCAACACTCATAGAATTCCTACAAGCATCAGAGCATTTACCTCACCACACTGCTGTAGAAATCTCTATTTGGTTTTATAAAAGGATCCCTTAGTACAATTAATACTACAGTGCCTGAATGCACTTGCCTTGAACAGCTACTGAAAAGGCATAAGCTAAACCCAATTTCTTATAAACATTTTACAAAATGTTCTGCATTGAGTGAGCCTTTTATAAAATATTCAGGAATTTGCTCAAATTCACACTTAAATGTCTCTTTTTCTACCTACACCACTTATGCCAAATCAAGCTTCATATGTTTTAAGTAGGAGTTCTTGAGTCAATATTCAAAAATTAAGGTGGCAGTTATCCATATAACTGTGTCATATCCAGGAAAATAGAATATTCAGTCATTGGTGGCTATTCAGATATTGTCACTGGCTCCAGATACAGTAGGTATCCGAATAAAGGCAGGAACGTTTTGAGGCTTTCCAGGGAGTGGCCAAAGGCTATCCAGAACAGCGCTGTGGAAGCTAAGTAATAACATTTATCAAGATTGGAGAATGGCACGGGGATAAATTTGTCCCTGTCCCCATGGGATCTCAATACCCCCATCCTGTCACCGTGTAACCAGTGGTTACAAACATTTTAAATGTACCCAACAGCTGTGTACCTGGCTCTGCAGCTTTTGGAATTTTGTGCTGCATTTGCCATCTTCAGAATCTTGGGCAGCACAGCTCTGATGCAATGAGTGTTTGTTGCTTTAAAAAGAAGTTCAGTTAGACCAACTATTTCAGAAGTAATGGAATGAAAAGAACCAGTGGACTAACTGGTTGTACTCACTAGGGTTGTAAATGATTATTTATTAAATGTATTAATTTTATAATCATTTACAGCCATAGTGAGTACAACCAGTTAGTCCACTGGTTCTTTTCATTCCATTACTTTTTATGGTATCTTTTTAAGTAGCGTTTAATGTTTCCGGGTCTATTTTTTTTTGAGAAGTAATGCAGCAGTTGGGAGAGAACGTTTGGTTAGGACAGCTGTGTGCTGGAAGCTGTCCATGTCAGAGCTGTACAAATGGTAAAATATTTGCAGAGAATGATTGGTTTAGTTAAATATTGAGGGTCTGTGGTATTTATAGACCCTAAGGGCTCCTTTTACTAAGCTGCGCTAGTGATTTTAGCGCTCACGCTAGACGCTAACACCTCCATTGAGCTGGCGTTAGTTTCTCCGTGTAGCGTGGGGGTTAGCATGCGCTAAAAACGCTACCGCAGCTTAGTAAAAGGAGCCCTAAGTGTATGTGTGAAGTTTTGGGCTATTGAACAGAAGGTGTTTAATTGGGGAACTTTAACTAATGCCAGCTCAAAGCTGGCGTTAAGGTCTAGCGTGCCTGGCAATTTAGCGTGCGCTATTTTGCGTGTTAAAGCCCTAATGCGGCTTAGTAAAAGGAGCCCTTAGTTTATCAGGTGTTCTTTTAAAAATTCCATGATAGAAAAGTACTTAAGTATCTATCTGGTATTTTTCTGTAATTATTGTGGTTCTGCCAGTTTGAGCATTAAATAAAATTTTTAACTCTACTCAACTGTGGTTGCCAGAAAGTTGTTCTGTCAGTGAGTGTTTGTCATTACAGTATATCAATACTTTTAAATATTGGAGAAATTACTGGACTTTGGTTTAATATGTGCTATATTTAAAAGAGACCCCAAGTAAAGACAGATTGTTCACCCTCTCCCTCTCCCTCTCCAAGGTAGGGAGAACGAGAGGGCACTCTCTAAAATTGAAAGGGGATAGATTCCGTACGAACATAAGGAAGTTCTTCTTCACCCAGAGAGTGGTGGAAAACTGGAACGCTCTTCCGGAGTTTGTCTTAGGGAAAAACACCCTCCAGGGATTCAAGACAAAGTTGGACAAGTTCCTGCTAAACTGGAACGTACGCAGGTAGGGCTAGTCTCAGTTAGGGCACTGGTCTTTGACAAGAGGGCCATCGCGTGAGCAGACTGCTGGGCACGATGGACCACAGGTCTGACCCAGCAGCGGCAATTCTTATGTTCTTATGTATTGAATCTGGGAGATCTTTTCTTCCTGGGATTCCTGTGTTTTGTGGGAGGATTTAATTTAGGGTTCCTTAAATTATCTGGCTTTTTTTTTTGTAGTTAGTTATTATTCTATTATTACAAATTTTGTTACTGTTAACTAAAGACAGTAAATCAATTAATACCTAATAGGAATAAGGGTTTTGCCTTTTTCAGCTGGTTTGAGCTAGGCTAGTAGGTGTCATCAGTTCCTGAGATCTTCGAAGAAAATGACTGATACTCAACGCAAGAAAGGGGGAAAAGAACTATTCAAGAGAGTGATGTATACTTACCTGATTCGTTAGCATGGATGCCTGTGGCATTCAAAAACATCTGTAAAATAGAAAATTTACAGAAATAATTAGCCCTCTCCTTTACAAAGCCACGCTAGCGTTTTTTTACCACCGGTCACTGCGGTAACAACTACGACGTTCATAGAATTCTTATGAGCATCCGAGCTGTTAGCGCCGTGGCCGGTGCTAGAAACACCAGCACGGCTTTGTAAAGGAGGGGGTAAATTCTTAAAATAACTAATTACTTACATTTTTACCGTAACGGTTCAGTTAGAAAAATCAGATAAAATTTACTTATCAGATGATTACAGATAAAATTTACTTATCTGTGTATTACAAATGCATTGTCAGATAATTGTTTAAACTGTGAGAAGAACAAATAGTTAAATAGTTATAACTCAATATTCACTATAATTGTTAAGATATTGAAAACAGTAACTTTGTTACAACTATTCTATAAAAATAAGGATTTTCATTTTATTGGTATTAAACATTTTTAGTGCAATAAAGTTTTTTTGCACTTTCAGACCATGTCTGATTTTTAAAATTTAACCCTCCCCCCCTCCCCTTTTTGTTTACAAAACCACAAAAGCTGTTTTTTGCACAGGCCAGTGCAGTGAACGCTCTGTGCTGCTCCCATTGCTCATAGAGTTCCTATGAGCGTCAGGAGCAGCACAGAGCATTCAGCACACCAGCCTGCGCTAAAAATCACTTTCACAGTTTTGTAAAAGGTGGGGAGGGTAAATTTTGTTTCACCTAGTTTAGCAATTATATGGGTGAAGTTTATGTTATCCCATCTCCTATTACTATTACTGGGAAACCCTCGGTGACTACACGACTACAAGAGGAAAGAGGAAATGAGAAATTCTCCCAGAGGAGAGAAGGGTTACACCTGTGAGTTCTGTCCCTGTTCCTATCCCTGTCCCATTCCTCCAAGCTCTACCTTAACTGCACAAGCCTTGAATTATTTTGATTTTAAAGTGCTTGAGGTTTGTCTAGATGAGGACAGAGCTTGGAGGAATGGGGCAGGGACAGAGCTCACAGGGACAGGATGGGAAGCGATCCCGCAGGGATGGGGAAAATTTGTCCCCGTGTCATTCTCTAATCCAGATGTAGAGACAGGTTTTTCAGTGTTTATCTTGCAGTATCTTGTCTACAAGGAGATAACTTTGGTGTTGTGAAGCACAGCTCTCATTTTGTCACATCACCAGACTTTTTGCTATTCCCAGAGCTATGTGGTGGTATTATTTCAACAAGCAGCAGAAAAAGTAGCAGCTGGGGAGGCAGCAGAGAAGATAGCAGCAGGAGACACAGCCCCCAGCCCAGCACAGGAGATGGAAGCATGAGAGCCACAGGATCTAGAGACCACCACTGAATTTTCTACCTTTTACAAAAGAGGAGATATTCAATAGGTACTGCTTCAAAAAGGCCACCATTGCCAACCTATGTATTCTATTAACAAATTACCTTGATCCCCCAGCTCTAAAGAGCCATGGCTTTCCTCTACATGTGAAGGTAACCCCAGCCTAGCCTTCCCTGCAACAGGCAGTTTCTAGCATGTTGTTGGGCCAACACAGATATTACGAGGGGGTGCTAAAAAGTTCTCAGCCCAACCAACCACCTTCCTAAATTCTAAGTGTTATTTTGCCACTGTGGCTGAAAAGAGTGTTATCTTATTAAATTAAGTGCCAATTTACAGAAACAAAATTCTAGGTTTTGACATTGTTTCAGATCATTGATTGAACCATATCCACATCATTCTCATCTTGGTTGGGCTGAGAACTTTTCAGCACCCCTTCTTACACAGTTTGCCACTTGCTTCTTGAGCAAGGGACATCGACGCCTCTTGAAAGTTTAGGTTTGAAAAATAATAATCCATGCAAAATGACAACATCGCAAGGTTTTAAAATTTAATTAAGATTTATTGAGTTATTGTTTCTATTTTTCCATTATGAGATCAAAAAAATCAAGCATAATTGCTTCACAGTTGCGCTAATGGGAGATCGTTATAGTTGCCAAATGCTGGCCTTCTCATAACGAGCTCATCTTACTATCTCATTTCATTCTATTATATACTTTTGGCTTATTGTGACATCATCAAGTTGACAACCAATAAAATAACATGGGTGGTCTTAAAAGTTAGGCAAGGAAAAATTCCTCCATGTTTCAAAGTTAGATAGTTTTAGAAAATTACTTTTGATTTCTGAATTAACATTATAACATTATAACATATTCAAGAGAATCTACAATTATTAACAGGGTGCTGAAAAGTTCTCAAACTCTGACAGGTTCAAATTACATAGCCTTAGCCTGGAGGAGGAGAGGCTGGTCTCCCCCTCTCCTCCTAAGCTGACAGTTTCACACACAAAGAGCAGGAGTCTCTGACTTAATTACTTCCAGATGTTGCTGTAGGATTTCTTTAGGTTGCAAAGATATATAAATATGTTTTTTCAAAACTCATTCCTTTGTTCAAATACAGTCACACAAATCACTCCAGGGGCCCCCATTCATTCATAACTTGGCCATTCATATTTAATGCATTTTATATCTTAGTTTAGGACACTTTATCTTCCTAGCCAGTCTACAGCACATGTGGTATTAATTAACACCACGATGCTGAGAACAAAGACCTGGATACACAAAATGGATTCTAAGAACCCAAAATGGATTCCTCTGGTTTCCTTTATGATTTGACCCAACAGCACAGTATACAAAAAAGAACACCATTCTTTCCCTTATATTAATCTATAATGTGTTTTTCTGGCTTTAGTTACATATTATTCAGATTTTTATTCACCCGTTTTCCGTACGCTTCTATTTGGGCGTGGCCCTAACTAACACATATATTTGTATCTAACTAGAATTACCCAGAATCATACGAAAAATAGGCACTTTTGTAGAAAAAACTCCACAAAAATACTGCACTTATCCTGTTCTGACATCCATTCCATTACCGTCCCATACACATCACCCCCTGCTGGCCACGAGCCACTACTCCTCATTCTACATATAATTCTTCCTAGAAATTCTGCTCAAGAAGCAAACTATGAAGGTCTTTTATAGCATAATTGAGTTTTCCTCAGTGTTGGGGACCACAGATTACATACTATACATGTCACTCTTAGAACACCTAACCAGGATGAGAGGGGTTTACAGACAATACAACTTTATGAATATACAGGAGGTCTGCAATGCACAGCTCATTATAATGGATGTATGCAAAATTCCCTGGTTTTACCCATAATGCCATTGCACTGTCACAATCCAAGCTGAGTTAAAACTGTACCACAGGACTGCTCAGGTGTGCCTTGTTGTTAGGGAAGCAATAGCTGTGAATGGGAATGTGTCACTCATCTATGATTTCTAAAAAAAATGTACAAACCTGTCTGCAGAACATCAGCACCTAGTATAGGAAAGCCTAGTAGCAGCAGCACACAGGTGTCTTAAATAGCCTGGGGTGTGGCCTAGTGAACCATAGAGAGGAGGACCCAGGCCCATAAGCCACTCTAACCACTACATTCATGGTGGAAAATGTGAGCCCACCAACTCCCCCTCCAAACCCTACTGTACTGCCATATAGGTGCCACCTGCAGCCATAAGGGCTATTGGGGTTGTAGACAGGTGGGTATAATGGGTTTTGGAGGTGTTCGGGGGGGGGCAGATGTTTATCAGGCACCCTTTTTGTAAGGTGCCCCACTACTCTGTTGCCATGTCTGGGTGGCCATTTTATCACAATGCTGGCCCCTCCCATTTCCAAATTTTGGTTGAGAATGTGGCATAAAGATAGACATACTGGTGGTATGGATGAACAATAGTCTGGACGTCCAGATAGACGATTTTTGGGGGAATAAATATTTTAGATGTATTTTTTGAGAATGGGCATTTTACCACTTGCAATTTTGGGGCAGGTTTCGTGTTCTGTTCCATAGTTTGGCAGTTCCCCCCACTCCTCCCCCTCGGCTTTTTTAAAAGAAGATGCAGTGAGTCCCGTCAGGAGATGAGATTGGGCCCGGCTCAGCCCTCAACCATGTCTGCCTTTGTCTGCCATTACTTTGCCACCCCTCACCCTTTGTTTTGACTTCACTGGTGCAGGAGAGCGGCGCATGCGCGGATCTTATGTACAGCCATCAATGATGGTCTGCGCATGAGTCGCGATCAGTCTTCAGCGATCCATGGGATCGCTTGTGGGCGTGTTTCCAATTAGATCATTTGCATGGGGAGCCTTTAGTGAATGGGTCAGAAACGGTTCGGAACAGGATCAAACAGGTAAGGGGTCTTTAGTGAATCTAGCCCATTGTGCAGACAGGTTTCATGCATGCCTGCTGGTTAACTTGGTAAACATTTTAGCTACAGCTGTTGCTTTTTTTTACCGGTTGGGGGGTAGCAGCTGAGAAAGTAGGACATGTGTGAATGGTTTTCTCTGTCAGAACAATAAAAGTTGGAAAACTGTTTTAATTGAAACAATTCTCACAATGAAACAACATTTGTGCTTAGGTACTAATTGTGTGATTGAGCTCAAGCTGAGTTTAGATTGTCCTGACACTGGTAAGTTACTGGAGGGAGAGTGAGAGTGTTTGAAGAGGACTGATAGGAGTAACAAAGCTCTCAAATGAATGAGAAGTTACCAAAATATAGTGTATTTTGCGGAAAAAAAAATTATTATTTGTATGAAACTTGTGAGAAATACCCCCTTGCTGTGACAGATCCTGCTGAAAAAGTAGCATAGCTGGGAAAGAAGGATCAAAGGCTATAGAAAGATCACAACCATTCATCTAAAACTGTTTCCAATCAGGAGAGACCTTATTGGGAATTGCTGTCTCTTCTGAAAAGAGACAGAACAACTAGACATAAAGCTTAAATAAAAGGTTATGAAAATCCTAATAATAAAAACCTGATAAACTGAGCCTGGATTATGCGAGGGGGTGCTGAAAAGTTCTCAGTCTAACCAACCAACTTCCTAAATTCTGAGAATGAATTTGCTACTGTAGATGAAAAGAGTGTTATCTTATTTTGTTAAGTGTCACATTTGCAGAAATTAAATTCTATGTTTTTTGACATTGTTTCATGTCATAGATTGAATCATGTTATTCTCTTCTTGGTTGGACTGAAAACTTTTCAGCACCCCCTCATAGCTCCACAGTTTTTCCCTCAAGCAATGTTGGTGTGAGTGAGAGAGAGAAAGAAAGGGCTGTACAAAGAGGAAACTGCAGTGCTGGAAGGATATAGCAGGGAAAATAAAATTATCTTTCTTTTTGGGAAAGTTAGGGACAGTGCCCTGCCTGCTCTCAGACACCTGTGGTACTCTTGCAATTCCATAGATAGGGTTATGGAGCTATTACAGACAGGCTAGTACAGTGGTCTCAAACTCGCGGCCCGGGGACCACATGCGGCCCGCCAGGTACTATTTTGAGGCCCTCGGTATGTTTATCATAATCACAAAAGTAAAATGAAACAGTTTTTTGATCATATGTCTCTTTAGCTATAAATTAAAATATTATTATTAAGACTTAGCTAAAAGGAAAGATTTATAAACTACAAAGAGTTTTACCTCATGCAAAATTGTCATTAACTATTTTTTATGAGGCCCTCCAAGTACCTACAAATCCAAAATGTGGCCCTGCAAAGGGTTTGAGTTTGAGACCACTGGGTTAGTAGGTGCGCAATGGACACCAGAGAAAACATCACCAGCTTGAGGATACTTACCTGCAATTTCATCAAATCCTCTCAGCCCTGCTTCAGTGATGTCTACTGGACACCTCAAGAGATATTTTTTCAGAGAAGACAGAAGCTAATTATACAAGGAAACAAAAAGCCATAAGAAAACCATACAAAACTCAAAGGAAACTAATAAACACAACTATAGAAAAGGGAAACAGGAACATTATAACACCTTAATAAGGGGTCCTTTTACTAAAGTGCGCTAAATGATTTATAACAGAATAGAGGACACTTAGGACTCCTTTTACTAAGGTACGCTAGCGTTTTTAGCGAGCACTAACCCCGCACTATGCGCCAAGAACTAACGCCAGCTCAATGCTGGAATTTGCGTCTAGTGCGCGCACTAAAACCGCTAATGCAGCTTAGTAAAAGGAGCCCTTAATGGTTTGTTCTCTACATATAGGTATGTCTTGAGGACTGAGTAAAACTTCATAATGACAGTTCCATTTGTAATGCCAAAGGAAGGGTGTTTGAAATAGGAGGAAGATTATCATATGGTAAACACAAAACTTTCCACAAGTAACTCTTCACCATATCCAAGGAACTTAGGAAAGCTTTGAAGTGCCTTAGGAAAGTTTAAAAACCTGAGCTTGTTCCTATTAGACTGAATTTCGAAATATTTCAGTTTGCATTGAACCATATTTTTCTCTTAAATCTTAGCCAATTCAAAGTTCTTCAATTTATCCATCTGTAATTCAGTTTTATCCAGCCTGGAGGCCTGATGACCTTGTGTCTGAGGCTGTACCACAAACTGGGAGGAAATATCATATTTCTTAGAAAACTGTGTAAATAGTACCTTAAGGGAATTGTCCAGACTTTGAAAATCTTCCCAGATTTCCATGTAGATTACTGCTGGTTTCTCCTTCAAGACCTACAAATGCCATGAATAAATCTCTTCTTGAATATCCTATCCACTATGGAAGAAGTGCAAGCTCTCTTCCAAGTTTGTTTGTGTTTTTTTTAAATCATTTTTGATACCCACCAGACAGGATTCAACAAGGACTTTGGCTTTCTTTCCCACTACAACGTAATTTAAACTGTTTTCTCAGCTCTCTGTCTTCTACTTTAAAAAGACCTGGTTGAGCTGCTTCCTCTGCACCCAGAGGTTGTGAGATCAAATACCAGTGCTGATCCTTGTGACCCTGGACAAATCATTTAATCCTCCATTGCCCATCACATTGAATGTAAGCTTTGAAATGCCAAAGCCACAAAAAGGTGGTTTACAAGTCCCCTTTCCCACTACAAAGAAATTCAAACTGCTTTGTCACATCTTTGTCTCCAACTACCACTGAAATGCTTTCATGTTTCCCTTACTGATTTTGCCAACAGGATTCAACTCTGCCCCATAAAGCCCTTTCAGACCAAAACAGCCACACCTCCCTTCTTTCATGGATTAGAAGAATAAAATGCTTACCAACCTAGGCCGTAACAAGTTTAGAATGTTCCTCATCAGTAAGCCTGCAAACAGGCTATGTCAGCCGACTGCCTTGTCAACTGGGAGAGGATCTTGGATCTTTTAATCAGTGATGTAATTCCTGCCACATTCCAGATGATCAATTTCACATTAGACCCCCTCACCAATTTCTATAGTTAAAGATAAGAATTCCAAAAAAGTAGTAATATAATACCCTCTGGGCTCCTAGCCCATGCCCAGAGGTATAGTGTGGAGCCTGTGATAGTGGCAATGTAATTTCCACTTCATCAAGTGCCAAGGGAAAACAGCACATACATATACAAAAGTTAGACAAACAGGTAATAATGACAATTAGACCATAAAAGCCCTCCATCATTGCTCTCAGCTGAACCCATAACACACTGAGCACATCCCTCCCTCCCCAACCCGCAAACTCAATATCCACCCTCCAGACCCAACAGACAATAAGAAATCCCCCAAACCACCCATACCCAAGTCCTTTCCCACCTCCCCCCACCATATCCCTTCCCTCTTCTGAATTAACCTCATTCTAACTCCTATACCACGAGGACTCAAAATGTAAGAGCCACAATCTGATGTGTAGGGTCCCTGTACTCCAGCCCATCCCCCCATATCAATTTGTAAAGCCTCTAACAAGACCCTCTAAAACAGTGGTCTCAAACTCGCGGCCCACCAGGCATTATTTTGCAGCCCATGTTCTGTACTAGTGCTGTCTGTACTAGTTCTGCCCACTCTTTGCAGCGTCCTCCGGCTTCCCCCCTGGCCTCCCGCTCTTATCTTCAGATAATTACCTCAGCCTGCAGAGAGGATCGCCGGTGCTGTAGTGTTCCTTGCAGGCTGCCATTGGCCTCTGCAGCACGTTCCCTCTACCGTGACCCAGCCCCTGACAACGTGCAATCAAATACACACTCTCCCTACAAACATACTATTAATAATGAGACAATAATGAGACAAATAAAATAAAGTAATATCTGAAACCATTCACACTCACTATCATCCCAATCAGACTCATATGTAAGATAAAACAAGCACAACGGAACGTCGGAAGCATGAGCATACAAAGGGTCCCAGCAGATTACAGCCAAAAGGCTGTCCAACAGACCAGTTACTCAATGAACTTTCATGTAGACAAGGAAAAACCAGAGCTCAAGTAGATGAGATGGATGGTTCCTCAGGCAATGTGTTGATGAAATCTTTGGCTACAGCCTCAGTCTCCAAAGTAGTCCATCCACCGGCAGCAAAGACCTTGAGCATAGAAGGGTATAAGAGCATGCAATGTGGAGCAGATAGGTAAGAATCATTGGCGCTTTTCCAACATCGCCACCAAGTAGTCTTGGAAAAAGCGCTCCGGTTCACCCTCAAATTGGAGAAAGTCTCGTTTAGCCTTATACTGCTACAAAAACACCACTTTATGCAAGTAATTATGGACTTTGGCAATTACCACATGAGGGCTGCAGCATCCCTCTGTGGCATCCTTCTGACCCAGGCAGTGGGCACATTCCAAATGAAGAGGGCCTGTTCCATCTGGCAGGTGCAGAGATGTCTACAGCCAACACTCCAAAGTTGGGATAAGGTGTACCTCTGAGACTGATTCAGGGAGGCCCATGAACCGAATGTTGTCTCTGCGAGAACAGTTCTCAAAGTCTTCTAATTTGTCTGCTTGCACATGAACCTTCTCTCTGAGGACCTCAAGCTCCACAGACATCAATGTAGATACCTTCTCCACAGTCACCACTTGGGTCTCTAATTCACCAGTGCGGTGAGAAGTTTCAGCCAAGAGTGATTCAAAGTTTGCTATTTGGCCCAATAGCTTTGCGACTGTTCCAACCGGGGTTCCAACACCTGAGTTCCATAAAATGTGAGAGAGAGAGCGGCAAAGCAGGTGTTCCCAATGCCTCTGCCTTCTTGCCTTCCGCTCCTTTCAACGTTTCTTTCTTTCGATCTCTCTCCTTAACTTTCTTGCCTGATTTGCAACACATGCTCCAGTCCAATTGCTGCACAAAGTTGTCCATACACACTCAAGGTAGAATAGACCTAGAAATTAGTGATTAGTGAGGTCAGTGAGGGCAGATGGGGCCCAGGAACCTGGGAGCTCAGTAAACATGCAACTTGTTTCACTCACCACATCACTGTACTCCAGAATTTCTTCTTTTTTTTAAATTCTCTATCTGGATGTCCAGGCCATTGGGAAACCCAGACCGCCAGGATATCTAACTTTATACCACATTTTCAACCAAAATTTTGTCCAAGTTTAAACCTCCCAGAACAAGACCATTCGGACATGGGAGGGGCTTGAAAGGCAAGTAAATGTAAATATTAATGGCAGTATTTAACAATCTCCCTTTTATACACAGACTCCTCATGTGTCTCTTTGTAGAAACTACAGATTGTGAAAGGTGTTCTTACAATAGAGTCAAAAACCAGAGCAAATTTGTGTTGGTGCAGTTCATTACTCGGTTTACACATCTGTCTGAATTAGATTTGCATACTACTTGCCTATCTTACAGTACTGTATACCTGAACATAATATTTGTGATGTATGTATCTTTCCCTATTTCTGTTTATGGTCTATATTTTTCTAGTCTTCAAATCAAATACAGGTAGTCGTCGACTTACGGCCGCAATTGGTTCTGACTGATCTAACTAAGTTGATCAGGACATAAGTCAGCCTATGTTAAATTAAAGCAAGAATATTAGACTGGGTAATGATATTTTAATCATTTTAATCATCTTAAAGCAATCTGTTAACAACATTTTCTTTCTTTCTAAGTCAAACAATAATACAATTGTGGAAAAATAGACAAAAATAAGAAATACAGTACAGTAAAGTACATTTAATTAATGGCACCACTGGTGCTTGGCTGCGGATTGTTGATATCTCCTTCATCAGGCGAGGCTGCGGACCCGGTGATGGGTGGAGATGCTCTTTTCATAAACATAGTGAGCTTCGTATGAATTATTTGCTTTTTTTTCTCTTCATAAATTTTGTAATAAGGACGAAATGTGTCATGTGCCATCCATTCAATCCTCGCAAATCGTTCAATGTTTGGGTCCATGTCTTCAAAATGGGCGAGGAGTTTATTCAGTAGAGATAAACCTTCTGACAATCCCTTTGTGGTGAATATTCATTGTGGCGCCTCATCCTCATGGTCTTTCTCTAATTCTCTTATTTTTCTTCCACCACTCTTTCTTCTTCTAATTCTATCAGCTCTTCATTCATAAGTTCCCCTGATTCCCAGTATAGCAACTCCTCAACATCTTTCATTTCACATTCCAATGAAAGGTCTTTTGACAGTTTCACTACTTCCTCACGAATCTCATCAAGTTCTTGTTCACTGTTAAATCCAGCAACGGAATTCACATAGCGCTTAATACACTTCTTCCATACACCATTCATACACTTTTCCATCACTGAGTCCCAAGCAGTAGCAAGATTTTTTATACACTTAAGAATGTTATACTGTTTCCAATAGTCACATAGTGATAGTTCAAGGTCGGCGTCTATAGCAGCTATGGCTTGGGTGAAAGTGGTTCTGAGATAGTTTGCCTTCAAAGTAGCTTCGGTCCATCGGTTGAATAAGTGGTATAGTGTTCGGGGGCAAAAATAACACTTTCACATTGGGATAGAGATCAGCTAAGTGATGTGGGTGTCCAGGCGCATTATCAAGCAACTGTAAAATTTTGAAGGGGATTCCTTTCTCCAAACAGTACTCACGCACTTGAGGAATAAAACAAGCGGAGACTTAGGGGAGACATGATAGAAACCTTCAAGATCCTGAAAGGCATAGAGAAAGTAGACAGGGACAAATTTTTCAAACTAAGGGGAACCACAAGTACAAGGGGGCACTCGGAGAAATTGAAAGGGGACAGGTTTAGAACAAACGCTAGGAAGTTCTTTTTCACCCAGAGGGTGGTGGATACATGGAATGTGCTTCCAGAGGCCGTGGTAGACAGGAGCACTGTACAGGGCTTCAAAGAAGGTTTGGATAGGTTCCTAGAGGACAAAGGGATTGAGGGGGTATAGATAGGTGTAGATATGGGTTGTAGGGATAGGAGAAGAGGTATGGGTGTAGATAGGTGTAGATATGGGTTGTAGGGATAGGAGTAGAGGTAAGTATAGGAATAGGAGTAGAGATAGGTTATAGAGCTAGTCAGGGACCACTGCTCAGGCAGTGGGCCTGATGGGCTGCCGCGTGAGCGGACCGCTGGGCGAGATGGACCTCTGGTCTGCCTCAGCGGAGGCAACTTCTTATGTTCTTCTTACCAATCCTCAAATAAAGCCTGGTTCATCCAGGCATTACAGCTTGATCTTTAATAAACTGGCAAAGTGTGCTTGTTCACGTTCTTAAATGCACGTGGATTTTCAGAATGGTAAATTAATAAGGGCTTCAGCTTGAACCTATTGATATTCCCTCTAAGCAGTAGAGTGAGTCTATCCTTGTGTGCTTTAAATCCTGGCATGCTTTTGGCTTCTTTGTGGATGTAAGTGCGTTCTGGCATCAGCTTCCAATATAACCCTGTTTCATCCACATTAAAAATTTGCTCTGCCAGGTAACCCTCCACCTTGATTATTTCTTCTAAACTAGCAACAAACTTTTTTGCTCCTTCCTCATCCGCACTCGCTGCTTCTCAAGTCACCCGAACATTATGCAACTAGAATCTATTTTTAAACCTCTTAAACCAACCAATACTTGCCACAAATTCTTAACTGTAGTCTTCTCCTGCGCGTTCCTTTAAAGTCCCAAACAGACTTCTAGCCTTTGACTGTACTGTAAAGAGGCTTAAGGGTGTCCGCTTTTGAATCTGATCTTCCATCCAAATGTTTAACAATTTCTCCATTTCATGGATGGGCCCAGTAAGTTGCTTCGTAATCACTGTTGACCGCAAAGGTGCTTCACAGCTTCACAAATTCTATTTTTATTCATTATAATAGTCGACACAGTAGAGTGTGATAACTTTATATCACATGCAATCGCATTCACTTTCTTTCCTCCTTCATTTTTTTTATTATCATTTTGGTGTCTAGATCTATGGCCTTTCTTTCCTTTTTGGAAGGCTGAGGAGTGGACAGAGACAATTTCCTCTTTGTAGTCATTTTAAGGGCATGAAATTGCCAAAACAACAGGGCACAAACTCACATGGAACAACACCCCTACGTATGTTATCACACTGCGTAGCGAGACTTCGGAGAGCGGAAGTCACGTCGTAAGGTCGAACAGTCGTAACTTGGATAGGTCGTAAGTCGATGAGTACCTGTAGTTGTGTTTAAGGGCAGAAAATTGAGATGTAATTGTAATATCTTTTAAAAAATCTTAAAATGGTGAGTACACTATAATATTACAGCTTTGATGAATCAGCCTTATTTTGAAATATTATAGGCAATTATTAGTCAATGCATTTTACGTATGGAAGGCATAAATTAAGCAGGTATTTGAATAAGCTAAAATTAGAAAAAATGTTAAAGATCTATGTATAATGGGTTGTTGGGGGCAGCATCTGATAAAATGTAGGCAGTAAATCTGAAGAGAATTTGGAATATAACAAACAGTGATCTGGAAAATAATAATATATGCATTGATTTTTGAATAGTACTTTCAAATGTGGTGTGAAATTGCAGCAGTAAACATTGAAAAACAATATGGAAGAGCTTTAAGTTCAGAAAAATGCCAGATTTTCTTTTCCAGTATGAAAATATTTATCAGTAAACTGTATCTACAGCATAGCTATTGAGCTATAAGCTAAATGTGTGAGACTTTATAGATATAGATATAAATAAAAAGATGAAGCTCATTTTTAAAAAAAACCCTCAGAGATGAACATAACTGGGAGATGGGCGCACATGTTGCCACAAAGGGGCAGATTCTATAAACAGCGTCCTGATTCTAGGCAGCAGTAGGTGTCCTACTGCGGTATAACCAGTCAATCAGACGCAAGTTTTCTAAAAATAAAAAAAATTCCAAGGCAGGCACCTACACTATAGGCATTTGTTGAGATTAAGGGAGACGCATCAGGACACTTAAGCGCACCCAAGACTGGGTGTGGATGTGGTTTTGCCCGGAAGTGGCCTTGAGAGAGATTACAGGCTGGCCTACATTTCAAATAGATGCAGTCACTGAGATGATTGCGGCTAGGAAATCCCTATGCCCTGATCAGCTGAGCAGCCATAGCAGGGAACCCCCCCCCCCCCCTGCAACAGCTGGATGCCCACTCCCTCCTGCCCCTACCAAGTTCTAAGCCATAGCCCATTTCCCCTTAGTCATAGGCATCATCAACTGCACACGTCACACTCAGACCCTCCTCCTGGCAGACAAGGCCACCTACCGCAACAGGAAAGCATTCCACTCAATGACACTCATTAGAAGATAGTGGATGTGTGTGCCTGATACTCAGCTTCCATCCATATGGAAGAGCTTTAAGCACTCAGGAATCTATAGAAAACTAGACCAAGAGGATATCACTGGTAGCTGGCTGCTAAGTACCTGTTCTCCATTTCAACCCTCAACACACTCCACCCCTGCTAGGTGAGCACAACCTCTCCCCTCCCCTAGGTAATTACAGCTGACAATATCTCCCTGTCTCTCTACCTGCTCCTCCCCAGGTAACAAAAGCTATCCCCAGTGAGTTTGGTTCATGACCCCCATTGTGTACCCCCACAATGAGGCAGAGGAGGAGAACAACCACAGACACAAGCACCAGAGCTATCATTGAGCACAGCTGAAGAACATATTTTGATGTCTGGACCATTCTGGAGGTGAGGTGGAGCTCCTCTACAGGCTTGAGAGGATAACTGAAATCTTCATGGCATGCTGCATTCTGCATAACATGGCCCAGAGAAGAAGGTAGCCCCTGCCAGAAGGTACCCCAGCACTAACATCAGCAGCCACCAGAACCAGAGGATGAGGAGCCTCACTACTACCCTCCACCTGCAAAGCCGTAACCCATGCATTGCCAAACGGTAACCCTAAAGTTTATTGTAACTCTATGAATGACAATTGTAATCTTATGCATTGTTAAATTATAACACTATGAATGTCAAACTGTAATCCATTCTGAGCTCTCAGGGGAGGATGGGATATAAATCCAAATAAAATAAATAAAAATACACATTGTTGAACTCCACTTACTTCTACAGAGTTTAAAAAGCAATGATGACAACATACCTTACCACAGCCAAAGAAAAAGGAGCTTTGGGAGGTTTTGAACTGCCACAAAATAAAACATGTCTTCTCATGCTTAAGAGAGGGCAGAGGCTCTCACACACCCTCACAGTTCTGATATTGGAAGGGGAAGGGGAAATGCCAGATAACATAGCACAAACTCACCTTGGCTGTACAGTCCAGGAGATCATTCTCCCTATCCAAGTGCCTCTGCTTGTGAAGAGAAGCAGAAGTTCCCACCTTGAATAAGAAAAGGTGCTATACATGACCAAAACAAAACTTGAGACCTCTGAAGCTGCAGACAGAAGGCTGGAGAGATGCGGCCAGCACTTATGTGCAGATCGACTTAGGATACGATCAGTACTAATGACTAATAGCTTAGAAATGTTATTCAAGCCACTTTGCTTTCCTATCTTGACTATTGTAACTCCCTTTATGGTGGTTTAACAGACAAGATGTATAAGAAATTGTAATTACTGCAAAATACAACCACCAGGCTAATTTTTCACTCTGGCAGGTTTGAAAGATCAGCCCCATTTTTGAGGGAACTACACTAATTACCAGTGAAGCAGAGAGTACAATTTAAGGTGGCATGTATGATTTATAAGGCAATTTATAGCCTTAATTCATTTGGTTTAGTTGCTGAGCTAAATGTTTCTAAATCATTTATGCTTTCTAGAAATTCATAATGTTATAAGTTGCATTTTCTGTCTGTTTCACATGTACAACATATGTTTATTTGAGTTCTCTTTTGTATTTCAAGGTCCTAATATCTGGAATAACTTGCTTTATGAATTAAGACAGCTTGACTCATATTATCACTTGCGTAAAATGTTGAAAATGTACCTATGTGATGAGGATAATTGATTGAATTATTATTATTATTGTTATTTCTTATTTTTGCTGTTTTTTAAATTTGTGATTTCCCATTTGCAATTCCCCTGTTTGAAGGTTAACTATTTCTGTAAACCACATAAAATCCTGGTCGAAACTTGCAGGTTATAAGACACTTGGAATAACACATTCAGTTCTAGAGGCCGCACCTTGCTAAGGATATAAGAAGACTTGAAGTGGTCCAGAGGAAAGCACCAAAAATTATATTGGGATTGCGCCGACATATGAGAAAAGACTTGAATATCTGAATATGTAAACCTTAGATGAAATAAGGGATAGAGGAGATATGGTACAGGCGTTTAAATACTTGAAGGGTATTAATCTACAAACAAATCTATTTCAAAAAGGGAAAAGCAGGAGGATGGAATAATAGATAAGGAAGGAGGATGGAATAATAGATAAGGAAGGAAGAACCAATCCAATTGATGGGAAGGTAGAAACGGAGGCCGTATATGTTCACACACTCAGCAAAGATGATGGACCATCTGGAGATGAGCCACAGAAGAAGGTAGACAGGACTTACACCATGGATACGGACTTAAGACCCCCGAGGAACCTCCAACTAAAGAAGATTGGGATCATAGTAGGGGATTCCATCATAAGAAATGTGGACAGCCACACTGCGGGAGGAAGAGAGGATAGATTGGTCACCTGCCTGCCCGGTGCAAGAGTGAATGATGTGGCCAGCAGGATCACCAGCATCATAGACGGCGCAGGAGGAAACGACACTGTCGTGCTTATTCACGTGGGTACCAACGATGTTAGCGGATGGAAATACGACAGGGAAGAAATGAAGGACCAGCTCCGCTCACTCGGAAGGAAATTGAAGGTCAGGGAGGTGAAGATGGCTTTCTCGGAAATCCTGCCGGTACCGAGAGCGGATGTAATGAGACAGGATGAACTGAGAGCAGTAAACGCCTGGATGAGGAAATGGTGTGAAGAGGAGGGCTTCGACTTCGTGCGAAACTGGACAACATTCTGGGGAAGAAACAGGTACTATAGAAAGGATGGCCTACACCTCACCAAACAGGGAGCGAGAGTCCTGGCTGAGAACATGAAGAAGTTCATTGAAAAGGCTTTAAACTAAAGATCAGGGGAGAGCCGACAGTCGACAACCAGTCGATGGCCCGGACACCAGGATATCCTGAGGAGGAAACTTCAAGCAACAGCACAGATATAGGTCAAGAACAAGATGAAACTGAGGAGGAAACTTCAAGCAACCGTACAGATATAGGGCAAGAACAAGATGAAACTACAAGAGGCAATCAAAAAGATCAAATGGATACTAAAATGGATGCGAGGACCACTAAATCCAGGAAATTAGCACAAAAGGATCTTAAATGTATGTACACGAATGCCAGAAGCTTAAGAAATAAAATGGGAGAAATGGAAGAGCTAGCAAAAAGAAAACAACTGGATATCATAGGAATAACAGAAACATGGTGGAATGAAGAGAATGAATGGGACACGGCATTGAAAGGATATAAACTATACAGAAGAGATAGGATTGGGCAAAAAGGGGGAGGTATTGCCCTGTACATCCAAGAAGAAATAGAATCTATTAGAGAAGGGGATACGGAAGCAAATGGTAAACTAGAGTCCCTCTGGATAAAGATTCCCAGACATAAAGAAGCAGACATAAAAATTGGCCTCTATTATCGACCCCCGGGACAGATTGAGGAAACAGACAAAGAAATGATGGAGGAAATCAACCGTGGATGTAAATCAGGAAATGTAACAATCATGGGGGACTTCAACTTTCTGGGGATAAACTGGAAACTGGCAATGTCAATCTGCGGCAGAGAGACAAAATTCCTGGAAATGATAGGAGATTGCTTCCTTGAACAAATGGTGGGAGAACCGACAAGAGGAAACGCAATCCTAGACTTGGTCATGAATGGCATTACTGGAAGGACAACAGATGTAGAAGTTGCGGCCCCTCTGGGGACAAGTGATCACAATATGATCAATTTTTCCATTGGCATCGGAAAAGGGAAACCAATCAAGACTAAAGCTATAACCTTTAACTTCAAAAAAGGGAATTATGACAGCATGAGAACCATGGTTAGAAAACGGCTCAAGAAGGGGAAAGCACAAATCCAAACAGTTGATCAAGCATGGTCTCTTCTGAAAAACACCATCATAGAAGCACAAAATCTTTACATACCGAAGATATCCAAAGGAAGGCGAAAAAAGGTCAAAGGCGACCCAGCTTGGTTATCCAAAGAGGTGAAGGATGCAGTGCGGGAAAAGAGGAAATCATTTAAAAGATGGAAAAGAGAAAAAACGACGGAGGCCTGGAACTGTCACAAAAACGACCAGAAAAAGTGTCATATAGTGGTAAGAGACGCCAAAAAAGTCTATGAAGAAAAGATAGCGAAAGAAGCCAAAAACTTTAAGCCCTTTTTTAGATATATAAAAGGAAAGAAACCAGCAAGAGAGGCGGTGGGCCCTCTTGACGACCAAGGAAGGAAAGGGTCAATTAAAGAAGACAAACAGGTTGTCGATAGGTTAAATTCATTTTTTGCATCTGTCTTCACAAATGAGGACACTGCAACAATGCCAGAAACAGGGAGGATATTCACCTGAGGCATAGAGGAAAGCCTCGCAACAGTAAATGTGGAGTTGGACATGATATACTTTCAGATTGACAAACTAAAGAATGACAAATCCCCTGGTCCGGACAGAATTCACCCGAGAGTATTAAAGGAACTTAAGGTGGAAATTGGGGAACTATTACAATCCTTAGCTAACATATCAATTAGAACCGGGCAAATACCAGACGACTGGAGGATAGCAAATGTCATCCCAATTTTCAAGAAAGGATCAAGAGGTGAACCGGGAAACTACAGACCTGTGAGTCTCACATCGGTCCCTGGGAAGATAATTGAAGCAATAATTAAAGATAACATTGTACAACATCTGGAAGATCACAACCTAATAAGAGCTAGTCAACAGGAAAGGGAAGTCATGTTTGACAAATTTACTTCAATTCTTTGAGAAGGTGAACAAACACATGGATAGTGGACAACCAGTGGACATAATTTACTTGGACTTCCAGAAAGCATTTGACAAGGTCCCGCACGCAAGGCTTATGAGTAAATTACTAAGTCATGGAATAGGAGGAGAAGTGCACAGATGGATCTGCAAATGGTTAGAGAACAGAAGGCAGAGAGTAAGCATAAATGGGAAATTCTCGGACTGGGAGAAGGTGACTAGCGGTGTGCCCCAGGGCTCTCTTCTTGGGCCCATCTTGTTCAATATTTTTATAAATGACCTGGAAGAGGAGACAACATGCAATATAATCAAGTTTGCAGATGATACAAAACTATGTCGGGTGGTGGGCTCTCAAAGGGACTGCGAGGATCTTCAGAAGGATCTAAACCAGCTGGAAAAGTGGGCGATAAAGTGGCAGATGAATTTTAATGCAGACAAATGCAAGGTAATGCATCTGGGAAAGAAAAACAAAGAACATGAATATAGGATATTGGGTGTGACATTAGCCAAATGTGAACAAGAAAGGGATTTGAGGGTACTGATAGACAGAACCCTAAAACCATCGGCTCAATGTGCGGCGGCGGCGAGGAAAGCAAACAGGATGTTGGGCATGATTAAGAAGGGGATCACGAGTAGATCGGAAGACGTCATAATGCCACTTTACAGAGCAATGGTCAGACCACACTTAGAATACTGCGTCCAACACTGGTCTCCATACCTTAAGAAGGATATAACTCTGCTGGAGAATGTGCAGAGGTGAGCCACGAAACTTGTCAGAGGTATGGAAAATTTGAGCTACAAAGAACGCCTCAGAAAACTGGGTCATACTGGACTTAGTGCTTACAAACAGGGAAAGTGTTTCTGATGTTACAGTGGGTGATCATCTGGCATCCAGTGATCACTGCATACTATGGTTTAATAGTAAGACAGGTATATATTGGGCTCATTCAAAAGTAAAGGTTCAGACTTTAAAAAAACTAACTTTGTTCAGATAGGGGATTACGTCAAGGAATTGTCTGGATGGGAATGTCTGGAAGGAGTAGAAATGCAGTGGGTAAAATTGAAAGGAGTTTTTGTAAGGGGGACAAATCTTTTTGTGAGGCAAGTAAGTAAGAAGAAAAGAAGGTCGCTTTGGTTCTCAAAAGTAGTAGCTGAGAAGGTAAGGAATAAGAGTTAGAGAATGACACGGTGACGGTTTACCCGCGGCCACCGCATTTAAGCCGCGGGTCACCGCCGAAAACGGGGAAGAAAACTAGCAGTCGCTGCGGTGACGGGGTCAAGGCCATTCACCGACCGCGGAAACGGTGAACAGGTTTGTCCCCGCGGGCCAATGTACCCCCTTCTAGGAACCGCTATTTACCGCCCGACGCCCGATTCACCCCCCCAGCAGGACCGCTCGCACCCCCACCCCGAACGACCGCTCGCACGCGCTCCCACCCGCACCCGCGATCGGAGCAAGAGGGAGCCCAAGCCCTCTTGCCCGGCCGACTCCCCGACGTCCGATACATCCCCCCCCCCGGCAGGACCACTCGCACCCCCACCCCGAAGGACCGCCGACTTCCCGACAATATCGGGCCAGAAGGGAGCCCAAACCCTCCTGGCCACGGCGACCCCCTAACCCCACCCCGCACTACATTACGGGCAGGAGGGATCCCAGGCCCTCCTGCCCTCGACGCAAACCCCCCCCCCCCCCAACGCCCGCCCCCCCCAAGAACCTCCGACCGCCCCCCCCAGCCGACCCGCGACCCCCCTGGCGACCCCCACGACCCCCCCACCCCCCTTCCCCGTACCTTTGGTAGTTGGCCGGACAGACGGGAGCCAAACCCGCCTGTCCGGCAGGCAGCCAACGAAGGAATGAGGCCGGATTGGCCCATCCATCCTAAAGCTCCGCCTACTGGTGGGGCCTAAGGCGCGTGGGCCAATCAGAATAGGCCCTGGAGCCTTAGGTCCCACCAGTAGGCGGAGCTTTAGGATGGATGGGCCAATCCGGCCTCATTCCTTCGTTGGCTGCCTGCCGGACAGGCGGGTTTGGCTCCCGTCTGTCCGGCCAACTACCAAAGGTACGGGGAAGGGGGGTGGGGGGGTCGTGGGGGTCGCCAGGGGGGTCGCGGGTCGGCTGGGGGGGCGGTCGTTGGGGGGAGGGGGGTTTGCGTCGAGGGCAGGAGGGCTGCAGTGCAGAACATAAGCCTTTCATTAAGACAATCCTGGTTCGCTTTTCCAAGTTAAAACAATTAGAAAAATATTTCTGGAGTGCTGTAATAAATTAAAATTAATAGTGCTCAGAACCCCCAAGGTAACTTCAGGCATCATTTTGAAGCTGGGGGGGGCGGTCGTTGGGGGGAGGGGGGTTTGCGTCGAGGGCAGGAGGGCCTGGGATCCCTCCTGCCCGTAATGTAGTGCGGGGTGGGGTTAGGGGGTCGCCGTGGCCAGGAGGATTTGGGCTCCCTCCTGGCCCGATATTGTTGGGGAGTCGGCGGTCCTTCGGGGGGAGGGATGTATCGGACGTCGGGGGGGGGGCATCAGGCTTTCAGGATGGGGACAGACCTTCAAGGGGGGACAGTGCAGGGAAGTCAGGGAATTTATATTAATTAATTTTTTCTCTGCGTGTTTTGTTTTTGTATAGTTATTAACTAATATTTAACTAAGTTTTAAAGTTTTAAAGAATGTTTCCTTTATACGTAAATAAAGAAAAGTGAATGGGATTGCAGTGGCGGTGACGGGGCGGTGAATGGGGTGGCAGTGGCGGTGACGGGGCGGTGAAGAGGATGGTGAGACGGGGACGGGGCGGTGACGGGGATGGTGAGACGGGGACGGGGCGGTGACGGGGATGGTGAGACGGGGACGGGGCGGTGACGGGGACCAATTTTTTCACCGTGTCATTCTCTAATAAGAGTATAGCGCTCATAAATTACAAAAGATCGCAGAAAGAAGAAGGAGACAGGCAAAAATATCTGGAAAAGTTAAGAAAAGCTGGTCAAGAAGTCAGGAAAGCAAAGATACAAATGGAAGAAAAAATAGCTGACACGGTAAAACGGGGAGATAAGACATTTTTTTAAGATATATTAGTGATAGGAAGAACTACAAAAGTGGCATTGGAGACTCAAAAGTGAAGGGAAGGAATATGTAGAAGCTGCTAAAGAAAAGTCTGAATTGCTTAACAAATATTTCTGTTCTGTGTTCACAGATAAAGATCTGGGAGCAGGATTGCAGAAGACGAATGTGAATAGGGATGGTGGAGTAGTGGACCCTGATTGATTTTCAGAGGGTTGTGTTCATGAGAAGCTAGCTAAATTAATGATAGACAAAGCAATAGGGTCAGTTTAAAAAACTGGTCAACAAAACAGGAAAGTGGTTCTAAATATGAATCACAAGAACACATAACTGGACGGCCAGGAGGTGAATGTAATTTTTATGTATCTTCTGTAACAAATATAATACGGGAGTACCTGGATGTTCTTTGTTTAAATATTTATAATCTTTTGATATAAGTAAACCTTGATTCATCCCTGCACGTGTGATTTTTTTTGTATTTTACTTTGAAAACACTTTGTCAGATTAAGTGTCAAGGGTTTGTAAGTAGACAAATCACTCAGCTGTCTATTTGGTTCTGAATAGTAATCTATTTTGCATTGTATGACAACACCACCTCCCTTGTCAGCTTTCTTAATAACAATCGAATCATCTTTCATCAGATCACGCAAAGCTAATCTTTTTGTTGACTTGTCAAATTGTCAAAATTACTCGTGTGTGAAAAATACCAATGTACAACATCTCTCATTAAACTGTTTGAATATGCTCAGTGTGGAGTCTAAAGGACCCGGAGGTGTCCAGGTTGAACATGGTTTCAGATTTGTTCTATCATAAAATGGAGGTTTGTCAGAAAAAACCCCAACCATTAAGTTCCTTAAAAATCTCTCAAAATTCTGTTATAAATTGAAATACCTCCGTCAACAGCTAGGAACTCTGGGCTAGATGCATTAAACACGGACGCTAAGATGATGTGAGTTGCTGTTGGCTGATTTTTTGGCCAATTGTGGAACAGTGATAGATGTTCCAACAAGTTTCCATGCAAATGATTTGCATGGAGGTTCGCTGTAATCCTGTCCCACCAGTCGCTCTTGAAAACGACTTCCACATATGCGCAAAGCCAGTTTGGAGAAGCCTGAAGGGAAGCCCTAAAGCAGCTGCCTGCCACTCAGCTGTTGGGGCTTTTTTCTTTATGGCACACACACAATTATTGCCCATTTTAAAAAAATGAAAAAAGCCCCCCCATGACAACCCCCATGACGAATGACCCCCCCATTATGAAAAATAATCAACAGGTGGGATGCCCACTCCCTCCTGCCACCGCATACCATCCCCCCTGCACTGACTCCCCATGCCATGCCCCCCCCCCCAACTGACCCCTCCCCTCCACTTCCCCTCTCCTCTTCCTAAAAAAAAAAAAACACTGTTCCACTCTAGCGGGCGTTTGAGCGATCTTGATCACAGTATTCAGCAGTTGGTTCCTGAGGAAGGGGGCTTTTTGTACCCCCAAAACGGAGTTCCATTGGACCAGTGTGGATAAACCTTTTGTGCTGCCTCGTACCTTTGACTACGGAGAAGCTAAGTACTTCTTAGACTGCTTACCTGTACCTCACGCCTGTGCCTTGTGGCTGATTTTGGTCGCTTCTGTACCCTCAGATGAGAGGCAGAGACAGCTTCAACCATTTTTGTATGTTATGTTGGTTGATTATTATTTTGCACCATTAGCACACTGGTTTGTGCACAAGGTATATGTTTGATCACATACGGGTGAGCCCGGGGATGTAACACAGGTAACACCCTTTGTGGGTGTACGTATGTGACAGCTGGCGCATTAGGGGGTTTGTCCCCACTGTGAGCTGTGTGCCTGACGGCTCCCCATTTATCACAAAAATTTAACAACTCTTTTATAAACAATTTTAGGAGTTCGGTGGTTCAAGCTGTCTCTTCCTCTCACCCCTATCTTAGGCCTATAATTAAGGCATCTGTTAGAAAAAAAAAGACGCAATTCTCTAAAGGATGCCGATGCATGATTGACATGCGATTGACAACCATCGAGATTGGCATCCTTAGAGAATCAGCCCCACAGTGAACAACAGTACTAGAATTAATGCCATTATATGCATGATGTCTTTTTTTGTAGTTAGTGGCAGTTCACTCAGGGAGATTACAAGAATAGTCAAATTTCGGTTTGCGAGTAATGCGGTTTGCAAGTGTTTTGCAAGATGAGCAAAACACTCTCGCAAATCTTGCCTCACACCAAGCGTTGACTCGATATGCGAGCCCCCACTCCTGAGAACCGGCATCAACCCCAAGAACTGCGCATGCTCAAGGCCTTGTGGCTCCCGCTCTCTCTGAGATTCCAACGAGATTCTCGGTTTCTCAGCAGGCTCTTTCGGCACCGGCACATCCTGTGGTTTGGTGCTGCGTGCCGGTTCCCGATCGACGTAAGGATTTGGGCGGGTGGGGGGGGGGGGCAATGCCGGTTCTCGGGGGTGGGGATGGGCGAAGCTGGTTCATTGGGGTGGGGTGGAAGCGTGCCAGTGGCCTCGAGGAAGGAGGTGTCCTTCTGGGATGTGGAACGAATCGCCCGTGTTTCCATTAACGCCTATGTGGAAAGTTGCTTTGATATACGAGCACTTTGGTTTACGAGCATGCTTCTGGAACAAATTATGCTCGCAAACCAAGGTTCCACTTTATATTTTTCTGCTGTTTTATTTTCAAAGCCATTTGGCTGTTTATCATATTATCTTTTTTGTAAATGTAGTGGGACATAAATTGTAGATTAGTATGAGAATTACTGCTATTTTGTTGAAGGAATGTGAATGTTCATATCCGTATACTGTATGTGGGAGTAGTTTTATAGTAAAAACAACATTTCTGTTTATCATGGGAACTAAGTTATCCTTTAAGAAAATAGTCTCGTGGGTAATCTTTGTTATAAATGGCTTTATTGGCACTTTCTTTCAAATTTGCCCCCTGCTTTACTAAGGTGCGCTAACCGATTAGCACACGCTAATCGAATTAGTGCATGCTAAACACTAACGCGTCCATAGACTAATATGCACCCGTTAGTGTTTAGCATGTATTAAATCGATTAGTGCATGCTAATCGGTTAGCGCACCTTAGTAAAAAGGGCATTGGTGTTAAGTAAACTGATTTTTTGTTTTGTTTTGTTACAGAAATGACAAGTTGTTCTCATTTATCATTTTTGACCCCTGAAGAAGCTAGATTACTCTGGTGAAATGGGTTCTGCTGGGCAAAGAGCATTACAAGCTAAGTACAATTTCTATATAATAATAATAACCCATTGAAGCATAAAGCATTATTCAAGTATTATTTATGATACAATTTTCAATGGGAGTTTTTTCAGTGAGCTGGTGCCAATATTCTGGAATGACTAGTTAACTGCATGCAATGGCGGCATTCGGGTTCTCCAAGGCCAAGGAAATTCAAGACCCAAAAGTCAGCAGGAAAGGCCATGGTCACAGTGTTTTGGGATTAGGAAGGTGTTGTAATGATGGATTATTTTCCAAGGGGGCCAAATATTTAATGTAGAATTCTACTGTAACTTGCTGTGCTGATTAACGGAGGCAATGAAAGAAAAAAGGAGAGGGAGGGTGGAAAAAGGAGTTCTCTTGTAGCAAGACAATGTGCCTGCTCACAATGCTGGCAAAACAATGGATGTTTTGACGCAGTTGGATTTTCACTGCTTAGACCAGGGGTGTCAAAGTCCCTCCTCGAGGGCCGTAATCCAGTCGGGTTTTCAGGATTTCCCCAATGAATATGCATTGAAAGCAGTGCATGCACATAGATCTCATGCATATTCATTGGGGAAATCCTGAAAACCCGACTGGATTCCGGCCCTCGAGGACCGACTTTGACACCTGTGGCTTAGACCATCCACCCTACTCACCATGTCTTGCTCCATCTGTCTAGTTTCTGTTTCTAAATATTAAAAAGAATTAGAAAGGGTGACAATTTTTGAGTGATTCGGAAGTGATTGCAGCAGCAGAGAGGTATTTCAGTGTCCAGACATCAGAGTATTTCTTGGAAGGGTTACAGAAACTTCAGACACGATGTGCCAAGTAGGGGTGAGTATGTGTAATAACTTGTAAGTTTCATGGCTCCAAGTCATTCCCTTCTTGGTTGGGTTGAGAACTTTTTACCACCCCCTAGTATCATATTACTTTTATGTAGATGATCTAAGTGGTATACTATATAAAGTTAATAAATCAAACCAAATGTTATTGTAGGAATTGCATACAAGCTCTGAAGTACAAACCTGAGATGACTAGCTGAATCTGTACAAACCTGCAAAGCATCTTCAATTCTGTTCAAGTTTTTTGTCTTATTTGTATCTTCTAGTTAATGGTAATCTTCATTTTGCAACTTTCTTTCCTAGATAAAGAAAGAACCAAGAAGTAGAAGCGATTTCATTCAATCCTCGCAATCAGGTTTCCATATTTTTATGTAATCATAAGATCAATGAATATTGCCTTCCTAGAGGGTAATTTTATAAATGCATTACTAGATTTGGAGATAGAGAGAGAACCTATTTTTTGTGTATTTTATAGAGACATATGGTGCCTGTTTCTGAAATATATTGGTTGGACAATCAGCTCAATTTATATTCTTTTTTTCAAGACTCCACTTCAAATCATCACAGTGAATATTGAGGCCGATGACGACTATGGGTGCCTGAATACTATGGGGCTCATAATCGAAAGAGAAAAACGTCCAAAAACCAGCCTAAGTCGGCACTTGGACGAACATTTCTCAAAAGCATCCAAGCGCCGATAATCAAACCGTGTTTGGGACATATTTCAAAATGACTTAGGCCCTCATAGTGCCGCTCAATGTCCAAAGCTAAACGGGGCATTTCGGGGGGCGTGTCGAGGGCGGGAGTTGGGCAGGATATAGGCTGGCTTAGACTTAGTCGTACAGCATGTATAACCAAAAGTGATACAGCCCACGATCAACGGAACTTGGACGTTGTGACTTAGACCATTTGAAACATGGTCTAAGTCACAAAAAAACACCTAAACTCACCAGATATGCACTGAAAACACATAAAACAGACCCCCCACACAATACCCAAGTGGTCACCGAATCCCCCCACCCCCATAAAAATTTTAATCACAACTTTAAAATTCAGCCTCCAGACCATCATCACCTGGCTGCCTGGCATAGGAAAGCCTAGTTGTCCAGCACAGAGGCAGCTTAAGTCGTCTTGGGGGTGGGTTATGGACCCATAGAGAGGATGACCCATGCCCATAAGCCCCTGTAATCACTGCATTGATACTTAAACATGTGCACTGCCCTATACATCCCAAAAAACCTTTTTTACTGGCACATAAGTGACTCCTGCAGCCATAAAGGCTATTGGGGTGGTAGATAAGTGGGTCTAGGGGATTCCGGAGGTGGTTTGGGGGGCTCACTATCACCTATAAGGGAGCTGTAGTGAGGAGAAGCCATGGCACCCTGTTTGTGAAGTTCACAGCAGTGCCCTGCAAGGTACCCCACTATTTATGTGCCTTGTCTGGATGTTCTGTCCATCACTTTGCAGGCCCCTCCCATGTCCAACAGGGCTTGTTCTAGACGTTTTGGACTTGGACGGACAGTTGGACGAAAATGTGCTTTAAAGATTGACGTTTTAGCGGCTTGGACGATCAGATCTTAAGGACGTATAATTGGACGATTTTCGAAAGTCAAAAGACGTTGGACGTTGGACTTAGGCTCTTTTTGACTTTGGATGACTTGCGAAATGGACGTAAACAGACTTAGACGTCCCTTTCGATTATGCCCCTACACATATTCATAAAGTCTATTGGTATACAGGCGGTATCGCTGAGGTCTATAAGATAAGTCAGTTAAGTAAGACTCTATATGTGATTTACTGTGATGGTCTTAAATATATTGACACCTCAAAAGGCCAGAATGGACATCTATATGCTTGAAATATCCAAATCCCGAATTTGTAAATGTAGAAATGGAAGAAATAATAATTTGTTATTGTATTACTATTGTTCTGCTTGAACTTACCTTTTTGGTCGCTTTCCTTTTTTATTGTACTACTTAAATGCCAATAAACAGTTTGAACTGAAAAAAAAAATAAAAGAAATAGAAGAGATTTATTCCTCTTACAGAAATATGTGTTTTGTGCTTCTTAGATATAGAGATAAAATATTAAATAAGAGAGGGAAATGCGCAATCCCAGAAATTGCAGCCAGCGGGGAACAAAAGGGAAACAAATCCTCTCATAACAGTGGATGGAGAACAGAGCTCCTTTTTAATAACAGAACCGCTCTAGAAATAAGTGGGGTTCAGTCTCTTAGGGCTCCTTTTACTAAGCTGCGATAGCATTTTTAGCGCGCACAGGATTTTAGCACACGCGCTAAACGGCTAGAACTAACGCCAGCTCAATGCTGGCATTAAGGTCTAGCACACACGGCAATTCAGCGCACACTAAAACCGTTTTCTCAGCTTAGTAAAAGGAGCCCTAGTTTATTACCCATCCAGCAGATTGACAGTGATTCAGATCAGGAAACTGACTATATAATGTTAATGCCGGAGCTTATCTCTGTGTAACTAAATATGAACAAACTGTTTCCATCAAATTAATGTGTTTATCAAGCCCTCAAACACCCAAGACACTACTTGAACTTATTTCGTGTCCTCACTGGGGTGACATGTTCATTATTGGCAAATAAGGTGAGTCAATTGATAAGTTCATTAATGAGATGAATGTATTTTTTCTCCATTTAGCGTCTATATGTACATGATGAATTAAAATATCAATGAAATTAACAACACAATAATATGTATTAACATGGCAGTTAACAATAATTTAATAATATAAGTTTAATTAAGGATCTTTGGCAAAAAAAAATAAAAAATGCGAGACCAATGATGAACATGTCACCCCAGTAAGGACACAAAATAAATTCAAGTAGTGTCTTGGGTGTTTGAGGTCTCGATAAACACATTAATTAGCTGCAAACAGTTTGTTCATATTTAGTTACATGTGGTATGATTAGTTGAACAAGCTATTTTTCCATATATCCATTTGGAGCTTATCTCTAGGCCTGCTTTCAAAAGGATTCCAACCCTGCCCCTGCCTTCCCCCCCCCCCCCCCCCCACCAAAGCTCACGTTTTGCCCTTCATGGGAAAGCACTATTGCTGAATACCCTGTACCTAATCATTGATTCATATCTGTAATAACCTTTGGATCATTTTGCATGTGATAGTAATATATCAGAAACATTAATTTCGAATTCAGTACAAAGCAATCATGTTATGTCACCAATTTCTATACGGTACGATGCCCAAATTTTTAAGAATATGATGTCTCGTTATCAACCACAAAGATCCCTGTGTTCTGCAGGTGCTGCATTGCTGAAAACAAAGGCCAACCCTAAATGTGTAGAAATGAATGCCATGACTTTTACATGTGCAGGAGTCAAGCTATGAAATGGCCTTGTCGGCCAGATTAAAAAATGTGGAGAGAGGAATTCTTTTAGGAAAATGTTGAAGACTCAGCCATTTGTTGATGCATTTTTCTGAGCAATTGATTTTATGTTAGATTGAATATGTCTGTTTTATTTGTTTTTTATTTTGTACACACTTTTAACATTTTATGTATGTAAACCGTTTTGGATAAAAACGGTATAGAAATTTTAAAAATTAATTAATTAATTTAATTTAATTTCTAAGCTCTATTATGCCTTACTGAGACAGAGTAATGCGACCCTGTCTCTGCATCCTGACGTAACCCAAGGTCCACAAGCTAACGTCTAATAACCATCACTAATCCTATTTTGATTTTATTCACAGAAATTAATCAAAGAACATGACATTATGGCAAGAATTCAAGCATGTTTAGTTTATTAATTATCTTTTTCCTTTTCTGTGGAGCTGATTTTATGTGTCACTGAGAAGGTCTAACTCATTTTATGCCTAACATTTTGTTTTAGCTTCCTACTTCTAGGGTAGCAGAATGCATGTCATGGTCATGAAAGGGAAGGAAATGTGAAATACTAACATCCTAATATTATACAGTATAATCTTACTCTGAATTGGTCTTTTAATACTAACATACTGATGTTTTACATTAACAATACAATAATTTTAATAAATTGAAGTCTATGCTATTTTGTAATATTTCATGTGTACATATGATCCTTCAGGAATACTATTACTCAGGGCTCCTTTTACTAAGGTGCGCTAGCGTTTTTAGCACATGCAGGAAATTACCGCATGCTACGCTTCTAGAACTAACGCCAGCTCATTGCTGGCATTAAGGTCTAGCGTGCGCGGCAATATAGCTCATGCTATTCCGCGCGTTAAAGCCCTAACGTGGCTTAGTAAAAGGAGCCCTCAGTGTTTAATATCTGTCTTTGTTCTGCACAGAGCCACACTTTTTTCTGAACTGTCCATTTTATTTTATGGGAGGTACATATTTTTAATAATGTTCTTGTGACAAAAGATCCATAACACATTACAGAACTCATTGTTGCCCTTGGTCATTTTTTATTTTACCATTTGTAAATGGTTGCTGGTTATTTTTTTTTTTTTTTTATGCTATAGTAAAGAAATGAAACAATGGTTCAATTTCAGAACTTCAAAACTCAGGTGCCTTTCTGCTACTGGGCCTCGGGCATTGACTGTCCCTAAAGATCACATGTTTACATACAGACACATTCCAAATTTGAATATAATTGTCTCAAAGTTATTTAAGATTTATGGAAAGAAAATGCTAAGTGAAAGAGTTTAGTCATAACCGTTTTATAAGTGTATACATATTGGCCCTGATTCTATAAAGGGCGCCTAAAGAGGGCCTATTGCTTAGCGCAGGGGTAGGCAATTCCGGTCCTCAAGAGCCGGAGCCAGGTCAGGTTTTCAGAATATCCACAATGAATATGTATGAGATGGATTTGCATGCACTGCCTCGAGATGCAAATCTATCTCATGCATATTTATTGTGGATATCCTGAAAACCTGACCTGGTTCTGGCTCTCGAGGACCAGAATTGCCTAACCCTGGCTTTTCAGGACTTAGGCATCCAAACTAAGTAGTTAATGAGCCATTTAAGGGTCTTAACGAACGATAATTGGCACTTGGACGTCCAAAGAATGTGGATGTCACTTTGTAGGCACCTCCATAATTCAGTGGATGCCCATCAGAAAAACTCACGCCTAACAAAATAGGTGTGGGCGTGGAATCGGCATGGTTTGGGCAGGGATTTAATATGGGTGTCATTCAATTCATTTGCATAGCATAGAGTGACCTAGGGCATCCATCTCGTGTCTACATTGTAGGTGAATGAAAACCAGGTGTACTTTTCAACATAGTTTGGGCTTCAGATAGACCTGAGTTCTATGGATGGAACTTAGGCACAGTTTGGATGTCATTAATGCAAACTGCTAAATAGCTCTCTGGGTTTTTATTTTTGCTCTTATTAAGCTCAAAATACATTTAATAAGGCACCACATAAACAGGGCACATCAAAACAGATATATTGCATGCAAAACATTTTGGGGGAAAACAACAATGTTATATGCTAATTAGAGGAAAACATCCATTAACTGAAGCAGAGCATATAAAAGAAAACAGCTTTAGGTTTCGTGCAAAAAAAAACAAAACTACCGTTTTTTTCTGACTAAACAGTTCTCCAATCAGCTCATTACTGAAAGCAAATAAAGCACATGAAAAAATATATATATAGATTGCATACATAACTTCATTTGCAAAAGCTTAAAAACTGAAAAAACAGGTGGAGGGGCATAATCAAAAATAACGTCTAAGTTCCCTTTTGGCCTAAGGCCTTAAACGTTGAAAGTAGAAGCAGGGAAAATGTCCATTCTAAAAAAAAAACCAACGTCCAAAAGGAGGTTTTTTTTTGATAATGGCCTGCCTCTACATTCAGCTGTTTAAATGCCCAGACCACCACTACATCTATACTTACTACATATAATGAACCCCCCCACCACTACGTCTACACTTACTACATATAATGAACCCAAAAAAAGCCTAAGTTCCAAACGCCCAAAACAAGGGCTTTTAGGTGAAGGAGGAGCCAGTCCTTCGCCTAAAAGCTGGATTCTGTAACCGGTATCTGTCAAAAACAACACCAGTTACAGAATCTAACCCCCCCCCCCCCCACCACCACCACCACCACAACGATCCGGGCAAGAGAGAGCCCAAGCCCTCCTGCCCCATTTCACCCTGAACCCCTGACGAAGATTGGGGCAAGAGAGAGCCCAAGCCCTCTTGCCCCGGTGACTCCCCAACCCCCAACTCGATCGGGCCAGGAGGGAGCTCAAGCCCTCCTGGCCTAGCAACACCCCCTACCCCACAAAGATATGGGCAGGAGGGATCCCAGGCCCTCCTGTCCTCAACGCATCCCCTCCCACCTGCCGACCCCTTGATCCCCCCACCTCCATCCCCCGCACCTTTAAATCATTGGCCAGTCCATCTGGCCCATCGACGCACCCCCCTCCTCACCACCCCCATCCTCACCACCGACCACTCGATCCCTCCATCCCCAACCCCCCCTGTACCTTTAAATCATTGGCCGGATGGATGGGTGCCAAGCCCGTCCATCTGGCAGGCCAGCCATACGTTGAATGGCTGGTCTTAGAGCCTGATTGGCCCAGGCAGCTCAAATTCCACCCACAGGTGTGGCCTGAGGCACCTGGGCCAACCGGAATAAGCCCAGTAGCCTTAGGCCCCTCCTGTGGGCGGGGTTTGATCAACCTGGGCCAATCAGGCCCTAAGACCAGCCATTCAATGCATGGCTGGCCTGCCAGATGGACGGGCTTGGCACCCATCCATCCGGCCAATGATTTAAAGGTACAGGGGGGGTTGGGGATGGAGGGATCGAGTGGTCGGTGGTGAGGATGGGGGTGGTGAGGAGGGGGGTGCGTCGAGGGCAGGAGGGCCTGGGATTCCTCCTGCCCATATCTTATTGTAGGTGGGGGTTAGGGGATGTCGCCGGGCTAGGAGGGTATGGGCTCCCTCCTGGCCCCATCGTAATCGGAGGGGGAGAGGGGGGTTCATGGAGTCGCCAGGACAAGAGGGATTGAAGTCGCCGTGGCAAGAGGGCTTGGGCTCCCTCTTACCCTGATCCAGTTGGGAAATGTCGGGGTGCCGCGGGGCAGGAGGGCTTGGGCTCCCTCCTGCCCTGATCATTGTCGGGGAGGGAAGGATGGATTGCGGCAGGGGAGATGAGCCATCTCTCCTGCCACGATCATTGCTGCAGGAGGTAGGCAGGTTGCTAGGGCCAATGAGCTGATTGCAGCAGCTGCAATCAGGTCAGTGGCCCCTTTTGACACTTATACCTGTTTTGACTTGGTCTAAGTCAAAACGTATAAGTGCCGACTAGGCAACCTGCCTAAAGTTTTGGTTATACCTGCTGCATGCCTAGGTCTAGGTCGACCTACCTCCCGCCCTTTCCCCTCCTCTAAAAACACCTTTTTTTGCTCTATGCGCTTAAAGGCAGGGGAAAGGCCTAAGCTGGTTTTAGATACGTCTAAAACCAGCTTTGATTATGGGTACTTGGATGACCAGGCTTTTTGATCATCAAAGTACCCATTTAGGCCACTTTTTAGATGTTTGTTTTTTTTATTATGAGCCCCATAGAGTTTAGCTGGCTTCTACTTCATTGCAAATGGAGGTGTGCAGCTGCACAATGCTGATCTCATTGTGAGATCATCAAGGTGCACCTGCAAGGTAAAATACCACAATTAAATTATGTGCTGGGATTTGAACCCATGATCTTTGAAAGATGGGAACTCAGCTTTTACCCATTGAGCTACAGCAACTTCCACTAATGTCTGTCTCACATCTGATATGATAGCTTAGGGATTTGCTAAGCTATGATCTTCGCAGGTATTTTCACCTTCACATGGCTAGGATCACTAAGCTTTCATGGTAGGAACCCCTGTGACTAAAAGGAAGCTGCTGTGGCTCACCGGGTAAAAGCTCTGTGTTCATCCTCCAGATCATGGGTTCAAACCCCAGCACATATTTTAATTGAGCCTGTTTAAACCAGTTTTATGCCTAGTGCTTTGAGTGTGTTTAATGTCAGCAAGCTTAAGAGTTTCCCTGACTTTTCCTTATTAGGCACCTGAGATAAATAGACATCTGCCTGGGCAGGTTCCTTTCATAGTAGTCTAGGCTTAGGTACAGGCTTATTCCTATCAGTGACTGTAGTTGGCACAGCTATTATTCTACCAGCAACCTGCTCTTCTGGGTGTCTGCTGGTGCTCACAGGGTCTTCCCTGTGACAATACATAGAGAAGGGGTGTACTTTGAAGGGGACCCAAAGGAATAAGTTGTAAGATTGTTTGTTTAATAAATTTTTATAAAATCAGTCCTGGAACTTTTTGAACAGACCTTCTACTATCAAGCCCATGCCCGACCACAGAGCACTTACAGAGTCGCAATTCTGGTGCCAATTTTTTAGGCACCAATAGGCGCCTTAGAACTCAGTTAAAAACACTATTTCAACAACATTTTTTACTGAGTTTGGGTGCCTATCGGTGCCTATGAAACTAACACTGTTTAGAAGATACAGTCCTTAATGTTAAAAAAAAAAGTATCATACCTATAAATATTTCTTTAAAAATAAATGTTTTTAAAACCAACAGGAAGCAAATTCTATAGCACTGGTGCCTGGTACATAAAATACAAAGTAAAAATAACTGAAATGTATCCCCTTAGAATCTGGGAAATGAAGCTGCACGGAATCACATAGGGTTCTGCTACTAATTGGTAAACAAATAAGTCCTATCATATAAGCAGGCACATGACCACACAGTATTTTAAATCCGACAAGAAGAGGCACTGGAGATGTCAAATCCAACCGAGTGGCCAGAATTCCTTTATTAGCAGATTGTATCAAAAGTTTAAAAACAAGCAAAATATTAAAGGTCTTTGACTTTGGAACTTTGACCTTTGGTATTGTGCTTGTTTTTAAACTTTTAATACAAACTGCTTATAAAGGAATTCTGACCACTCAGTAGGATTTGACATCTTCTTGCCTCTTCTTGTCGGATTTGCTTTGCTTCAAGGCTTGGTACCTTCTTTCCCCTTCCCCACACACAGTATTTTAGAAATCATAGTGCAATCTTTAAAGTATATCTGCGCTTCTATGGGCAACCAGTTCAATTCCACCAACAGTAGGGTAATTCTATCATACTTAGGGGCTGAATAAATTACGTGGGCCACTCTATTTTGAATTGTTTGTATTTTCCTAAACAAATTTTTGTGACTCCTTGCATATAAGATATTACTATAATCAAGTTGGGATAGCAATAAGCTCTGTACCACTAGACGGAAAAATATAAAATTGAATAGCCTTAACAAATTCACCTCATCTTTTTCAATAAAACAAAAGATTTCTATACTAAAACATTAACTTGTGCTTCAAAGAGATCTAGTGAATGGTATGCCCAGAATTCTAATGTTATTTTCAAATTTGAATTGTGGAATACCTAATTTCAGAATATTATCATTACAGATGCTGTCAGTTTGACTTACAATATAAGTAAAACATTGTCTTTATCTATTTCTCATTTTACCTTTCAATATGAAAATTTCTTCACTGTAGGTCACCTTTATATTAATAACTGCCTGATTTTCAGAACGGGTCACCTTGCCTTTATATAACACACATATCTGGTACAAGTTATCTTCCATATCATACTGCATGTGCTTATTAAATTCCTATGTTGGTACCATGTATATAATTTTACACTATGGGGCTCATAATAAAAAAATAAAACATTTTAAAAAAGTCAGCACTTGGATGTCCTAATCACTGGGATGTCCAAATGCTTATAAACAAAACTGTTTTCCTGGACATTTAGGAGACATTTCACCCACTGTTCATCCAGAGTTCCAACGGGCATGTTGGGAGGGCATATTTTGGGTGGGCTTATCTTGGATGTCTTGAAGTGATAATCAAACCATTTGCAAGATAACCTGGATGGAACTTAACGTTTGGAGTTAGGCCTGTTTAAGAAACATCTAAGTGCCAAAAAGGTAGCCAAAATGACCAAATAACCACTGGATACATTAAGGTTTGACACCCGAACACTCCCTCATTGCTCACTAACCCCGTCTCACCCCACAAAATATCTGAATGAAACAGTAAATACCTGTCTTTAGACCAGCAACACTTGGTATGGGAAAGCCTAGTAGAGCTGGGCTAGTGTGTCATAGAGAAGAGGACCCAGGACCATAAGTCACTCTAACTACAACATCTATGGTGTTAAGTATAAGCCCATAAAAACCCACCAAAACCCTACTATTCTGCCATATACTTACCACCTATAGTCATAAGGGCAACTGGGGTGGTAGACAGGCAGGTATAGTAGGTTTAGGGGGAGCTTTGGAGGGCTCAGCATAAATTATAAGGGGTATATGGTAGAGATGTATATACATATGACACTCTTTATATGAGGTTTACAGCAGTGCCCTCTTCAATCAGCATCTGTCCCCTTCCTTTCCCTCCAATCCAATTCCATCCAGTATCATTCCCCCTTATGTTTCTCTCCCCTTTCCCTGCACATCAATTACATCAGCACTACCTTTCCATACCACCCTGCCCCCTTTCTCTCCCTGCACCACTCTTTCATTCCAGCAGTCCTGCTCCTTTTTCACGATGACTGTAGTTGCTGGCTGCTGGTCCACCTCACTCCGACGTACTAGCTCTGGCGCAGAGTCGGCAGCCACGTGCTGGAAGGTCCCACAATAACTCCAGGCTTTGCACCGAAAGAAGTAAATTACGACGGAGGGGGTTGACCTGGCAGATGCAGGGAGTTGCGTCTGCCAGGTCCACCCCCTCCGACATAACTTACTTCTTCTGGAGCAAAGCCGGCAGACAAGTCATCGGGGGACCTTCCTGCACCTCAGCGTAGCTGCCGACTCTGCTCTAGAGCAGTGTTTTTCAACCTTTTTACACCCGTGGACTGACAGAAATAAATTTTTGTCCGATCTCGCCAGCCCTGCAGGAAACTTTTGCCCAATCTCGCCATCCCTGCACAGAACGGCAGGAAATTTCTGCGGACCGGCACCGTGTTCTTCAACGGCACAGTGTTCTTCAACTGCCGGTCTATGGACTGGCAGTTGAAGAACACTGGTCTAGTCTCAGAGTGAAAGGTTTTCCTTCTCTCCCTAATCAAGGCCAGCTGGGCTCAGGTTACAGAGAGCCAGCACATAAACATAGCTTTGCTTCACTTCCCCTCATGGACTAACCTCCATTCCCTCTGGGTTATAGTCAACTTCCAGAAGCAGTTCGGTGGTGTCCATTGCCTCAGCCTTCTCAGAAGCTGGGGTCAGGCTTGGGAAGTCCTCTGCCATCTCTACGTCCTCGCTACTGTGGAGTTGAGGAGAGGTCAGTGTTTGTTAAAGGAACTGTATCTTGGATAGTGTGAAGCCTCTGTGTGAAAGCCTCAGTAAAGCTAACAGCTTATCTAATATCCTGCTGTGCTCCATCGGCTGGGAAGCTCAGCTGATGCTAATGAGCCTAGTAGTCTGTTCTGGAAACTGGACACTTTACCCAGCAAGGTTAGCTGAGAAGCTTGGAACTTTATTTCTAAAGTTTGCTACTTCTCTTTCCTGCTTTGTTATGCAGTTTGTTTTCATTGTTTGGAAGTTTATTTTCATGGCATTTCTGTTTATTTGAACCCTGGTGAAGAGGACTATCTTTAAAGCAGAGAAAGTCCAGGGAACTGGAATTGTATGCCATACTTGGTTCTAAAGCCATTCTGACAACTGTATGCTATTTTGCTATTTTTGTTTTATGCTTAATTTTTGCATTCCATGAGGGTGACTGAAAGTATTCAGACCCCCTGATCAATAAAGCCTAAGAATGAGAATTTGAACATACCTGAGTTGTGTCTCCCTTTTTATTGGCAAAGTATCTCAGTGTGGCCTGGCAGACTAGGCAGGAGCCTAGGTCTGTTTAACCTGAAAAGCCTTCCTCTTTCCTGAGGAAGCCACACCGACAGGTCAGGATTCGGCACAGCTAAGTCGCCTGCCGGTCAGAGCAGGGGATAGCTGTATGACAATGTATGTGGGTTCAGTAGATATTTTTGGGGTTTTGAGGTGTTCACACTTTTTACCAAAGTATACAAATTAGTGTGTGATATGGGCCTGGGTCCCTTTCTCCACTGTCTATTGCATTGACCACTAGGCTATTCGAGGGACCTGCTTGCTGCTAAGAGAAGGAATGGTCATTACTGTATATCTGCAGCTGTCATAGAGCCTGGCATGTACTCTCATTTTCATCTCTTAGGGGGTTGGGAGGGTGTCAGTCACCACTAGGGCATTAAGGAAGGGGGAGGGGGGTAATGCCTTTATCCCTCCAGTGATCATTTGGTCAGTTTGTTTTTCACTTATTGTTATTAAAACAGGTCTAGCACAAAACATTCAATTTTTTTGTCCTGGATGTTTTTAAAAGATTTCATTATTGCACAAAAAAAAAAAGTCCAAATTGTAAACCCACCCTATTCCCATCCAGAACATGCTTCCTTGAAATTTAGATGAACTGCAGAGAAAAATGTCTTTAAAATGGGTTTAAAAAATAACAATTTGAGCATATTTTTTTTTTTGGGGGGGGGGGGGGGAAAGCTGTCACTTTGTGCCATTTTTTTTTTTTTTTTTAGTGTTTCTGTTTTGAAAATGAACCCCATTATTTCCAGAGTAGTACTAGACATCCATATGCAGTACACATAAGAGTCTCTCCTCTTTGAAGCTTTATAATCAAGAGTAGACACACAGACAAAACAAGAGGTAGCATGAAGAAAAAAAATCTTGCTCCTTATCCCTGCTGGAAAACCCATTCATTAGACTTATCTTCCTCATTTCCTGTCCTTCTCAGGGTATTCACAATAGAGCATCCTAGAAAGGTAAGATGAAAATGATTTCATAGTACATACAAAAATGTTATGAGATATATTTAATGTGCATAAAGTTAAGTAGCTTCTATATTGGTGCTATATTACTCTGATTTCCAGCTGCAGGATGAAAACTTGGCAATATATACAATAGTTTAACTCCAGCTTACATGCAATTCTTTAGACAAACTGAAGGGCAATCATTTTTACCTTAGGTACATTTTGTTTGTCTGCTAGTCTTTTCCCTGTGAATTTGTACAAAAACTGTAATTTTTCCAATACATATTTTTCCATTCCTGTATGTATATTATTATGAGATTTCTGTAAAAGAAATAACATTTGCTTCCTGTCCTTTTAAAGCATTTATTTTATCTAAATGGTACTCTGCTATCAGTTGATTTTATACATGACTTGAAACTTTTATAAACATCATTTCTGAAAATCATTTTTAAGCAAAATCAATTGGAGTGTCATTTTTGTATGGCAGTATCAACCTTACAAGTTGCCATGGGAACATGGCCTAAAGAACCTCTATTCTTTTTCAAGCTGTTTAACTATTTAAATTGCTTTGAATTCTCTGCAGGAGTTACTGAAGTTAAAAGAGGCAGTTCTAGTGCAAAGTCCTTTGAAGATATACAGCTGCTTTTAATACAGTGTGGTGATAATATTTAAAGGAATTTTATGAGGGTAAATGGGTGCTTACTTGTGGAAAATCTCTTTTTAAAATACCCAAATACCCGTCCATAGTGCTTGTATTTTTCCCGCTGGGGAAAATAGCAGTACTAGGGTTGCAAATAGGAAGGGGCTCATAAAGCACGTAGGGGATTTCTGTTTGAAGATCTGCATGAGAAATTTGCCCTTCCCATTTAATTGGATTAAGAAAAAAACCCTTGCCTTTCATCCAGACTTTCACCAGAATAACTAGCAACTACCATACAAAATATTTATATGTAAAATATTCTGCATATATTTTATATTTATAAATGTTAGAACAATAAGGATATACAGTATTTAGTTTATTCAAAAATATAGGGGTGATGTTCAAAAGCTTTATGCTGTCAACAGCAAGTATTGACCATGTCAAGGGGCATTTTTGATATGACATCCAAATCCAATTTTGGACGTTTTGCAAAAAAAGTCCCACAATCCAGTGCTAAACATGAACATTTTCAAACCTGAAAAATGTCCATCTTTTTAGTTCAAAAACTAACCTCTTTTGCTCAGTGTGCCTTTCTTTAAGGACCAGTTTCAAAGAAAAAAACATTAAAAGCGACAAGGCACCAAAGCAAGGCATTGGGGCATTTGGTGACAAGAAATCTTACTAGACTGACCACACAGACATCCCAGCAAAGTGTTGGGGCAGCATAGGGGGCACTGCTGTGAACTTCACATAAAAAGTCCCAGGTACACATCACTTCATAATCCCATTATATTGTACAGTGGGCTCACCAGAAAAAAGCAAAAAGTATACTGTTCCCAACTGTGGCAAGGTCTGGACACACTCCTCAAAAGTTGGGGAGTTGACACTGCGGGACCTTACCTGCATCAAACACCAGTCTCACTTGGAAGAAGGTTTTCAGGCAACTCAGCTGCTGCCAGCCCTACAAGTCCTTGTCTCTATGAAAGAAGCTCAGAAACAATCCTCAATTAGCACTGTTCTTCCTCCCAGAGGTCTTTTCTTCCTAAGTTTATTGACTTCATTACAGTCCACTGTTTCCTGTCAAAAATCCTATTGACTCTTGAGGAGGCTTCCTCATGAATTCCACCAGTTCACTCGTTTGCTTGTTCTCTGGAGAACACTGGAGAACAAGGTTAGTCCAATAGTCTGCTTAGCTTCATTAACATATGCAAATGATCGCAACTGACTTTACACCCTGCTTCCTGCAAACTTCCTCTAAGACAGACTTGGGGGGGGAGGTTCTTTTTAATTATGTCTCCTCACCCTGGATGGCAAACTCTCCATAACATTTTGCTTCCATGTCATCCTCTACCTCCAGCTCATAATCAAAAGGAAATTCCAACAAATGATCTAGCACTCTTAACTTCCCCCAACACGGTTGCATTTCTACTACAACACTCTAACATGGCTAAATAGAATTTTATGTGAGAATCAATAAACATATATAAACACTTCTATTTCTCACATATATCACTGCTTATGACTTGATGGTTTTCTATGGACTATTTTCAGTCTAAATATTTGATTCTGAAAACATTTAGGGCTCCTTTTACTAATGTGCGCTAGCGTTTTTAGCGCAAGTAGGAAATTACCACGCGCTACGCTTCTAGAACTAACGCCAGCTCAATGAATTCTGGGATTTCCTTTCATGTCCTTCCTCCTCTTTCTCTTCTAGCCAAACTGCTTTTATACAGTGCTTGAGAAGCTTCTAGATCACTCCACTCTGGGACACACCCTTTTTTCCCCAGCTCACTAGAGCTCTAAAGAACCAGCCCCTAAGCCTCCTGGGAATTGTATTTCCACATCATTACATTACAATTTGTATTCCGCCAAAGCCCTTATGAGTTCATGGCGGATCACAATAAACTAATTACTGGAAAAAGACCCGGTTAATCATAGTGCAATGCCAATAAATTCCTTAAAATACAATAAAACACAAATCATAATCAATTTCAAGATAGAAATTTCTTAAATAAAAATGTTTTAAGAAGCTTCCTAAAAACCATATAACGAACTTCTGATCTAATTAAAAACAGTAAATCATTCCAGATTAGAGGTGCTTGATAATAAAAAGATGCATTTCATTGCGTAAGTGACCTAGTTTGTTTTGGGGAGGGAAATTTAAGATATAACTGCTTCCTTAAAGCATGTCCTGATCTACCTACAGATAAGGAGACTAATTCCAGCAGATATGATGGTCCTTGACCATATAAAAAATATTAAAAGCATACCGCTCTTTAAAATATGTTTTTGTAGACCATTCCCATTTAGTTATTTTTCTCTCTCTAAAACACTTGGGGAATGAAGTTGTAACAGCTCCTGTATAAATTAAACACGCCTTTTGCTGCAGCAGCAGCAGATATATATATCTTTATTATATTATTATGACTTAGTAATTACTCTTTTCTTACTTCTTGGATCACTTATGAGGACTTGAGTGTATTAAGAAATGTTTTTCTTATCTTGATGATTTTTGTTTGAAATCTTATTTCTGTACAAGATGTTTAAGCTTGGAAAATAATTTTTAATAAAGAAAAAAAGATTTATATATATATATATATATATATATATATATATATATATATATATATATATATATATATTAAAAGCAATCACACAAAGCTTAAAAATGTATCCTTGTGTGTATTGTGAGCATTGAGAAAGTCCAGCAGAAGTCAGTGCCAGACATAAAACTGAGCGGATGTGCACAGATCCCTACACAGCATAGGCCTAGTGCATCACTCAGGCTAAAACACAGGGAGAACAGATTGCCTAAGAGTACTGATTAGACTGGCATTAAGCAACCATCTTTACCTGTTTATCATTTTCCAGAACTAAATCTAAGCTCACTACAGTATCAGGGACAAAAACTCTAGGTAAAACATGTCAGGAAAGGATAAACTCCAAAACCAAAGCAGCTGCACTGAATGATAGGCAGATATTTGGATCAGACCAGGTCAGAGCATGAGGAAGCACCCTGCCAACCAGGGGAAGAGTCACACCTGGGGCTGGTCTTGAGTATTCCACTGCAGGGAAAGAAAAGGGAGATTCCTTTAGCAGTAAAGGAGAGCAGCATCAGGGAACAACCCATAGCCAAGCCAAAAGGGAGCAGGAGTGCTAACATAGTTTCAAGGAAGTAGCAGAATCTTATTGAACCTGAAGCCCAGGTAGACCCTTTTGATGGAGAAATGCGATGGGAAGAATTGTATGGGGGTTCTGAGTTTGAGGAAGCCATGGAAATAGAGGAAGGTTTGAGCTTGTGTGAAATTGATAATGAAGATTTAGCTGCTAATAAGGTAGTAGAAATGGGCACTGCTTAACTGGCTAATGCACTACTCTAACAAAGTGAAGTGAAGCTAAATGTTATATACATAGTAACATAGTAGATAACGGCAGATAAAGACCCTAAAGGTCCATCCAGTCTGCCCAACCTTACTCTCTCTTTAAATTACTGATTTAATTTAAATCTTCCTTCTTAGCTCTTTCTGGGCCAGAACCCAAAGCTCTGCCCAGTACTGTGCTTAGGTTCTATCTACTGAAGTCTCCATCAAAGCTCACTCCTGCCCATCTAAAATATCATAGCTTTTGAAGCCCTCCCCAGCCCATCCTCAACCAAATGGCCATATTTGGATACAGACCATGCAAGTCTGCCCATTATTTTCTGATTTGAGATCCTCTGTGTTCATCCCATGCTTTTTTCAACTCTGTCACTGTTTTCCTCTCTACCACCTCCCTCGGGAGTGCATTCCAGGCATCAACCATGCTCTCCGTAAAGAACAATTTCCTTACATTACTCTTGAGTCTACCACCCCTTAAACCTGAGAGCTTGGTGTTTATTGAGGACAGGAACTGAAGACGACTGAAGAGGAATTATTGTTTGGGTTTTTCATAATGAAATGCTAAGCCTGTCTCAAACTGTTGGTTGCCAGTACCACAGAAAAGAGTGAGGCAATTAAGTAATTAAGGGGTCAGAAGTAAGCCTATGGGGCTCATAATTAAAAAAAAAACCATCCAAACAATGGTCTAAGTCAGTACTTGGACGATCAAAAAGACAGATCGTCCAAGTACCGATAATCAAAACTGGTTTTAGACGTACGGTATCTAAAACCAGCTTAGGCCCAGAGTGAAAAGGTGCATTTTTGGAGGAGTGGATAGGGCGGGAGGTGGGCCAACCTATACTTAGTAGTCTGTCAACCATAATCAAAAAATTTTGACAGGTTGCCAGACAGAACTTATATGTTTTGACTTATATGTTTTGACAGGTATAAGTTCCGAATCAGGCCATTGAGATGATTGCAGCTGCCGCGATCAGCTCAGCTACCCAGGCAACCCGACCCCAGCACCGGCAATGATCGCAGCAGGAGAGATGCCCAATCTCTCCTGCCACGATCCCCCACAACCCCCCTCCCCCCCCCGAATCTTCCCTGGCAGGAGAGATGCCCAATCTCTCCTGTCGGACACAACCCCACCCCCCCCAAACACCAACGTGATCACCAGCAGGAGGGTGCCCAATCTCTCCTGCCAGACACAATCCCCCCACCCACGAACACCCGCACGATCACCGGCTGGAGGTTGCCCAATCCCTTCTGCCAGATGCAACCTCCCACCCTCAAACCCCTTTCCCCAGAACCCTCCTGCCAGACCATGCACGACCCCCCTCCACCCCTACCCCCCTCTAACCTGGGGAGATGGCCAGCTGGCTGGGTCCTCCTTTTGTCTGGCAAGACCACCTTCCTCTAAATGGGATGAACCGGGGAGGGGCCTAGGGCTTGACTGGCCCAGGCGCCTAAGGTGATCGTGTGGGTGATCGGGGGTGGGGGGGGTTGTGTCCAGCAGGAGGGATTAGGCATCCTCCTGCTGGTGATCACACGGGTGTTCGGAATTGGGGGATTGTATCCGGAAGGAGAGATTGGGCATCTCACTTGCCGGGGAAGATTCTGGGGTTCACGGGTGATCGCAGCAGGAGAGATTTTGTATCTCTCCTGCCAGGGAAGATTCAGGGGGGTCGCGGGGGATTGTGGCAGGAGAGATTTTGCATCTCTCCTGCCGCAATCATTGCAGGGTTCTGTAACCGGCATTGTTTATGACAGATGCCGGTTACAGAATCCTGCTTTTAGGTGAATGACTGGCCCCTCCTTCGCCTAAAAGGTCTTGTTTTGGTCGTTTGGGATTTGGGTCATTTTTTGGTCGGGAATGTGTTGTAAGGATACATTTAGTGGCAGTCTGGGCGATTAAACTGATGAACATAGAGGTAGGCCATTCTCAAAAATACCTCTCATTTTGGACTTTTTTTGGAGAATGGACATTTCCCTGCTGCCTACTTTATGTGCCTAGGGACTTAGACCGAAAGGGGACTTAGACTTTTTTTTTAAATTATACCTCTCTATGCTTGTGATAGAAGAAAGAAAAGACTGACTGGGGACAAGTTTTTCCAAGCTTGCTATAACAGAACAATAATTGTTTCTTTCATGATCAGGAACTTTGTCTTAGGTATGATATATGGCTGAATAATAATTTTTTTTTATTGCTAAAAGCCTCTATAACAAAAAGTTAATATTTCTCAATAAAGAAGTCATGAGCTTTTAGTTAGACAAATTATTTTGCAAGTGTAGGAGTAGATAGATAAAGTAAAAGCAGCACAAAGAACAATAAACAAGAGGTGGGAGGAAACATGGAGGAGGAAGGACAGATAATACTCTTTGAAAGAAGATGAAAGATATTTAAAGTTATTCTCATTACCCAAAATTATAGTACTTTAATTGATAGACAATACTGACCATAAAGGTGCTTGATTTTGCTATGATGGCCTCATGAATGAGCTTTCTACCACTGAAAATGGCATATCTTCAGCTGAAATTTATGCTACTGTATTTCATCAATCAACATTAAATATTATAATATAATAAACAATGAATTATGCATAACACTTACACAATAGATAAATTTTTAGATGTCATTCATGTGGCAAAACAGACTCATCCTGAACCCCCAAGCTGAAACATATATCCCCAGTGGTGCAGGCCCCAAGCTCAACCCTAGGCAGAGGCAGGGTGCCACTATTTTGGAAAAAGGCTGGCCCTGAGGTGGGAAGGGGTAGGCAACCCTCCCTCAGTGAAAAAGGTTTATAAGAAGGGGGTCTGGGAGGTAGGTTGTTGAGTTGGGGCCTGGCCACTGGACCACTAACAGCCTCTTTTATAAAGCTGCGCTAGAGGCTGTGCTGCGCTAATGGCCCCGAAGCCCATAGAGATTTAAAGGGCATCAGGGCTGTTGCCGCGTGGCTTTGTAAAAGAGGCCGTAAGGATATTTTATTTAGCTTGGTGGGGGATGAGGAGGAGAGGGATTTTTTTTTGGGGGGGGAGGGACAAGTGGGTCCTCTGGACATGTGCACAAGAGCTGTGTCTACTGTGCAGCTCTTGTGGGGGATCCCCCAGGAAGTTCCAACCCCTTTAGCAACCACAGCTCGGTACTAACAGCATGCATATAATTTGCATGTTGTTATTGTTGAGCACTTGTCACTAAGAAAAGATTGGTATTTCTCTAGTTAGTTGAGGAACAGTACTGGAGTTTTGTGTATCTACCCCCAAACTGCTTTTTGACTTCCTATTTATTTAATTTGCACCTGATACACTGCCTACACAAAAAAACCCTCTAAACTGTTTATATTTTTTTAAAGCAATAAAAACAACGTTTAGAGGCCCTTTAACTAAAGTGCAGTAGTTTTTACACTTATCGTATATTTGATGCACAAAATGAATGTGTGCTAAGTTCAAAGCCTGTGCAATAAATGCAGGAGGACTACCCAGCATTTAGCACACAAGGCACACGGTTAATACACAGCCACCACGTTATGAGCCTGGGTTATTAGCAAGGGCCCTCATGTCGGAATACAGGAATCCTGAATGAGGCATGGGGTTTCGTGTAAGGGGGATCGTGTAAGGCATGGGATTTCGTGTAAGGGGATCAGGATTGAGTGATCGGGGTATAGGATCTGGAAGGAGCAGGCCAGAATTGAGTGTTTGGGATGTCAGAGCCTGAAAGAGATCTGCTGTTAGGAACACATTTTGATGATGGCACCAGACTTGATGGGAGCAACTGGGCATTGTTCCTACCTGAAGAAGCCTTGTTTAGCATGATATGATTAATTTTTCTGAATCTAAGAATTATTTTAAAAAATATGGCTTAAACTCAGCTCTGAAAGAATCTGCCCCCCTCTGCCTTCAGACCATTAAAAGCCTAAAACAAAAGGGGACAGATGTACTAAAGCCAGTGATCGTTGCTAAACCTATTTTAACAGCTTTAGCGACGATCACATTTGCAGACCCAATGAAGAAAATGGCTCATCACCTGGTTTTCTGTACGATCACTCATTCCCCAATCCAAGCATGCAAATAAGCTAATTAATGTTAAAATGCCATGTAAACTAGTAGAGCGAATGATGCTCTAACATGGCTTCCTGATGCACTAGAAAAAAGTGATCGCTTTCAGTGATCCAAAAAAAGCGATTGGTCAAGACCAGTCACTTACCTCTCTAACCTTCAATGGGCACAGATGCTGTGCATTTTACACATGCACAATATCTGTCCCATTGGGAAAAAAAAACCTCACACACTCTGCCAATGACGGCCCTCCCTCCCCAACGAATACACTGCAAACCAGCACCCTCATGCCAGCAAAAATGCCAGGAGGAATGACACTTCGTCCTACCATTCCTAACCCCCCCAAAAAGAAAATTGGCAGGAGGGATGCCCACTCCCTCCTGCCACCAATAGCCTGCTCCTGTATCAAGTGCCACCCAAACATCCTCTACCGTCCCCCTTCTCCCCCCCAAAAAAGGCCACTTCTTTCTGTCACTGGAGATCCTACGCCATCTCCCGCCACCCCTTGAACCCCCCCCATACTTTTCTAGAGACATTGGAGCAGGACTGAAGCTCAGTTTGTCGCGCTCGTAGGCCCATTGCTCCAAAATGGCCTTTCCCTCCCTGGTGCATCATGTGATGCACAGGGAGGGGCCTAAGGCCCTGATTGGTTCAGACACCTAGGTTCCTGCCCCTTGGGAGTGGCCTTAGATGCCTGAGCTTATCAGGGTCTTAATCTCCTCCCTCTATATCCTGGGATAAAAGGAGGAGGAGTCTAAGGCCCTGATTGGCTTGACTGAGCCAATCAAGACCTTAGACTCCTCCCTTTTGTATCACATGGACATCTCTATGGCTATTTTGTAACATGGATGCTCCTAGACTGCCACAAAGATGTTCATGCCCCTTGTTTTGCCCTGTTCAAAATTTGGACTTTTGTTTGTAAAATGGCAGTATGCTTACCTTGTATTGTTTCAACTGTTAGTCTTATTTGTTTGAGAAACTGTAATTAGTGTGTCATATTTCTATGAGAAGAAAAAAGAAGAGCATTACGTAATTCATTTGCTATATTCAATACCTGAGACTAGGGTTTCCAGATTTTCTTGGAGGAAAATCCGGACCCATGGCCATGCCCCAGGCCCACCCAGTCCCACCCATGTCCTGCCCCATCCCGCCCTTGCCCCACCCCCTTAATCTGTTTGTGCTTCGGGGCAGCATCTGCGCATGCACTGATATGACACAATGAGGTTGTGCACATACCAGGATTCGACACAAAGACATTGCATGCATGCGTGGATGCGATGCGATGACATCGCGCGTGTACACACGAGATCACCGCGTTGCATCCGTGCATTCATGGATGCCGTCACGACGTCGGAAGCTTTTCAAAACCCGGACAAAGTGCCGGGTTTTGCAATGCCGCCGGAGCCCCGGACATGTCCTCAAAAGGAGAACATGTCCAGGGAAATCCAGATATCTGGTAACCCTACCTGAGACTATTCAAGCAGCAAAAGAATCTTTTTTTTTTTTTTTTACTTCAACTTTATTTCAATCAGCTGTCAAAAGTCAAACAATACCTGTTGGGCTGTCTTTTATTTCTATTCATGTTGCATTTTAAGTAATTGTTCTCTGAAGGTATGAGTGACACCTAAGCCCATTATGTTCAATTACCCTTTTGATGCAATGATGATAGTTAGAACTGCCCAGTGATCCATGTCTAGCTGTTGCCTCTTCAAGTGTCAATAGCCATTCCTACTAGCCTGCCTTCCTGTCATACTGTGTCTTGTTATACATAAGGCAACACATTGAAGAGGAGAAGAGATTGACAAGGGCAGGAAAGGGAAAAAGAGCTGAGGAACCGGGGTTTTTCATTACTGGGCCTATCTACTAAACTGCACTAGGGAAAGGGGAAGGGAATTATATGCTGCATTTTTGTAGTGTTACAACCACACTCAAAGCTGTTTACATACAGATACTTCAAGTATTTTCCCTATCTGTCCTGGTGGGCTCACAGTCTATCTAATGTACCTGGGGCAGTGGAGGATTAAAGGGCAAATTCTATAAGAAGCGCCCAAAAGTTAGGCACCGAATTAAGCATCATTCAGCGCGATACAAGTAAAATTGGGTGCTGTTTAGTGAATCGCGCTGTGGCACCTATTTTGGAGACGCCCAATAGATAGGCCAGCTCTAGGCACAACTAAAAGTTAGGCGCCCATGCGAGCGCTAAAGCATGCTTAAGAGCAGCGATTCTGTAACAAGGCACCTAACACGAAGCCACGCCCATGCCTAACATGCATAGCACCTATTTTTTTGAAGGCCGCTTAAATTTTTAGAGGCGCTTTGTTACAGAATCGCTCTTTCTTGATAGGCAATTAGTAATCAATTACTTTCCTAAATGAGTGAAATATGTGGTGGCCATGTTAGTCCACTCTTCAAGGTTATATGTAGAAATATAACAAAAACATAAAGGAAAAAAATAATACCTTTTTTATTGGACTAACTTAGGGCTCCTTTTACAAAGGTGCATTAGGGCCTTAACATGTGGAATAGTGCGCATTAAAATGCCCCACGCGCTAGCCGCTACTGCCTCCTCTTGAGCAGGCGGTAGTTTTTCGGGTAGCGCGCATTATAGTACGCGCTAATCCGGTGCATGCGCTAAAAATGCTAGCGCACCTTTGTAAAAGGAGCCCTTAAAATAGTTTATGATTAGCTTCCAAAGGTAACCCCTTCTTCCTGAGATCAGAAATAAGTGAATGTTTGCAAAATCAGTATATATAAGGGATACATGAACACATTTCAGTGGGAGTTGGAGACAAAGAGATAAAAAACAATTTGAATTTCTTTAGAAACTGCAGGTTGGAGTTGCTGCTTCCATCACTGAAGAGCCATAAGTATGGAGGGGGGGGAACTGAAGGCACACGCCTGATGGGGGAAGGAATGGGAAGGAAAAGGGGGGTGCAGAGAAGAGGACAGGTGCCAACGCCCAGGGTGGACTGTTATTTCTAGATTGGATTATTGCAATTCATGACTTATTGGTCTTCCGCAATACCAACTGCATCGACTCCAGCTAGTACAGAATACTGCGTTCAGGCTTCTTTATAATCATTCAAATTCAAATAGAGAAACATGATGGCAGATAAAGGCCAAATGGCCCATCTAGTCTGCTCATCCACAGTAACCATTATCTCTTTCTCTCTCCGAGAGATCCCACGTGCATATCCTGCTTCTCAGACTTGAGCACAAGCTTCTGATCTATTTCAGGATACCATTCAAATATAACCTCACTTTTCAGATTCTGGACTCTGGTCTTCCTCTAATCTTATTTTCTCATTTGATTCCCTGTTCACCCAGGAGAAAGCTGCATTCCTTAAATCAATCCTGTCTATTCCATCCTTTAGGCACCTGTTTTAGGATATTTACAGAGACTCTCGTTTCTCTGTAATGGCCCCAACTCTCTGGAACTCCATCCCGTTATATCTGCGAACAGAAAAATCCCTGAAGTCATTTAAGTCTCACTTGAAGGCTTATTATTTCAAAATGGCATTTGAACCAAGTTCCTAATAGTTTGTCACTTTGCAACTTTTGCCATGACTTCTGACTAGGGAGTCTTTAGCTCTGCAATATTTTCTCATAATTCTGACTAGGGAGTTAATTTCCTTGTAACTTTTTCACATTACTTGTGATCAGGCAGTCACTATTTTACGCTTATCTTTACTTTTCTTTTTCTTTCTGTATCCTACCCTCTTGTTCCTATCCTGCTTGTTTTTCCCTTAAAATATTGTAAACCTTTCTTGCCCTTTTTGTCCTTATGTGTCTAGTTTGGTTAATTTGTTCGTGTGCATTCCCCTTATTATGTTTTTATTTTAAATATTGCCTACTGTTTTTATTAATTGTACATCGCTTTGATTTGACTTTTTGTTAAAAATGGCGGTATATCAAATAAAATAAATGTAATAATAATAAATAACTATACTGTCTTCCCCCCCAACCCCACCAATACCAGTTGGTTTGATTTAATAGGACTGTTCTTATTTCCTTATAACTAGATGCCCGATTTTTGCTGTCATCAGTTAAACATGTAAATATCATCATACAATACCAGTGTAAGTCAGCACAAATATGTCTACATTTAGTGCTAAAATTTAAATTAGGTCTATGGCACATGTGTCAAACAAGGCTCGTGGGCTGAATCCGGCACGCCTGGCTGCTTTATGAGGCCCACGACATGGGTCCCAGAACTTCACCTTCTCATGGCCAAGCATGTCTTCCCTCCTGATCTGGTCCAATGTCACCGTCACACTGAAAAATCTGCCAGCCTTGGCAATGATTCAGCAACGTTGTACGCGGCTCCCCTTTCTGCTTTTCGTCTGCCGTGGTCCACCCGGGCAGAAACAGGAAGCTGCATCCTTGGAGACAGACCACGGCAGATGGAAAGCAGGAAGGGGAGACAAAGACAAAGTTGCTGAATCACTGCCGAAGCTGGCAGATTTTTCAGCATGACAGCGACATCGGACCGGTGCGGGAGGGAAGACATGCTGGGCCGTGAGAAGGGAAAGTTTCAGGATCACTGCCGGGGGCCACTTTTTCAGCGTGATGACGATATCGGACCGTGCGAATAGAAGGGGCAGGACCTGCTGTGCTGAGGAAACCTCCTGGACTAACTGGTTCTTTGTTTTAGGTTTTGTTTTTTTAAAGTAGGAAGGGGGAGGGTATTAAAAGCAGTGCTAGATTGGGTGTGGAGGGTGAGCTTATAGTGCCAGAAACAGAGGACAGAGAGAGATAGAGAGAGAGAGAGAGAGATGATAGGCAATGTTCTGAAGGGAGAAAACTTGGACCTGGGGTGGTGTGGAGGAAGAGGGAAAGAGATACTTGAAGGGAGAACTGTTGAGAAGAGAAAGAGAGAAATGGTGGACCTAGGGATAGAAGAGAGGGAGAAATACTAGGCCTGAGGGTGGAAGGGAGAGAGAGATGCAGCATCTCTTTTTTTTTTTTTTTTCCTTCCATCTCATTGTTCAGCATCAAGGGGGAAGGGAAGAAGAACAACAGAAAAGAGAGGGAGCAAAATGCTGGACTACAGGGAGAGAGGAGAGATGTGGTAAAGGGGAGGAGATAGAAGGAAATAGGAGGCAGGGAAAGGAGTGTGATGGGAAATGGGGAAAGCTAGGGACTAAGATGAGATGGAGAACTGAGAGGTAGCCAGCCAAAAATTTAAAAAGAAGGGTGAGAAAGAGGGCAAGATTTGAGTGGACAGAGGCAAAAAAGAAAAGAACAAATTAAGAAAGCTGAATGGAAAAAAAATCAATACGTTGGAGACAGGCAGAAGGGGGGAATGGAGCAAGTGAGAAGAGGAGAAAAAATGGACAGCAGACATTGGAAAGAAAATTAGTAGAAGATATACAAAAAGCAGAAAGAGAAACTGAGACCAAGATGATGGAAAAACAAAATAACCAGAAAACAAAAGGAAGACAAAATCATTTTATTTTCTATTTTGTGATTACAATATGTCAGATTTGAAATGTGTATCCTGTCAGAGTTGGTGTTAGACAGCAAGCGTGAACTAGGACTTAAATGAGAGAGGAAAAGTCTTTTTTATTTATTTTGTTTACCCCACAGAACCGGTGTGGGATTGGAGAGGTTGTAACCCTATACTTTTCTACTAAGACTAAGGAGTCCTTTTATTAAGGTGCGCTAACCAATTTTGCATGCGCTAAATCCTAAGATGCCCATAGGAATATAATGGATGCCTTAGTATTTAGCATGTGCTAATCTTTAGTGTGCTCTAAATTGTTTAGCGCACCTTAATAAAAAGACCCTAAGTATCTTAATAAAAAATCTGGCCCGCAACTTAGCCTGGTTTTTAGATTTCGGCCCCTTATGTGATTGAGTTTGACACCCCTGGTCTATGGCTATGAGCATGACACACATAACAGAGACTACAATATAGAGTATGGACAGGGTACACAATTATAAAATACTATAATTTATGCTCATGATTCAGCAATTTAGACATATTATTTTAGTTGCAAAAGGCACCTGTAACCACCTAAGTATAGGCACATTGTTCTTGAATTGCCCTTTCTTCATTTTTTTTAGCTGCCCTAACAAAGTCTGTATATACATTCAAAATGTGTATTTCTTAGTATCTAGGCAGCATGTCATATGTCTTTTCTGGGTTAATTTTGAATGTACAATTACAGCAGCAGGATAAAAATTTGAAGCAGAGGAAGCTACCAATACAGCTCATGCTCTTGCACTAGCAGATGAGAGAATAGAAAGCGGTGATAGTCCTTCATCTTGCCTCAGCAGGCTTTCTGCCTCTGGCAGTAGCAGCATCACATTCTTAGTGATAAGCAAGACAGGTTTGTCATAGGAAAATCAGACATCTGCCTAAGGCATATATGTTTAGGAAGGGACCACTCAGACGTGCCAATTTAATGACTCCCAAGTCAGATATTTTTCCCTGGTAAGTCAGTTGTTGGCAGGAAGAATGGGGGGGTGGGGGGGAAGCAGCAAAGCCACTATTGCCTACAAAGGTCTGTCTAGTCTTCCCACCCCCTGTGTTTTGTCCTTCAGCTGATATGGAAGTGTCGAAGGTTGCTGAGAAATACAGCAGCACTAGTATCGAGGCAGACCCCCTGCCACAGTTTCTGTGCAGATCATCAAGAAGGGACACAAGAACTGTATCTATTCCTTACCCAGGTCTGAAGTCAGATTGACTTGGGTCTAGGCAATTATTTTAAATTAGCCAGTCATTGAGTTGAATGAAGACTATCTGTTCTATACGTTTTGCCAGGAAAGGAATGTTAGAGACTGGTTGGTAGTTTTAAGCTTTCCCTCATCAAGGGAGCTCTTTTTCAGTGTGTGTGTATGTGGGGGGGGGGGGGGGGGGAGCACACCATAGCTCTTTTTAGTGTTGTTGGCAGCAGCCCTTTCACAAGCGATAAGTTATGTAGAAAGATTTATGATCCACTAATCAGTTACATAAACAAATACGTGCCTGTTAGTTTCTATGGAAGACCGTAATATCTCATCCAGGTTCAGCTTTCTTTGCCTACTTACACAACATCGACCCAGGCTAATGAGAAATACTTTTATTATGAAAATAGAAAAATATAATTCACAAGCTAGCAGCAATAACTAATTATTGTTCACAAAATATTCGATTACATATATGAAACTCAGTACATAATTATCACAACACACTTGCTAGATAAATAAGTAAACTAAATCTTACACTCTATAATTCCTTATAATAATAATTCCTGATTAGCAGCAACTATTACAGATTATCACCAAGAGTAGATTCACTTCTCCTTATCCTGAACCACAATAGGATTCATTTATCTAACCCCAGCTGATAAGAAAATAGAATTCCGTATTCTCACCATCCAATTAGGCCTTGGCACAAAATCAGTTGAAAGGGAAGACGTCTTCTACTCAGCACTGAAGATAAGAATTATTTTGGTACCGGAACAAGAGTTTGTCAGCCACTGGAGAGCTGTAACTTAAATTGGCAGCAAAGGTTTCCTTTATGTGATATGAAAACCAGGTCTGGATAAAAGTCCTGTTCCTTCACTCCCTGGAAGAGAGCTAATCACAAGAGGTAACTTCTCAGGTCTTAATTATTATAAAAGAAGTGCATGGAGAACACCTATGATAAGATGCGAGCTCACCCACATCCTAGCATAGACTAAATTATAATTAGCACATTTAACTTGGATCTTGTCAGATGACTTCTCCGGACCAATCCAGAAACAGAACTTAGATGAATAGCCTTTCTGTATAGAGTCTCGTACAATCTGGGAAACAGAGGCGCCTTCGTTAGATAAGAAGTACAGGAGTAATTCCTCCCCCAAGGTTCACACAGGCTAAGCATGAAGGCATAGATGGATATCCTTGACTAGAATACAATTCTGGTACATACCCAGAATGCATCAGGCAGAAACAGCAAAGATGTATTCTTCTTTCTCTTCTTGCTAGGTTCAGGCTGGAATGATTTCTTGCAAATAATGGTTCAGGCTTGATGATGTCAGAGAGGCCTAACCTTCAGGTGCAAATAAGGAAACACCCTATAGTTATCAATTTTGGTGGCTCCTTCAATGATGCCTGTGCTCGCTTGCTGTACTGCCTTTGCTGGACAGGGATCAAGAGGGCACATTGTAGGCCATAGACCTTTCAGGATTTTTTCAAGAATTTCCTCGACAATTCTTATGTAATTCTTATGTAATGCTTACGACAATTCTTATGTAATGTTACAACTCTTGCAACCTCCTGACAAGTCGTGTAATCCACCTTGAACCGCAAGGTAATGGTGGAATAGAAATAACTAATGTAATGTAATGTAACGTGACTTAGTTGAATGAGTCCCAGATGACTGTGCACGGTGGGGGAGCGAGTATTAGCTTCATTACTTGGTGGAAGCTTTGATGGGACTGTCTATAGGTCTTGATGGAGATCTTTTTGACAAAATCATTGCACATTAGTTGTGACTGGGAGGGCTACCATAAACAGTTTCAAAAATATTTTTAAAATTTATTTAAAAATTTATATACCGTATATTACCTATACGGTTTCTATAGTAACAAGCATAAAATGTTACTTATAACAGCAATGAAATTCAATAAAATACATATAATACAAAGTCAGCATAATACTTATGAAGCACCTAATAAGCACAAATCAGAACATTCAATAACACAGGGCTCATTTTACTAAGCTGCGGTAGTATTTTTAGCACGCACTGCAGATTAGCGCGTGCTAACCCCCGCACTATGTGAAAAAACTAACGTGTGCATGTGTAGTTTTCAAACTCCTTTATGGAATATTTGACGCTTTGATTCCCCTTAGTTGGAATTCCTTTAGATCCTGCTATTCAAGAATTACAATTCACAAATTAGCATTTCCTTCTCTGAAAGGTATTAAAAGCACTGGGAAGCTTAGCAAATCTTTTACTTTTAAATTGGTGAGAATTTGGAATGGACTTCCAGATTCTCTAAGACTGGTAGATCAATTATTTCAATTTCAAAAAAGTTTAAAAACCTGGTTGTTTTCACAATAGTTAATTTGATTTTAGCTGTCGTGTAGTAATTTTAAGCAATTCAACATACTTTTTTCCAACTTTTCTATCCATCTAATCTAACCAATTTCTGTTTTTATCCCACAGTTTTTACTTGTTATGTTTCATTTTTTAACGAACTGTAAACCAAGTCGAGCTGCTTCTACCACCCCCTTCTACCACCAACTACACTGGCTGCCTTTCGAATCAAGAGTCATTTTTAAATTCGCATGCTTCTGCTACAAATCGGTAAATGGTTCTTCACCAAGCTACATCAACCCCCACTTTAACCTCTATCACATAAACAAGAAATCCCGTAGAACTCAACTGTTCGCCTTCCCCTCGCTTAAACTCTGTCACCTTAAAAGATTCATAGACAAAACCTTCGCCTACCAAGCAGCCAAGCTCAACCCATGGCTGGCCCAAATGATACTCGAGGCCCCCTCCTACCTCGACTTCAGAAAATCACTCAAAACCTATCTATTCAGCAAACAAGACCCCTAACGGCCCCTCCCTTGCATATTTACACTTCGCCCGCCCCTTCCTCCCCCCCCTTCTCTCCTCCCCCCTCATAATAGCTTCTCTTCCCTTTCCTCAACAAGCTCTCTCCATACTCTGTCAATTTCGGTTTTCCTGTTACATTGTTGTTAATTTCTTCAACAAGCTCTCTCCATACTCTGTCAATTTTGGTTTTCCTGTTACATTGTTGTTAATTTGTTTGTAAATCTGCGTGCAAACGTAGATCCTAAGCTAACTGATGTAAACCGCCTAGAACTCACCGGGTATGGCGGTATATAAAAATAAAATTATTATTATTATTAAAATGAAGATTAGATTAGATTAGCTCAATAGAGGCGTTAGCGTCTAGCACGCACTAAGCACACGTTAAAACCGCTAGCGCAGCTTAGTAAAAGGAGCCCATAGATATAAGGCTAATGCTTTTCTATAACACAGCCAAGGGGCCAAGTGAAGATATTAGATAGGGCCAAGATTCTATTGCTTTTCCTGAGATATGGAAGCAATAGAATCTAAGATCACAGAGTTGTAGACTTAGGAGTAATGTCAGGATGTTCTTTTTCTTGGAGAGGGTGGCAGATATCTGCAATTCCCTCTCAGGAGAGGTAGTGAAGAAGACAATGACAACAGCATTCAAAATGCATGGGATAAACATAAAGGATCCTTACATGGTAAAATAATGGAATCAAAAAATACATTTATCAGTGCTTAGACAGCAATTCCACTAGGAAGACCAAAACAAAAGAAACTGTGGAAAAGATGTTCTTGCTGCAGGCTTTTATTCTGTCTGTTTTGAAAATATAAAAACGATCCACATATGCATGAGGTGAAGAGGACCAAACACGGTCCGTGTTTCAACAAACACATCTTCCACATATGCATGAGGTGAAGGGGACCCAACACGGTCCGTGTTTCAACGAACACGTCTTCCACATATGCATGAGGTGAAGGGGGACCCAACACGGTCCGTGTTTCAACGAACACATCTTCCACATATGTATGAGGTGAAGGGGACCCAACACGGTCCGAGTTTCAACGAACACGTCTTCCACATATGTATGAGGTGAAGGGGACCCAACACGGTCCGAGTTTCAATGAACACGTCTTCCACATATGTATGAGGTGAAGGGGACCCAACACGGTCCGAGTTTCAATGAACACGTCTTCCACATATGTATGAGGTGAAGGGGACCCAACACGATCCGTGTTTCAACGAACACTTCTTCCACATATGCATGAGGTGAAAGGGACCCAACACGGTCCGTGTTTCAACCAACACGTCTTCCTTAGGGGCCCTAATGTTTGCAAGTGTGTAAAATGTACTGCAAAGTCTGTGACACACTTAGGCACCTGCACTTATGCCAGCTCTATGTAAGTGCAGATGCCTAAATGCTGGGCACACCTTATGCTTGTATTCTATAATACATAGAACCTATGCGCCTTGGTTCCATTTTAGTCTAGGCACTTACAATGCAACATTGAGTTGCCTATATGGATGCTCCTAGTTCTAGCATTGCCTCCATAGCAACTAAATTGATATGTATAAGTGGTGTGGAATTTTGATATCAATTAGCTAGCATTTATATTAAACAGTCTTAGAGATCTTAGTTGCTCATTTTGCAGGCGGCAACTGCAGAGTAACATTTACCTTAGATTAGTTCTGCATCAGTTACAGAAAATTCCATCTTTCTATATCATTCAAACCCGTAAGGGAATCAAACAATCCCCCTCTTTTGCTAAGGCGCGCTAACCAATTTAGTGTGCATTAAACGCTAACGCATCCATAGACTATAATGGACGCGTTAGTATTTAGCGCGTGCTAAATCGGCTAACGCACCTTAGTAAAAGAACCCCAATTTGACTAAAGAGGCCTCATTTTTCCAGAGGCCATCAGAGTACTTACATAAATAATTGAGTAATATTACAAGTTTCGGAGAACTGCATGCACTACAGGCCAACTCTAGTGACTTTTTGTGGAAAGTCACATAAATGAAAGCCCAGAGCTCAGGAAAGCATGAACGTCAACTGGGATTGTGACTGGATCTCCACTAAGGGGTCCTTTTACAAAGGCGCGGTAGCGGTTTAACGCGTGGAATACTGCGCGTTAAACCACCTGCCGCATTAGTACCTAACGCCTCCATTAGGATTTTAGGCTGCCGCGGGGATTAGCGCATGATGAAATGTCCAACGCGCTAACCCCCGTAGCGCGCCTTGATAAAAGGAGCCCTAAGTCTGAAAGCTATAATTCCAAGTCGCCCACAAATGTGTTTTACAGATATGATGTTTAAAGGAGACTATTAGTGTACAAGGGTTTGGTTGAAAATGCATCCACTGTGATGTCTGCAGGAGATTGAACCACATACAGTAAATCTTTATGCCTGTAAATAGCAGACCTTTATTATTATTAGCTGAGATCTGGGTCCCCAGCAAGAAAATGAGAGCAATTTGTTTCTCCTGTGTAGTAATATTCTGTTAGATGTGGTGTTCTCATTTTATGCAGTCTTATCCTGGAGTTTTGTGGCTCTCCACTCATGTATTCCACAACAAGGGCAAGAGTGAAATGCCAGATGGACAGATGGTGACAGCGTGAATCAGATTTATAGATGATTATTTGCTCATGTCCTAAATATCATGTTAGTAAAATGACAGGTAATGTTCAAAGCATGTGTATTTGAAATCTCAGCTGCTTTCAGAATTGATGTACCGGGACCTTATTTGGCTGCCTATTGACTAGATAATTTGCTTCTCTGTTATTGTAATAATGATCAAAAAGTGGAAAAGATTTATGGACTGGGATTCAATTTAATAACAATATTCCATAAAAGCCTATCAGAGGTGGAAAAAGAACACTAATGTTATTTTGTTTTTGTATATCTTATTGGCTTTTATGGAAAATTGTTATAAAATTGAATCCCAGTCCATAAATCATTTCCACTTTTTGATCATTATTATTGGTTTTTCCATGGAACTTTTTTCTCCTTGGTGTATTACATACCTTCTTTGTTACTGAACATCCCTCTACAGCTTTGTTAGCATGTTGGTACGCATGGAGGGGCATTTTCAATAGGTCATCTAAGTCTGAAGCTAGATGTTTTGGGCAAGATATCAGCAAAATTAGTAGAAAAAATGTCCATTTTCAAAGCTGCTAGATGTGTAACTTTTATTTTCAAAAATGACCTATGCATAAGTTTTGGTCCTTAGGACATCTATCTTTTTTGGCCATTTTCAAAAATATTTTGAAAAAAGATAAGTTTTCAGTTGAGTTCTAAGGTGGCCTAAATTCCCTGTCATAAAAAGCAGCCTGAAATGCTAATGTATGTTCCAAGGATTTCTTGCTCTTACATCCTTGAGCAGAAGGAAAATTAAACAATGCATGTGATTCTCTCCTATGTTTATGAAATGCTATGAGGAATCTATCGGTCATATAGATTGGAGCAATACAGTACGCAACTTTGTAACAAAGACAACCCAGCTTAAACAAAACACGCGCCTCCACTGGAAGCCAATGCAACTCACGATAGAAAGGAGTCACATGATCATATTTCTTTAGACCATAGATTAATTTGACCCCTGTATTTTGAATCAGTCTAAGCCTAGCCATATCTTTCTTGGTACATGTCAAATAGACAATGCTACAATAGTCAAGAAAACTTAGACGCAACAACTGACTAAAAGATTAAAGGCCGGAAACTCAAAATATGATTTTATGGTATGCTGCTTCCACAGTGTGTAATAACCCTTTTGCACCACAGCATCTACTTGCTTTTTCATGGTCAAGTGTTGATCTATAACAACTCCCAATATTCTAATCATTGGATTAATCTTATAGTGTTGAGACTATAGTGATTGATGGTTCATGTAAAATTCTATGTGAAGATGCAACAAAAAAAAATTGGTTTTTGTCATGATTTAATTTGAATTTAAATTCTTGCATCCATGATTCTATCAGTTTCAGTATAGACTCAATTATTTGGGTAGTATGGGATAAAGCTGTATTACAAGGAATAATGATCGTAATGTCATTAGCATAACTAAATAGTCTAGAGCCCAATTTGTTCAAATGAAACCCCAGAGAAGATAAATACACATTAAATAATGTGGGAAAAAGTGACAAACCTTGAGGGACCCCACAAGGGTTTTTCCAAGTTACAGAAAGCTGGTTGTTAAACTTAACCTGATAGAATCTTGATCCAAGGAACCCTTTGAACCATGAGAACATTACCTTGCAACTCTAGGGCATCTAGGCAGGCCAGTAACTTGGTGTGATCTACCAAGTCAAAGGTGCTACTCAGATCAAATTGAAGAACCAATGCACTACTACCCTTGCTCAACAGACCATTTAGATGATCTAATATTGTAGCTATCACCATTTCCTTACTATGATAAGTTCTGAAGCCAGATTGAGAATCATGGAGCAAGGAATGTTGATCAAGGTATTTCATCAATTGAATTTGGACCAAACCTTCCATAATTTTTACAAAAACAGAAATCGATGCCACAGGTCTATAGTTGGCTGGTAGTGAAATAGATTCATTCTTATTTTTAATTATTGGAGTAATAATTATATTACCCTCCTCTTGTGGAAATTTTCCTGCCTTCAGAGAATTAGAAAGCCAATCCAGTAATTTTAATTTAAAGCTTAAAGGTGCTGCTGTCATAAGATCTGAAGGGTAAGGATCTAACATACAATATGATTAAGTGTATCTACAGAATAGTTTAGAAAAATCCTCCCAATCTGGGTTTTCAAATGTAGACCAATACAAATCTGCATGGAACTCAGTTTCATTCATATTTAGATAAGACTCATAATTTTCCAGACAGGGTAAACATGAAGATCTCAGGTTTAAGACTTTAGAACAGAAGTAGTACCGACTTTTGATGAATAGTAGGCTTTTCATTTCTCCATTAATAGTTTTTTGTAATTTCTAACTTCCTTCCTCCAATGTTCTTTGTCTATAACTGCTTTGGATTTTATCAATTTTCTTTCAAAACGTAGGACAGTACGCTTCATCGCTAGTAATTCTGTGTCGTACCATTTTTTTAGTGTCATCAGCTTGTCTTTTTATAGTATGTTTAGGGGCAATTTCATCTAGGATGTAATTACAAAATTTTTTCCAGTCCAATGGAAAATTATTAATATTGCCATCTGGAGATAGTGTAAACTGCGGATGGGCAGAATGGATGGGCCATTTGGCTTTTATCTGCCATCTTGTTTATATGGGCTAGATTCACTAAGCAAACCAATCATGTACCGATCGATTTGCGACCCTTTTGCGACCCAATTTCCCTCCAACCCGATTCACTAACCTCTCCTGCAATCCGCTTCCGATCCATGCATGCAAATTAGGGGAAACGGCATGCAAAGTAGGCAGGGACGTGATTCACTAAACAGAAGAAGGAAGACTGATTGGGCTTGCCGATCCGAAGTGAAGTGAATGCTGAGGTCCAGTTGCTTCACTTCTTACCGACTCTCCTGCCCTTTAAAACCACGGGCTGGCAATGCGTTTTTGCAGAATACATAAAAAAGGAATTCTTCCTTTTTTATATATTTTGTAAAATGCATTGCCAGCCCGTGGTTTTAACCCCCCCCCCCGCACTAATTCCTGTGCCGATGGCCCCCACATTGATGCCTGCCCCCCGCGCCGATGCCCCACCGAAGAACAAAACACAGGAGGAATGCCAACTCCCTCCTGCCATCTGAAACAAGTCTTGGCCAGGCCCAGCCTAGCCCCCCTCCCTGTAGCTTAAGCTAGGCCGGCCAGCAGGCCAGGACAGGCCTACCCCCTCCCCATACCTTAAAATCGTTAGGAGCAGGAGGGGTGCTCAGTCTCTCCTACTTCTCCAACCTCCTGCTCAGCAATGCTGGCCTTAGGCCACACCCCAATTTATCATCTGATGCACAGGGAGGGGCCTAAGTCCCTGATTGGCCAAAAACAATACACGCAAAATATCTGCTCGATTTAAAAAATAAAGCCAGAAGAAGCCCTGACAGCAGTGACAGGAGGCCAGTGGCGTACCTAGCATATATGACACCCGAGGCCCATCATTTTTTGACACCACCCACAGCTGTATGAAAACATGATTTTTAGTAACAATCCACACGTCACACATGAGTGAGTACCTAGGAAAAGGCAGCATCTTACATACTGCAATGAGCAGTACAATATCAATACACCCATTATAAAACTAAACAAGCCAGACTAGTACAGATCAATCCTGCAGTCAATCCTAACAAAAAACCATGTCTTTCGAACACACAGAACACAGAAAACACCTTCGCCTAATATGGAATATGTAATCACAAACTAACCCCTCCGCCTTTTACAAAACTGTAGTGTGGATTTTAGCTACGGAGGTAATAGCTCTGAAGCTCATAGAATTCTGAGCATCAGAGCTGCTACCACCAAGGCTGGCGCTAAAAAATGCTCCACAGTTTTGTAAAAGGGGGAATAAAATAGAAATACATAGACAAAGGTTAAATTGAACCAGCAAGAAGCTGGACTCTGTATACAATGCTCCACAGAAACAGTGACACATGTCTTCTCTAAAGCAATAAATAGAAAAATTTTTTCTACCTTTGTCTTCTGTGGTTTCTGCTTTCCTCATCTTCTTGTAACTCTCTTCCTTCCATCCACTGTCTGTCATCTCTCTTCCCCTATATGGCATCTTCTCTCCTTCTATGCCCCTTCCAGAAACTGTATGCCTCCCCCTTCCATCTCTCCTTTTACCCCCATTGGTCTTGCATCTCTCTCCTCTCCTTCCCTCTCCCATACCTCTCCTCTGCAATCCCTTTCCCTTTTTCCCTCATTTTCCTTTTCAATTTATTTTCTGCATCTGTCTAGATTACATTCTTACTGCCCACTCATCAATGTCCTTTTTTACTGTCTACCTAAAGCTTGCCTCCTCTTTCCCTCACCCCTCCAGTATTTCCCTAATTCAGTCCTTTTCTCCCCATCATGTGCCCTCCTTTTATTTATCCCCACCTTTCATCATGTACCCTCTTTCTCCAACCCTTCCATCTAGTACCTTCTCCTCTCTCTGTCCACTTCCATCCAGCGTCTGCTACCCTCTTTCTCTCCTCCCATTTCCTTCCTGCATTTGCTCTCCTATCTCTCCCATCTGCACTTCCTTCCAGCATAGGCTCCCCACTACCATCCAATGTCTGCCCTTTCTCTCTCCATCCACCCCTCTTCAATCAGCATCTGCCCCTTTCCTTCCCTCCAATATCCTTCTCCCTTATGTCTCTCCCCTTTCTCTGTACATCAATTCCATCAGCACCACCCTTCCATACCACCCTGCCCCCTTTCTTTCCCTCCACCACTCTTCCATTCCAGCAGTCCTGCTCCTTTCTCTCCCTTCATGCAGCAAGGTCCCACGATGACTGTAGCTGCCGGATGCCAGTCCACCCCACTCTGACATACTTGCTCTGGAGCGGACTCGGCAGCCACATGCTGGAAGGTCTCGCGATGACTTGTTTGCTGGCTCTGCTCCAGAAGAAGTAAGTTACGTTGGAGGGGGTGAACCCGGCAGACACAGGGAGTTATGACAATATCCCGCTATGACTGCGTCTTCCGGGTCTACTCCCTCCGACGTAACTTACTTCTTCAGGAGCAGAGCCAGCAGACGAGTCATCGCGGGACCTTCCTGCACCTCAGCGCAGCTGCCGACTCTGCTGCAGAGAAAGTAAGTCAGAGGTAACATGACCATTTATTTTTTTCATCAAAAGGGGACATCTATTAATTGACTGTGTATCCTTACTTTCATTTCTTTTTTTCTGCACTCAGGCCCAACAATTGTCCCTTTCTATTCCCTCCCTCCCTCCTTCCTTCCCATGTCCTTAGTGCCCCTAGTGCCTCCGTCCTGTGTCCTTAGTGCCCCCAGTGCCTCCGTCCTGTGTCCTTAGTGCCCCCAGTGCCTCCTTCCCATGTCCTTAGTACCCCCAATGCCTCTGTCCTGTGTTCATAGTGCCCCCAGTGCCTCCGTCCTGTGTCCATAGTGTCCCAGTGCCCCTGTTCTGTGTCCATAGTGCCCTCAGTGCCTCCTTACTTTCTCCATAGTGCCCCCAGTGCCTCAATCCTGTGTCCAGTGCCCCCAGTGCCTCCTTCCCGTGTCCATAGTGCCCCCAGTGCCTCCGTCCCATGTCCATAGTGCCCCCAGTGCCTCCGTCTCGTGTCCATAGTGTCCCCAGTGCCTCCTTCCTGTTTCCTTAGTGCCCTGTGCCTTTCTCTTTGTATTCTTTCTAATCTGCTTACAACACCCCCCCCCCTTTCTCTGCCTCTTTCTCTCCTTCTTTCCTTCCTCCCTCCCAGCAGATTTTAGCATATCTCCTCCTTTTTTCCCCTCAGATCCAGTATCTGTCTCCTTCCTCTTTTCCTCCTCCTAGGTCTGGTATCTGTCTCCTCCCTTTCCCCCCTGCTCTGACATATCTCTCTCCGTTCCGTTCCTCCCGTTCTTCCCTGGTCTTCCTTCTCAATTTATTTTCTGTCTCTGTCTAAATTCTTTTTTATTATTCAGTCCTCAATTTCCCTCTTTCACTGTGTCTACCTATAGCTTGCCACCTCTTTCCCTCACCTCTTCCAGTATCTAACTCTATCCTTGTCCCTCAATCCAGCATGTGCCCTTTTTTCTTTCTCCTCCCCACTTCCTTCCAGCATCTGCTCCCCCTCTCCTCCACACTTCCATTCAGTGTCTGTCCCTCTCTCTACTCCTTCCGTCTACTGTTCACCTTCTGTCTCGCCCCTTCCAGTCACTGCAATCTCTGCCCTTTCCATCCAATGTCTGCCATCTCTCTCTTCCATACAACATCTTCCTTCTTTCTATGCTCCTTTCATAACTATCTATCCTGTGCCCCTTCTCTCCTTTGTACATGATTGATTTCAGCTCTGCTACCTCTTCATTTTTTTCTCTCTGTCACCACCCCATCCCCACTGGCATCTCTCTCTTCTCCTTTCTTTCCTTCGCACCCCACAGTCTGGTATCTTCCCTTCCCTGATTCTCTGGCACCTCTCTCCTTTCCTTTTCTTCCATCTTTCCCTCTCCCTCTATACTCTGACATCTCCCCCTTCTTTTTCCCTTAGGCTGGCATACCTTCCTCTTTCCCTCCAAGACCTGGCATCTCCTTTCATTCCCTCCCTCATCTTCCTTTTCCCTCCAGCTGGGTACAGCAACACTTTCCCCTGCAGCTCTGGATTTCCCCACACCTGCTCCCCCCAAATTGCCATGCTTCGGTTCCTCTTCTTCCTTCTTCCCTCCCTCCCCCCCCCCCCCAGCGGGACTCTGCGGCACCATCAGCTCTTACTCCCTCTAACGCTGGCCCTGCAGCTCTGGACTTCCCCACACCAGCTCCCCCCCCCCCTGGATCGCTATTATTTTAAATGTTATGGCAGCCGCGGCGCTGTATCCGTCAGAGGAGACTTCTAACCTCGGCCTGCTCCGGAACTCTTCCTGCAGCAGCAGCCCACCTAAGTGGGAACAGGAAGTCACTGTTGCAGGAAGAGTTACGGGGCAGGCCGAGGTTAGAAGTCTCCTCTGACGGTTACAGTGCCGCGGCTGCCATAACATTTAAAATAATAGTGATCCAGGGTGGGGGGTGGAGCAGGTGTGGGGAAGTACGGAGTTGCAGGGCTGGCGTTAGAGGCAGTGAGAACCAGACAGCTAAGCGTCCAACATCGCCTTCAAAACCGGCCGGCTGTGCACCCCCCAAGGCATGCACCCAGGGTGGACCTCCCCCACACACACCTCCACCCCCTTGGTACGCCATTACAGGAAGCTGCTTCTCCCGTCACTACTGTCAGGGTCTGCGCATGCTCAAGGATCGCTTTCTAGTGATCCGTGCCATGGGTGGGATCCTGTCAATGATCGTCCCCATTTGCATGCAGGCCTTTTGTGAATTCATCAGCCTACATGCAATCGGGAATGGATCGGACAAGGAATCGGGGGTTAGTGAATCTAGCCCTATGTTTCTACCTTGAAAATTAAGCACCCTAGAAAGGGCTAGATTCACAAACCTGTCCGATCAGGCCCGATCCGAGCCTGATTCAGGCAGTTCCGATGAATTCAGGAAACAAAAATATGCAGATGGGGGTGATCAGAGGAATGCCCCCATCCGCCTGCTTTCCCTGCAGATGGTCTGTGCATGCGTTTTGTGTCCTTTTTCTTTTACTGTTTTTTTTTTTTTGTGCCCGACTCTCCTGCTCCTATCTGCCACCTCTTCCTGGTGGCGGTGGCAACCTCTTCCCTCCTTCCCTGCAGTGCAAGCCTGCGGGTTTAAAGCAGGGCTGCACTGCGGCATGCAGCCCCACTTTAAATCCGTGTGCTCGCACTGCAGGGAAGGAAGCAGAGATCAGTTTTCTCATATTTGGACCCCTTATTGCACTGAATGTTCATTTAGAAGGTTTCGTGTTGTTTTGCCTTTGTATGAAAATTGAGTGGCAGATATATGGCAGTGCACAGATGTATTGTATAGTATATATTAATTAATTTTGAGAGCAGCATGTGTTTTTAACGTATCCACATCTACAGTAATGTCCTGCTAATACTGATTTCTGTAACATTGCTAGATGTATGCTGCATAATTGGAAATCAGGGAGCCAACAGGCACTGCTCTTCCCCCTGCCTCAGGTTTCTGCAGTCCCCTGAAACAGGCAGCAAGATCGGGGCAGCAGAGAGCAGGGCAGAGGCGGTAATGGAGCAGGAGAGTCGAGGTTTGCGACTGGTCCCCAGCAGTCGCTTTAGGAGTAGATCAGCCAGCCCAGTCGGATCAAGAATTTTGTATTGTGAATCGCTGCCTTCCCTACTTTCGAATGTCCCTCCCCTTATTTGCATGCGCGGATCGGAGGATGGTCGGCAGAGAAGTAAGTGAATTGGGCCGGAGGGGAATTTGGTCACTAAGGGGTCACAAACCGATCGGTACATGATCAGTTTGCTTTGTGAATCTAGCCCATAGTTCCCTTTGCCTAAATCTAGGCCTGGTAAGCCAATTTATATACAATAGAATCCATTTGCTTTTTTTTTTTTATTGTTACTAGGGATGGATTGTTGACATTTCTTTTGTCTTTGCACATGACAATATACATGTTTATAGAATTTTCACTCAGGGTCTATTTCTGAATAGTGTAACTAGAGGTGTGTGCACAAATTTGTACACAGTGCAGCTTTGAATGTGCAGCTTGTTTAGCAAGATAATCAGTACTGATAAATGGCAATTAACACCTAATAATTCAATTATATAAAGTGAGCAAGCTGTGACTGTGATCTTTGAAAACGTCTCTAACGATTTTGATGAAATTGGATCAGTCTCTGGTTTTTGGTGCAAGAAAGCAATTTAGCTAGAACTGGAGTTTGACAAAACTCAATTGTGTGTGTGTGTGTGTGAGGTGGGGGGAGGGGGTGTCAAACAGGGGAATTTTCAGATGTACCCACCTTCCTCTGCAGCTCATGGGTCAGATAGGGAAGCTTAGGGTTAGATTCACAAAGCAAACCAATTGTGTACCAATTGGTTTGCGACCCCTTAGCGATCCTGGCCCGATTCACCTACCTGTCTTCCAAACATCATCCGATCCGCGCATGCAAATGAGGGCAACAGCATGTAAAGTAGGCAGAGACGCAATTCACTAAATAAAACCCTGCAACACCGACTGGTCTGGCCGATCAAAAAAAAGCGACTTCTGAGGACCAATCACTGAAGCCTTTTGCGACTGTCCTGTCTTCTGCAGCCCTGCTCTCTGCCCTGTCAGCCCTGATCTCCTGTTACCCCGAATGCCTCCTGCAGTCCTGAATGTGCCTGCCTGCCTGCCCCGAGCATGCCTGCTTTCCAGCCCCGAATCCGAACACCCTGCCTGCCTGCCTGCCTGCCCCAACTCTCCCATCCTTCCCCGCACTGCAAGCCCGTGGTTTTAACCCGCAGGCTTAAGTGGATTAAAACCACAGGCTCCCAAAAGTTCCTCGATCACCTATTTTAAAAAATCTGTGCCGGCCCTGAGGTCTAGCACTTTTCAGGTTCCTTGGCTGCGATCAGTGTAAAAAAATAGAAGATGAAGAAAAAAAAAACCCCAACCAAATCCAATGGCCCAGAGGTCCCACACATGCTCAGCCCATCTACTGATGGTCTATGCATGTGCGGGGATCGCTATAGCGCGATCCATGCCTGCAGATGGAGGCGTTCCTCCGATTGCCCTTATCTACATGTTGGAGTTTGCTGAATTCGTCGGACCTGCCCGGATCGGGCCCAATTGGGCAGCTTAATGAATCCTGGCCTTAGTCAGTCAATAGGCTGCAGGAAAAACCAGGACTGAACATTGATTTCTCATAACCTATTGGTCCTGTCTCCTCTATAGCTTATTGGCTGGAAAAAGAAGACGACTTGCACTGTAGGTATGGAGTTCTGAGGGAAAGAGGAGCAGAGGGAAGACATATGGAATCTAAAAGAGAGAACACAGCTGAAGTTAAAGCAAGCTGGGGGAAGCAAGGAAAGTGATACAACATAACAGCAACCCACTGCTGAGACAGTCGTAAGGAAGCTTAGCCAGCTAATAGGCTGCAGGGAAAACCAGAACTGAAGGTTGCTAAAGCACTGTCTCTGTTACTACTACTCCCACCTCCCACTGTACCCCGTTGGTCAGATATTTCTAAGGAACCTTAGTCAGCCAATAGGCTACAGGGAAAAAAAAGGACTGAAGATTGCTAAGCAGGTTGCTAAGGCTCTGTCTCTATAAGCATAGGCAGCGGAACGCTTTTTCATTTGGGGAGCCTGAAAGCACTGCCCTAGACACCACCCAATCTCCACCCCAGACCCCGCCCCCATAATAGTACTAATTGTAATACATTTTTCCATTCATTTTTCACATATGCACACACAATATAATCTTATTAACAATACATAATGGTTAACCACAAAATTAAACTACACAAAGCACACTGTACATATGCTTCTCAACATTCATTCCTACCAGAACAGAGATAACCCCTATGCAAATACAGGACCACAAACTAAAAGTACTAATATACAGGTATATAAATGAAACCCTAAGATTCAAGACTCTGCATGCAGTACAACCCCAGAGAAATAGAAACAAATGCATGTCTTCCTTAACAGTGCAAAATATAGACAGCAGATGTAATTTCTCAAAACTGACACAATTCAATCAATAAATTTGAAATAAAATAATTTCCCCTACCTTTGTTGTCTGGTGATTTTGGTTTTCAAACCATCTTTCCAATCTCTGGCTGCACTTCCTTCTGTCTGTGCTCTTAACTGTGTATCCAGGGCCACCTTATCCTTTTGCTGGTTTTCTCTCCTTCACTTTCTGCCATACATCCATCTTTAGCATTAACTTTTAACATTCAATGTTCTTCCATTTTTCTGCTTTCTTCTCAAATCTACCTTTCCATGCATTCTTCTCAAAATCTACTTTTCCATGCCTTCGCTTCCCATCTATCCATATGTGCCATCTTCTCCCTCTTTCTTCTCCCCATCTATTCATAAGAAGCATTTCTTCTTATCTCTTCCCTGCCACACCCATTGCTGTGCATCATCTCCTCCCTCTGTCTCCCCTTTTCCTCCATCTCTATCTACCATCTTATCCCTCTCCCATAGTCAGACATCTCTGTTTTCCTCCTTCCCCCCTCATATGGTCTGGTATCTTTCTCCTCTCCTTTCCTTAGCCTGGAATCTCTCTCCCATGGTCTGGCATCTGTCTCTCCTTCCCTCCCTCTTCCTGATTCGCGAGAATTCACAGTAGCCTGTCAAAAAGCCACTCAGCGGCGAGCAGGAACACCAAAGTACATTCATGCTCATTGACGCTAAGCAGCAGAAGACAACGCATCCCGCAGCTTCCGCCACCCACTGGATTAGTAGCAGGCAGGAGCGCGGAAAGCTGACTCCTGCCCTCTGCACCTCTGGACCACCAGGACTAAATTTTGGGGGAGACCATGGCCCCAGTGGCCACCCCTGTTCTGATGACTATGTCTATAGGTACTGCTCCCGCCTTCCCCTGCAGCCCGTGGTCAGACATTCCTAAGGAAGTTTAGCCAGCTAATAAACTGAAGGGGGAAAAAAACAAGACTCAAAGTTTCTAAGGCACTTCTTCTGTAGCTACTGGTCCCACCTCCCCCTCCCCTAAAGCCCATTGGTCAGACATTCCTAATGAAGTTTAGTTAGCCAATAGGCTACAGGGAACACTGGGACTAAAGGTTGATGTCTCATAACCCAAAAAACAACCCCATCATAATCACACAGCCAACTTTCCCGAGCAAAATTCGGTCTTCCAGGTACTTAACAAAAATTGGTATTAATTAGAAATTATGCACAATACTTTCTAATTATATTCTATAAGGTGGTGTGCATAAATTCTAGTGCACGATTCTCAAAATGGGGTGTAGCCAGAGGAGGAGTATGGGCAGATTGTGGGAGTTCCAAATGTTATGCACACTGTTATAGAATATGCCCAATCTTCTCACAAAGGTGTAGATATTTAGGCCTGGATTTCATTGGCCTAAATGGGTGCACCTACACATTAATCACACATAGGGGCGCTAAGTATAATTCTATAAACTGTACTTTATGCTGAGCATCATCCTTTTTGATGCCAATTTTTTTAGGCATCATATATACAATATGGCCCTTAGTGTGCATCATCCCAACACCTAAATTTCAGTGACCTATTGAGAATTTACCCTATAGTAAGCACTATAGGGGAGTGTGTGGTGCAGTGTGTGGCGAGTGTGTGGCGCAGTGGTTAAAGCTACAGCCTCAGCACCTGGGGTTGTGGGTTCAAACTGTAGCGTGGCCGGCCCTCAAGGCTCGCGGTAACCGGCCCACGCTTACAATAGTCTCCCCAGCGTGCTTCCCCAAGATGGAGGAAGTCCCTGTTGTGCAAAACTTATCTTATGAGTTTAATCAGAATGGCCTCACACAGGTAAGTTATGAAATAACAAAAATCAAATTTATTGTTCAATTCCCAAGTCCAAACAAAATGCATCAACAGAAATTGTATTCCAATGGTCTTTGGCAAAAATAACACAAACAAAATATCATTGTAACCAGCCTGGTCTGGATATCTGTTCCAAAGTTCTTTTATCAATGTCCCAGGTATCACAAAGTCTCTGGCAGTTCTTGACTCTCTCAAAGTCTTATTTGAAAATTGACAAACAATTATGTTATACTGCACTGTGCAGCGCTGCCCTTTCAAAAACAGAGGCATAAGGCAGGCGGATTTATCAAGGCGGCTCCTTGCTATCAAGGGCAAAATAAATTGCAAACAATTCACTAAGGTGCTGGGTAAATCCTGTTCCAGCTATCAGGATGTTTACCTCTTATGAAAAGAAAATATTGAGGTTCTTTTCATAGCAGCCATCTTGGCAAAAGAAAAAAAAACTTCCCATTAAAGCAAACACATTTTCACTAGCATACATCCCTTTAGCTAGCATGCTTACCAAAAACCTCATGCCCAGCAGAATTGGAAATATTCACAACTTAATTCCAAAAAAAAACAATTCCAAACTAACTGATTTCCATTGCTTCATGCAATCCCACCTCTGGTGAAACACTGTAATCCATATCTTCACATTCTGGATTTACCAAGGTTGTTTCAACTGGTTCAGAGTCCAACATTTCCACATCCCGTGGCTCTGGAGGAATTGGAGGCTCCTTCCACATGAGAGCTTCTCCAGTCTTCTCCTTTCTCTTGGTCAGCCAGCTCTCTAAATGCTGCCAAGCTGCTGTACCACGCCCAGCCCTACTCCGGGGCTGAACTTCCTTCAGCTGTGTTTGCCTTTTCCCCTGCTTAGCCAGCTTTCCACAAAATGGAGGATTTAAAGGGGCCTTACCAGATTTCACCAGGCTGTGTTCTGCATCAGGTCTGAACACAGCCTGTGCTTTCTGGTCTTGTTCCTGCCTATCAGGGACACAGTGATTAGCCCGGACCAGTTTCAGGGGATGTTTTCTTTCATTCTTCTCTGGCACAAGGCCGGCATTGGACTCGGGCTTGTGACATACCCTCCCCCTTAAACCATGACCACCCGGGCATGGTCTAACTTCCTCCGGGTTCTCCTGCAAACGGGAAAGCCTAATAGCGATTACGGGCCTTACCGCCCTTCTTGCCTGTCTGAACTGGAGGTGGCTCAGGGTCCCTGAAGTCATCGGGCCATCGCAAAACCGGCCCGCCATACTTGGCTTCTAAGCTCTTGGCCTCTTCCTCTTCCTCAGTTGCCATATCGGTGACTTGTTGGGCTAAGGCAGTCATAACTTCAGCCATACTACCCAATTCTTCGTCCCGTATTTTATTAACCTGACCTTGAATGTCTGCCATACCCTTTTCCAATCCCTTTAAGGAGTTCTGTATCAGGCTAACCTGTTGTTTCTGTTGTTCCACCTGCTCTTTAGGGATGTGATTCTGCTTTGACCACTTTTCAGACTCCTGCTGTTTGTCAGTCAAAGCTTTACATACCGTTTCAAGGTCTTTTATATTCTGGACAACCTTTTGTTGTTGGGACAAATTACTAGCAAGCTGTATCCTAACCTGCTGTACCTGGTCATCCATATGAGTCACTAAACTCTGGAGTTTCTTAGACTCTTGCTGACATTGTTCTACAATATCTCCTGTAAGCTTTTTAGACCAACCTTCAGGGGGTTCCTGGGTAGGAGTGTCATGGCCTTCCCTCTGTTTGCTTATCAGAATTGACCACTGATGTTGAGCTGCTTCCAGCTCTTTCTTCCACTCCTCCCTTTGTTGGGCGCTTATCTGCTGTAAGTCCCCTTTCAGCCCCTTAATATCTTCCCGCAGAGCCCCTAAGTTTTCTCCCTGAGTGTCAGCACTCTTCTGGGTTCCTTCCGGGGAAGTGCACTGAATCTCAGCCCCCTCTGTGTTCCCTGTAGAGCCAAACCCTTTTTGACCCCTCTTTGTGTCGCGGAGATGGGTCCAACGTTCCAACTTTGCGTGCCAAATGCGCTCACATATCATTTGGGCAATACGTTGGCCAGGCTTAACGCTATAGTCTGCGTTCCCTTGGTTGACTAATACAACCCCTAGGTTACCCCGAAAATCAGGATCCACTACTCCTGCAGCTACATCAATGGCATGTTCTAGGGCCAAACCTGATCGTGGGGCTATCCTAAGATAGGACCCGGGCGGCATAGACACCTGCAGGTCCGTATGTACCAGGGCTCTACTCTTAGAGGGAATTATCAATTCCTCCGCAGCATACAAATCAAAGCCCGCTGCCCGTGAATAAGCCTGTGTAGGGGCGTGAGCATTATCAGAAAGAGGCACCCACCGAATTACTGGGGTCCATCTTTTCCGATGAGGCCCCCATCCCTGGGACCTGCTCCAGGAGGGACGTCTAAACTGACCACTTTCCTCTGGGATGTGGGCACCTAGCACCTGCTTGGCTACCCCTGTAAGGGAATCATTTTGTTCGTGTTTTCCCACTCCCGCTAGGTCCTTTACTGGGGTCTGAGTAAGCCAATCCCTCCCTAGAATCACCGGATAAGGAGAGGCGTCTAAGACAGCCACGGATAGATGTCTTCTTACCCCCTCATAATCGACTACAACAGGGTGTAACGGGTACTTCCTAATAACCCCATGTATGCAAACTATGGGCACCTTTTTATCCATCTTTTTACTTTGTTCCTTTCTGAGCAGCTGGTGCCAGAAGGATTGAGACACTACCGACTGTTCGGCCCCCGTGTCTACCAGCGCATTCACTTTTCGTCCTGCTATGGCCACCTGTACTCTATATTCCCCTGAAATTATATCACAGCCTCCCCGACCTATTACAAAATCTCTTCTTACCCGGCAGTTCCGCTGTATATGGCCCACTTTACCACAGCGGAAACATTTGGGACCCTCCCTACGTGCGGGACCCCCGGGCTCAGGAGTTTTCATCTCCCTAAAGGGTGGTTTTTGGGGAATGGTGTGTCTATTGGTAGGTATAGACTCTTTCCCTACCTCACCTCGGGAAGAAGGAACTACCCTAACTTCCCCTGCAGAACCCCTAGCATCCAAATAAGCCTCAGACACTTCCAAAACTTGCATAAGGCTCTTACAACCTTGCTTTTGCACCCAGCCTCTGAGCTCCTTGGGCATTGATTCGAGGCACTGCTCTTTAATAATTTCAGCAAAGAGTGCCCTAGGGTCAGCTAGGCAAGGTTGTAACCAGCGTTCAGCCATTTTAGTTAGGCGTTGGACAAGGGCCTTAGGTCTTTCATAGTCACCCATTATGGCCGATCTAAATTTCTGCCTATAATGTTCATGTGTGTAGCCTAAGTAGTCTAAAATGTGTGCTTTAACATTTTGGTAGTTGCTGGCTAAATCAGGGTTCAAGGT